>NC_069501.1:627830273-628141523 GCF_027579735.1 Bombina bombina
TTTAAAATAACAAACTTTTGATTGAAGATAATAAAAACTACAATTCTAACACCACATTCACTTTACCCTACCGAGAGAGACCCTAGTGCTTAGAGCCGGCAAAGAGAATGACTGGGGGGTGGAGCTAGAGGGGGAGTTATATGGACAGCTCTGCTGTGTGCTCTCTTTGCTACTTCCTGTAGGGAAGGAGAATATCCCACAAGTAAAGGATGAATCCGTGGACTGGAAGATAATCCCTTTATTACCCATTCCCCAGTTTTGCATATCCAACCTCTGTAATTATCTTGTATCTAAGCCTCTGCTGACTGCCCCCTTATTTCAGTTCTTTTGACAGACATGCAGTTTAGCCAATCAGTGCTCACTCCTAGGTCACTTTACGTGCATGAGCTCAATGTTATCTATATGAAACATGTGAACTAATGCCCTCTAGTGGTCAAAATGTATTCAGATTAGAGGCAGTCTTCAAGGTCTAAGAAATTAGCATATGAACCTCCTAGGTTTAGCTTTCAACTAAGAATACCAAGAGAACAAAGCAAAATTGGTGATAAAAGTAAATTGGGAAGTTGTTTAAAATTGCATTGCACTGTCCCTTTAACCACTATTTTCTATACATTTTTAGAGTTCTGTATATGTGTTTACATTTTCAAATGGACAGTAAACCATCATAATTTTTTGCTTTAAAAACATTGCAGCAATGTCAAAGTAATGCCCTGCTGCAGCTCTTCTAAAGCAGTTTCTAATGGATATTTTTGCACACTCTTGGGTGATTGATACACCATCTGATTGGCTGTACAGACTATATTAAGAAAACTGAACAAAAACAAGTTTAAAAGGGAACAATAAACACATTTCCTGCTCTATAATCAAGAATACTACATTATGGAAACTAAACTACAGTGCAGGTATCAGAAGGAGAGTTAGTGCACATGCGCAAACACAATGGAATATAGTGAAAGACAGATTAGTTGCTACAATCTAACAATCCTTATACACAGGATGGAAGGGAGGAAGAACAAGACAGGCAGACCTAAACAGAAGGCAACACAGCTTGAAGAACTTTTCTCTCAAAGGAAGCCTCAGCCGAGGCAAAAGTATCAAATTTGTAGAATTGCTCCACAGAAGCTTCATTTTAAAAGTCCAGGAAGAAGAGACAGCCCTAGTGGAATGAGCCATAATTCCCTCAGGAGGCTGTTGTCCAGCTGTCTCATAAGCTAACCGGATAACACTTCTCAACCAGAGAGAAGAGCAGTAGAAATGGCCTTCTGAGCCTTACGCTTACCAACGAACACAACGAACAGGGCAGTAGATTGCCAAAAATCTTTGGTTGCTTGCAGATAAAATTTTAGAGCCTGCACAACATTCAGATTGTGCAACAGACGTTCTTCTGAGAAAAAGGGTTAGGACAAAAGGAAGGAACAACAATTTTTTGATTGATGTTGCGATCCGACACTACCTTAGGAAGAAAAACCGACTTAGTACAAAGGACCGCCTTCTCCACATGAAAAATAAGGTAAGGAGAAACACATTGTAGAGCCCCAAAGTTCAGAGACTCTACGAGCAGAAGAATTAGCGAGGAGAACTAAAACTTTGCAGGATAACAACTTAATATTAACCGAATGCATAGGCTCAAACAGAGCCTGCTGTAGAACTCTAAGAACAAGGTTAAAGGGACAGTTTACGCAAAGATTTTCTCACCTTTAATTTGTTCCCAATATTCCACTTAACCTGCTGGAGTGTATTAAATTGTTTACAAGTAGCTCCTTTACCCTTATATTGGCATTTGAAATAGTTGATTTAGCATGTGGTATCCCCACCTATTCTCAAAGTTTGTGGCCGCAGGTCCAAGCTATAGATAAGCTTTGTAAACACAGCCAGCAGAAGAAAATACACTCCCCAGTTAGATATAGCAGAGATAAGGTAATAAAATGTTGATTTTCCATTGTTCTCTCCAAGTACTGGTGATTGTTTTATAGACAGATATAAGATAAAGAAGCAGGTATATGTACACAATGTGATACACTAATGGGATCTGATTATACCTACAAGCTCAACCCATTTTATTAGGTTGTGGCTTCAAAACACAAAATAAGAGCTTAAATATACACAAATAAACCTTAAAATGCTCATTTTCATAACTTTTTTACTCTGCAGTTGGTAAAAAAAAAGCAATTGTAAACACATTAAGGGAAAACTATTTTACAGTATACTGTCCCTTTAAGTTCCCGCCCACCCTCCCTCCATGGAGAAGCAACAGTCTTAAACACAGGCCTCATTCTGACCAAGGCCTGTACAAAAGATACATCAGGCAGATCTGCCAAATGTTTGTGTAAAAGAACTGACAGCACAGATATCTGACCCTACAGAGGACTGACTGGCAAGCCTTACTCCAGGTCCTCCTGAAGAAAAGATAGAATGCGGGGAACCCTCATCGACTCCAAAAGAAGCCCCTAGATTCTCACCAATAAAGGCATTTACACCACACCTTATGGTAAATCTTGTGAGTTACCGGCTTACGAGCCTGAAGCATGGTATCAATAACCCTTTTCTGAAAAACCACGCCTAGACAAAACTAGGCGTTCAATCTCCAAGCAGTCAGCTTCAGAGAATCTAGGTTTGGATGTAGGAAGGGACCTTGTAGTAGAAGTTCCTTCCCGAGAGGCAATTTTCCTGGGTGAAAAGACAACATCTTCACCAGGTCCGCAAACCAAGATTGGCGAAGCCACGCTGGAGTGATTAGATAACCGAAACCTGCTCCTGTTGATACAGGCTATTACCCGAGGAAGAAGGGCAAAATGGGGGAACAGATAAATCAGACCGAAGTCCCACGGCACCGCCAGGGTCTTGACCAGAGCTAATTGTGGATCCCTATATCTTGATCCGTATTTTGGAAGCTTGGCATTTAGACGAGACGCCATCAGATCCAACTCCGGAACTCCCCACCTGAGAGTTATCCTTGGAAATACTTCTGGAAGGAGGACCCACTCCCCTGGGTGAAAAGTCAGCCTGGATGTAGATGGCAGAAAAGTGACAAATATGAGACTCCACACACTGAAGAACGCAAGTCACCTCCTTCATAGCTAAAGTGCTCAGAGTATCTCCCTGGTGGGTTATATACGCCACAGAATTGATGTTGTTTGAAAATCTGAAAAATCAGACCAAACTTAATTAAGGCCAAGCTATCAGAGCAAAGGTGATGGCTCTCAACTCTAGGATATTTATAGAGTGAGCCTCCGCCCACCGAATTATCTTGGATACTTCTGTCATCGCTAAGGGACTCCTTGTTCCTCCCTGATGATTGATGTAAGCCACAGTCGTGATGATGTCCGAATGAAAACGGATCAATTTGGCCGAAGCCAACTGAGGACAAGCCTGAAGCGCATTGAATATTGCTCTTAATTCCAGAATATTGATCGAAAGTAGAGACTCCGACTGAGTCCACACACCCTGAGCTTTCAGGGAATTCCAGACTGCACCCCAACCTAGAAGACTGGCGTCCGTTGTCACTATCACCCATGAGGGTCTGCAGAAGCACGTCCCTTGGGACAGATGATCCGGCGACAACCACCAAAGAAGAGAGTCTCTTGTCTCTTGATCCAGATCTATCTGAGGAGACAAATTAGCACAATTTCCATTCCACTGCCTGAGCATGCTCAGTTGTAGCGGTCTGAGATTAAAATGAGCAAACGGAATGTCCATTGCCGCCACCATCAATCCAATTACCTCCATGCACTGAGCCACTGATGGCCGAGGATTGGGCTGAAGGGCTCGGCATGTATTCAGAATCTTTGACTTTCTGACCTCCGTCAAGAAAATTTTCATGAATAAGGAATCTATGAGAGTTCCCAAGAAGGGAACCCGTTTCTGTGGAAGTAATGAACTCTTTTCTAGATTCACCTTCCACCCGTGAGTCCTCAGAAAGGACAGAACTATGTCTGTATGAGATTTTGTCAGATGGTAAGACGACGCCTAGATCAGAATATCGTCCAGATAAGGCGCCACTGCAATTCCCCGTGGCCTGAGAACCGCCAGAAGTGATCCTAGAACCTTCGTGAAGATCCTGGGTGCTGTGGCCAACCCGAAGGGAAGAGCCACAAACTGAAAATGTCTGTTCAGGAAGGCAAACCTTAGGAACTGGTGATGATCCTTGTGGATAGGAATATGAAGATATGCATCCTTCAAGTCCACGGAAGTCATATATTGACCCTCCTGGATCAATGGCAGAATTGTTTGAATAGTCTCCATCTTGAAGGATGGGACTCTGAGAAACTTGTTTAGACTTTTTAGATCTAAAATAGGTCGAAACGTGCCCTCTTTTTTGGGGACCACGAAAAGATTTGAGCAAAACCCCTGCCCCTTTTCCAGTATTGGAACGGGACGAATTACTCCCATAGTAGAGAGGTCTTTTACACAACGTAAGAACGCCTCTCTTTATCTGGTCTACAGACAATCGTGAAAGAAGAAACCTCCCCCTTGGGAGAGAATTTTTGAATTCCAGTTGATACCCTTGGGACACGATTTCCAGTGTCCAGGGGTCCTGAACATCTCTTACCCAAGCCTGGGCAAAGAGAGAAAGTATGCCCCCAACTAGATCCGGTCCCGGATCGGGGGCCGCCCCTTCATGCTGTCTTGGTAGCAGCAGCGGGCTTCTTGGGTTGTTTACCCTTGTTCCAAGCCTGGTTGGGTCTCCAGACGGACTTGGCCTGAGCAAAATTCCCTTCCTGTTTAGCGGAAGAAGAGGGGACTCCTTTGAAATTCCGAAAGGAACGAAAATTATTTTGTTTACCCCTTAGTTTAGCTGTTCTATCCTGAGGTAGGAGATGACCCTTACCTCCCGTAATGTCAGAAATTATTTCTTTCAAGTCAGGCCCGAATAGGCTTTTTCCTTTGAAAGGAATAGCCAAAAGCTTTGACTTAGATGACACATCAGCAGACCAAGATTTTAACCATAACGCTCTTCGCCCTAAAATGGCAAATCCGGCATTCTTAGGCGCCAATTTGGCAATCTGAAAGGCGGCATCCGTAATAAAAGAATTAGCCAGCTTAAGAGCCTTAATTCTATCTAAAAACATAATTTATGCTTACCTGATAAATGTATTTCTCTTGTGGTGTATCCAGTCTATGGATCATCCATTACTTGTGGGATATTCTCCTTCCCAACAGGAAGTTGCAAGAGGATCACCCACAGCAGAGCTGCTATATAGCTCCTTCCCTAACTGCCATATCCAGTCATTCGACCGAAACTAGCCGAGAAAGGAGAAACCATAGGGTGCAGTGGTGACAGTAGTTTAAAATTTAGACCTGCCTTAAAAGGACAGGGCGGGCCGTGGACTGGATACACCACAAGAGAAATAAATTTATCAGGTAAGCATAAATTATGTTTTCTCTTGTTAGGTGTATCCAGTCCACGGATCATCCATTACTTGTGGGATACCAATACCAAAGCTAAAGTACACGGATGAAGGGAGGGACAAGGCAGGTACTTAAACGGAAGGGACCACTGCCTGTAGAACCTTTCTCCCAAAAATAGCCTCCGAAGAAGCAAAAGTATCAAATTTGTAAAATTTTGAAAAGGTATGAAGCGAAGACCAAGTCGCCGCTTTGCAAATCTGTTCAACAGAAGCCTCATTTTTAAAGGCCCAGGTGGAAGCCACAGCTCTAGTAGAATGAGCTGTAATCCTTTCAGGGGGCTGCTGTCCAGCAGTCTCATAGGCTAAGCGTATTACGCTCCGAAGCCAAAACGAAAGAGAGGTTGCCGAAGCCTTTTGACCTCTCCTCTGTCCAGAGTAAACAACAAACAGGGAAGATGTTTGACGAAAATATTTAGTCGCTTGTAAGTAAAACTTTAAAGCACGGACTATGTCCAAATTATGTAAAAGACGTTCCTTCTTTGAAGAAGGATTAGGACACAATGATGGAACAATCTCTTGATTGATATTCTTGTTGGAAACTACCTTAGGTAAAAACCCAGGTTTTGTACGCAGAACTACTTTATCTGTATGGAAAATCAGATAAGGAGAATCACATTGTAAAGCTGATAACTCAGAGACTCTACGAGCCGAGGAAATATCCATCAAAAACAGAACTTTCCAAGATAAAAGTTTGATATCAATGGAATGAAGGGGTTCAAACGGAACTCCTTGAAGAACCTTAAGAACCAAGTTTAAGCTCCATGCAGGAGCAACAGGTTTAAACACAGGCTTAATTTTAACCAAAGCCTGACAAAATGCCTGGACGTCTGGAACCTCTGCCAGACGCTTGTGCAAAAGGATAGACAGAGCAGAAATCTGTCCCTTTAAAGAACTAGCTGATAATCCTTTATCCAAACCCTCTTGGAGAAAGGACAATATCCTAGGAATCCTAACCTTACTCCATGAGTAATTCTTAGATTCACACCAATGAAGATATTTGCGCCATATCTTATGGTAGATTTTCCTGGTTACAGGCTTTCGTGCCTGTATTAAGGTATCAATGACTGACTCGGAGAAGCCACGCCTTGATAAAATCAAGCGTTCAATCTCCAGGCAGTCAGTCTCAGAGAAATTAGATTTGGATGATTGAAAGGACCTTGTAGTAGAAGGTCTTGTCTCAGAGGCAGAGGCCAAGGTGGAATGGATGACATGTCCACCAGGTCTGCATACCAGGTCCTGCGTGGCCACGCAGGCGCGATCAAGATCACCTATGCTCTCTCCTGTTTGATTTGGCAATCAGTCGAGGGAGCAGAGGACACGGTGGAAACACATAAGCCAGGTTGAAGAACCACGGTGCTGCTAGAGCATCTATCAGCGTCGCTTCTGGGTCCCTGGACCTGGATCCGTAACAAGGAAGCTTGGCGTTCTGGCGAGACGCCATGAGATCCAATTCTGGTGTGCCCCAACGATGAACCAATTGAGCAAACACCTCCGGATGGAGTTCCCACTCCCCCGGATGAAAAGTCTGACGACTTAGAAAATCCGCCACCCAGTTCTCTACACCTGGGATATGGATCGCTGATAGATGGCAAGAGTGAGTCTCTGCCCAGCGAATTATCTTGGAGACTTCTAACATCGCTAGGGAGCTCCTGGTCCCCCCTTGATGGTTGATGTAAGCCACAGTTGTGATGTTGTCCGACTTAAATCTGATGAACCTCAGGGCTGCTAACTGAGGCCAAGCTAGAAGAGCATTGAATATTGCTCTTAACTCCAGAATATTTATTGGGAGGAGTTTCTCCTCCTGAGTTTACGATCCCTGAGCCTTCAGGGAATTCCAGACTGCACCCCAACCTAGAAGGCTGGCATCTGTTGTTACAATTGTCCAATCTGGCCTGCGAAAGGTCATACCTTTGGACAGATGGACCCGAGATAGCCACCAGAGAAGAGAATCTCTGGTCTCTTGATCCAGATTTAGCAGAGGGGACAAATCTGTGTAATCCCCATTCCACTGACTGAGCATGCATAATTGCAGCGGTCTGAGATGTAGGTGCGCAAATTGCACTATGTCCATCGCCGCTACCATTAAGCCGATCACTTCCATGCACTGAGCCACCGAAGGGCGCGAAATGTATTGAAGAACACGGCAGGAATTTAGAAGCTTTGATAACCTGGACTCCGTCAGGTAAATTTTCATTTCTACAGAATCTATTAGAGTTCCTAGGAAGGAAACCCTTCTGAGGGGTGATAGAGAACTCTTTCCGTCGTTCACTTTCCACCCATACGACCTCAGAAATGCCAACACTATGTCCGTATGAGATTTGGCAATTTGGAAGTTTGACGCCTGTATCAGGATGTCGTCTAGATAAGGGGCCACTGCTATGCCCCGTGGTCTTAGGACCGCCAGAAGAGACCCCAGAACCTTTGTAAAAATTCTTGGGGCTGTAGCTAACCCGAAGGGAAGAGCCACAAACTGGTAATGCCTGTCTAGAAAGGCAAACCTTAGGAACCGATGATGATCTTTGTGAATCGGTATGTGAAGGTAAGCATCCATCAAATCCACTGTGGTCATGTACTGACCCTCCTGGATCATAAGTAGGATTGTCTGAATAGTTTCCATTTTGAACAATGGAACTCTGAGGAATTTGTTTAAGATCTTTAGATCCAAAATTGGTCTGAAGGTTCCCTCTTTTTTGGGAACCACAAACAGATTTGAATAAAATCCCTGTCCTTGTTCCATCTGTGGAACTGGATGGATCACTCCCATTATTAGGAGGTCTTGCACACAGCGTAAGAATGCCTCTTTCTTTATCTGGTTTACAGATAATCTCGAAAGGTGAAATCTCCCTTGTGGGGGGGAAGCTTTGAAGTCCAGAAGATATCCCTGAGATATGATCTCCAACGCCCAGGGATCCTGAACATCTCTTGCCCACACCTGGGCGAAGAGAGAAAGTCTGCCCCCTACTAGATCCGTTGCCGGATAGGGGGCCGATCCTTCATGCTGTCTTAGAGGCAGCAGCAGGCTTTCTGGCCTGCTTGCCTTTGCTCCAGGCCTGGTTAGATTTCCAGGCCGGCTTGGATTGCGCAAAAGTTCCCTCTTGTTTTGTAGCAGAGGAAGTTGATGCTGCACCTGCCTTGAAGTTTCGAAAGGCACGAAAATTAGACTGTTTGGCCCTTGATTTGGCCCTGTCCTGAGGAAGGGTATGACCCTTACCTCCAGTAATGTCAGCAATAATTTCCTTCAAACCAGGCCCGAATAGGGTCTGCCCCTTGAAGGGAATGTTAAGTAATTTAGACTTTGAAGTCACGTCAGCTGACCAAGATTTAAGCCATAGTGCCCTACGCGCCTGGATGGCGAATCCATTTACATTAGCCGTTAGTTTAGTCAAATGAACAATGGCATCAGAAACAAAAGAATTAGCTAGCTTAAGTGTTCTAAGCTTGTCAAGTATTTCAGTCAATGGAGTAGCTGTCTGAAAGGCCTCTTCCAGAGACTCAAACCAGAACGCTGCAGCAGCAGTGACAGGAGCAATGCATGCAAGGGGCTGCAGGATAAAACCTTGTTGAATAAACATTTTCTTAAGGTAACCTTCTAATTTTTTATCCATTGGATCTGAAAAAGCACAACTGTCCTCGACAGGGAAAGTGGTACGCTTTGCTAAAGTAGAAACTGCTCCCTCCACCTTAGGGACCGTCTGCCATAAGTCCCGTGTGGTGGCGTCTATTGGAAACATTTTTCTAAAAATAGGAGGGGGGGAAAACGGTACACCGGGTCTGTCCCACTCCTTAGTAATAATTTCTGTAAACCTTTTAGGTACTGGAAAAACGTCAGTACACACCGGCACCGCGTAGTATTTATCCAGTCTACACAATTTCTCTGGCACTGCAATTGTGTCACAGTCATTCAGAGCAGCTAAAACCTCTCCAAGCAACACCCGGAGGTTCTCAAGCTTAAATTTAAAAGTAGACATATCTGAATCAGGTTTCCCCGAGTCAGAGACGTCACCACAGACTGAAGCTCTTCCTCAGCTTCTGCATATTGTGACGCAGTATCAGACATGGGCCTTAAAACATCTGCGCGCTCTGTATTACGTCTGACCCCAGAGCTATCGCGCTTTCCTCTGAATTCAGGCAGTCTGGCTAATACCGCTGACAGGGTATTATCCATGATTGCCGCCATGTCCTGCAAAGTAATCGCTATGGGCGTCTTTGATGTACTTGGCGCCATTTTAGCGTGAGTTCCTTGAGCAGGAGTCAAAGGGTCCGACACGTGGGGATAGTTAGTCGGCATAACTTCCCCCTCGTCAGAATCCTCTGGTGATAATTCTTTTAAAGATAACAGCTGATCTTTATTGTTTAAACTGAAATCAATACATTTAGTACACATTCTCCTATGGGGTTCCACCATGGCTTTTAAACATAATGAACAAGGAGTTTCCTCTATGTCAGACATGTTTATACAGACTAGAAATGAGACTAGCAAGCTTGGAAAACACTTTAAATCAAGTTAACAAGCAATATAAAAAAACGTTACTGTGCCTTTAAGAGAAACAAATTTTGCCAAAATTTGAAATAACAGTGAAAAAAGGCAGTTAAACTAACAAACTTTTTACAGTGTATGTAACAAGTTAGCAGAGCATTGCACCCACTTGCAAATGGATGATTAACCCCTTAATACAAAAAACAGATTAACAAAATGAAAAATATGTTTTTTAAACAGTCATAACAACTGCCACAGCTCCTACTTTTGAAGCCTTTTGAGCCCTTCAGAGATGTCCTATAGCATGCAGGGGACTGCTGAGGGAAGCTGAATGTCACAGTTTGTAATTTTAACTGCACCAACTGTAACTTTTATACTATAACAGTGGAAAGCCTCAGGAAAACATAATTTATGTAAGAACTTACCTGATAAATTCATTTCTTTCATATTAGCAAGAGTCCATGAGCTAGTGACGTATGGGATATACATTCCTACCAGGAGGGGCAAAGTTTCCCAAACCTCAAAATGCCTATAAATACACCCCCTCACCACACCCACAAACCAGTTTAACAAATTGCCAAGAAGTGGGGTGATAAGAAAAAAGTGTGAAAGCATAAAAAATAAGGAATTGGAATAATTGTGCTTTATACAAAAAAATCATAACCACCACAAAAAGGGTGGGTCTCGTGGACTCTTGCTAATATGAAAGAAATTAATTTATCAGGTAAGTTCTTACATAAATTATGTTTTCTTTCATGTAATTAGCAAGAGTCCATGAGCTAGTGACGTATGGGATATAAATACCCAAGATGTGGAGCTTCCATGCAAGAGTCACTAGAGAGGGAGGGATAAAATAAAGACAGCCAATTCCGCTGAGAAAATAATCCACACCCCAAAATAAAGTTTTAATCTTTATAATGAAAAAAACTGAAATTATAAGCAGAAGAATCAAACTCAAACAGCTGCCTGAAGTACTTTTCTACCAAAAACTGCTTCAGATGAAGAAAACACATCAAAATGGTAGAATTTAGTAAAAGTATGCAAAGAAGACCAAGTGGCTGCTTTGCAAATCTGATCAACCGAAGCTTCATTCCTAAACGCCCAGGAAGTAGAAACTGACCTAGTAGAATGAGCTGTAATCCTTTGAGGCGGAGTTTTACCCGACTCGACATAAGCATGATGAATCAAAGATTTTAACCAAGATGCCAAAGAAATGGCAGAAGCCTTCTGACCTTTCCTAGAACCGGAAAAGATAACAAATATACTAGAAGTCTTTCGGAAATCCTTAGTAGCTTCAACATAATATTTCAAAGCTCTAACTACATCCAAAGAATGCAACGATCTCTCCTTAGAATTCTTAGGATTAGGACACAATGAAGGAACCACAATTTCTCTACTAATGTTGTTAGAGTTCACAACTTTAGGTAAAAATTTAAATGAAGTTCGCAACACCGCCTTATCCTGATGAAAAATAAGAAAAGGAGATTCACAAGAAAGAGCAGATAACTCTGAAACTCTTCTAGCAGAAGAGATGGCCAAAAGGAACAAGACTTTCCAAGAAAGTAATTTAATGTCCAGAGAATGCATAGGTTCAAACGGAGGAGCTTGTAAAGCCCTCAGAACCAAATTCAAACTCCAAGGAGGAGAGATAGACTTAATAACAGGTTTGATACGA
Organism: Bombina bombina; assembly: GCF_027579735.1. Lineage (NCBI taxonomy): Eukaryota > Metazoa > Chordata > Amphibia > Anura > Bombinatoridae > Bombina > Bombina bombina. The sequence continues at coordinate 627,841,834 of NC_069501.1, forward strand.
ATCAAAGCCTGAACAAAACAATGAATATCAGGAAGATTAGCAATCTTTCTATGAAACAACACAGAAAGAGCAGAAATTTGTCCTTTCAAAGAGCTTGCAGACAAACCCTTATCCAGACCATCCTGAAGAAATTGTAATATTCTAGGAATTCTAAAAGAATGCCAGGAAAAATGATGAGAAGAGCACCAAGAAATGTAAATCTTCCAGACTCGATAATATATCTTCCTAGATACAGCTTTGCGAGCCTGTCACATAGTATTAATTACAGAGTCAGAGAAACCTCTATGACTGAGAATCAAGCGTTCAATCTCCATACCTTTGAGATCCTGATGGAAAAAAGGACCTTGCGATAGAAGGTCTGGTCTTAACGGAAGAGCCCACGGTTGGCAAGAAGCCATTAGAACAAGATCAGCATACCAAAACCTGTGAGGCCATGCTGGAGCCACCAGCAGAACAAACGAACGCTCCTTTAGAATCTTGGAAATCACTCTTGGAAGAAGAACTAGAGGCGGAAAAATATAGGCAGGATGATACTTCCAAGGAAGTGACAACGCATCCACTGCCTCCGCCTGAGGATCCCTGGATCTGGACAGATACCTGGGAAGTTTCTTGTTTAGATGAGAAGCCATCAGATCTATTTCTGGAAGACCCCAGATTTGAAAAATCTGAAGAAATACCTCTGGGTGAAGAGACCATTCGCCCGGATGTAACGTCTGGCGACTGAGATAATCCGCTTCCCAATTGTCTATACCTGGGATGTGAACCGCAGAAATTAGAAGGGAGCTGGATTCCGCCCAAGCAAAGTATCCGAGATACTTCTTTCATGGCCAGAGGACTGTGAGTCCCCCCTTGATGATTGACATATGCCACGGTTGTGACATTGTCCGTCTGAAAACAAATGAATGACTCTGTCTTTAGAAGAGGCCACGACTGAAGAGCCCTGAAAATCGCACGGAGTTCCAAAATGTTGATTGGTAATCTCGCCTCCTGAGATTCCAAAACCCCCTGTGCTGTCAGAGACCCCCATACAGCTCCCCAACCTGTCAGACTTGCATCTGTTGAGATCACAGTCCAGGTCAGAAGAACAAAAGAAGCCCCCTGAACTAAACGATGGTGGTCTGTCCACCACGTCAGAGAGTGTCGTACGTTCGGTTTTAAAGATATTAATTGAGATATCTTTGTATAATCCCTGCACCACTGGTTCAGCATACAGAGCTGAAGAGGTCGCATGTGAAAACGAGCAAAGAGGATCGCGTCCGATGCAGCAGTCATAAGACCTAGAATTTCCATGCATAAGTCTACCGAAGGGAATGATTGAGACTGAAGGTTTCGACAAGCTGAAACCAATTTCAGACGTCTCTTGTCTGTCAATGACAGAGTCATGGACACTGAATCTATCTGGAAACCTAAAAAGGTTACCCTTGTCTGAGGAATCAACAAACTCTTTGGTAAATTGATCCTCCAACCATGTTCTTGAAGAAACGACACAAGTCGATTCGTATGAGATTTTGCTAAATGTGAAGACTGAGGAAGTACCAAGATATCGTCCAAATAAGGAAACACCACAATACCCTGTTCTATGATTACAGATAGTAGGGCACCGAGAACCTTTGTAAAAATCCTTGGAGCTGTTGCTAGGCCAAACGGCAGAGCCACAAACTGGTAATGCTTGTCTAGAAAAGAGAATCTCAGAAACTGATAGTGATCTGGATGAATCGGAATATGCAGATATGCATCCTGTAAATCTATTGTGGACATATAATGCCCTTGCTGAACAAAAGGCAGAATAGTCCTTATAGTTACCATTTTGAATGTTGGTATTCTTACATAATGATTCAATATTTTTAGATCCAGAACAGGTCTGAAGGAATTCTCCTTCTTTGGTACAATGAATAGATTTGAGTAAAACCCCAGACCCTGTTCCAAAACTGGAACTGGCATAATTACTCCAGTCAACTCTAGATCTGAAACATATTTCAGAAACGCTTGAGCCTTCACTGGATTTAAAGGAACGCGAGAAAGAAAAAATCTTCTTGCAGGGGGCCTTATCTTGAAACCTATTCTGTACCCTTGTGAAACAATGTTCTGAATCCAAAGACTGTGAATCGAATTGATCCAAATTTCTTTGAAAAATCGTAATCTGCCCCCTACCAGCTGGGCTGGAATGAGGGCCGCACCTTCATGTGGACTTGGGAGCTGGCTTTTGCTTTCTAAAAGGCTTGGATTTATTCCAGACTGGAGATGGTTTCCAAACTGATACTGTTCCTGTAGGGGAAGGATCAGGCTTTTGTTCCTTATTGTGACGAAAGGAACGAAAACGATTAGCAGCCCTATATTTACCTTTAGATTTTTTATCCTGTGGTAAAAAAGTTCCTTTCCCCCCAGTAACAGTTGAAATAATAGAATCCAACTGTGAACCAAACAATTTATTACCTTGGAAAGAAAGGGAAAGCAAAGTTGACTTAGAAGACATATCTGCATTCCAAGTTTTAAGCCATAAAGCTCTTCTAGCTAAAATAGCTAAAGACATATACCTGACATCAACCCTAATAATGTCAAAGATGTCATCACAAATAAAGTTGTTAGCATGTTGAAGAAGATTAACAATGCTATGAGAATTATGATCTGTTACTTGTTGTGCTAAAGCCTCCAACCAGAAAGTTGAAGCTGCATCAACATCCGCCAAAGATATAGCAGGTCTAAGAAGATTACCTGAACATAAATATGCTTTTCTTAGAAAGGATTCAATTTTACTATCTAAAGGATCCTTAAAGGAAGTACTATCTGCCGTAGGAATAATAGTACGTTTAGCAAGAGTAGAGATAGCCCCATCAACCTTAGGGATTTTGTCCCAAAACTCTAATCTGTCAGATGGCACAGGATATAAATTTCTTAAACCGTTTAGAAGGAGTAAATGAATTACCCAGATTATTCCATTCCCTGGAAATTACTTCAGAAATAGCATCAGGGACAGAAAAAACCTCCGGAATAACTTCAGGAGATTTAAAAACCGTGTTTAAACGTTTAGATTTAGTAACAAGAGGACCAGAATCCTCTATTTCTAATGCAATTAAGACTTCTTTAAGTAAGGAACGAATAAATTCCATTTTAAATAAATATGAAGATTTATCAGTGTCAATCAATCTCTGAAACAGAATCATCTGAACCAGAGAAATCATCATCAGAAACAGAATCAGAATGATGATGTTCATTTAAAAGATCATCTGAAAAATTAGAAGTTTTAAAAGACCTTTTACGTTTACTGGAAGGAGGAATAACAGACATAGCCTTCTTAATAGATTTAGACACAAAATCTCTTATGTTAACAGGAACACTCTGAGTATTAGATGTTGACGGAACAGCAACAGGTAATGTAACATTACTAAAGGAAATATTATCTGCATTAACAAGTTTGTCATGACATTCATTACAAACAACAGCTGGAGGAACAGATACCATAAGTTTACAGCAGATACACTTAACTTTGGTAGATCCAGCACCAGGCAGCGTTTTTCCAGAAGTATCTTCTGACTCAGTGTCAATCTGGGACATCTTGCAATATGTAATAGAAAAAACAACATATAAAGCAAAATTGATCAAATTCCTTAAATGACAGTTTCAGGAATGGGAAAAAATGCCAATGAACAAGCTTCTAGCAACCAGAAGCAATAAACAACTAGACTGAAATAATATGGAGACAATAATGACGCCCAAATTTTTTAGCGCCAAAAAAGACGCCCACATTATTTGGTGCCTAAATGCTTTTTGGCGCCAAATGACGCCGCATCCGGTGACGCCAACATTTTTGGCGCAAAAACGTCAAAAACATGACGCACGTATGACGCCGGAAATGACAACGAAAAAATTTGCGCCAAAAAAAGTCAGCGCCAAAAATGACGCAATAAAATGAAGCATTTTCAGCCCCCGCGAGCCTAACAGCCCACAGGAAAAAAAGTCAAATTTTTAAGGTAAGAAAAAATTGATAATTCATATGCATTATCCCAAATGATGAAACTGACTGTCTGAAATAAGGAATATTGAACATCCTGAATCAAGGCAAAGAACTTTATATAAAAGTGCCCAACCATAGCTTAGAGTGTCACAAAAAATAAGACTTACTTACCCCAGGACACTCATCTACATATAGTAGAAAGCCAAACCTGTACTGAAACGAGAATCAGTAGAGGTAATGAATGGTATATAAGAGTATATCGTCGATCTGAAAAGGGAGGTAAGAGATGAATCTCTACGACCGATAACAGAGAACCTATGAAATAGACCCCGTAGAAGGAGATCATTGAATTCAAATAGGCAATACTCTCTTCTCATCCCTCTGACATTCACTGCACACTGACAGGAAAACCGGGCTCCAGCCTGCTGCGAAGCGCATATCAACGTAGAATCTAGCACAAACTTACTTCACCACCTCCAAGGGAGGCAAAGTTTGTAAAACTGATTTGTGGGTGTGGTGAGGGGTGTATTTATAGGCATTTTGAGGTTTGGGAAACTTTGCCCCTCCTGGTAGGAATGTATATCCCATACGTCACTAGCTCATGGACTCTTGCTAATTACATAAAAAAGAAACTGTTTCTAGACAAAAATAAAGCCAGCCATGTGGAAAAAACTAGGCCCCAATAAGTTTTATCACCAAAGCATATATAAAAACGATTAAACATGCCAGCAAACGTTTTATATTGCACATTAATCAGAGTATATACCTCTGATAGCAAGCCTGATACTAGTCGCTATTAAATCACTGTATTTAGGCTTTAACTTACATTAATCCGGTATCAGCAGCATTTTCTAGCAAATTCCATCCCTAGAAAAACTTAACTGCACATACCTTATTGCAGGATACCCTGCACGCCATTCTCCCTCTGAAGTTACCTCACTCCTCAGACATATGTGAGAATAGCAGTGGATCTTAGTTACTTCTGCTAAGATCATAGAAAAACGCAGGCAGATTCTTCTTCTAAATGCTGCCTGAGGTAAAATAGTACACTCCGGTACCATTTAAAAACAATAAACTTTTGATTGAAGAAAAAACTAACCATATTTTACCACTTTCCTCTTACTACCTCCAGCTATGTTGAGAGCTTGCAAGAGAATGACTGGATATGGCAGTTAGGGGAGGAGCTATATAGCAGCTCTGCTGTGGGTGATCCTTTTGCAACTTCCTGTTTGGAAGGAGAATATCCCACAAGTAATGGATGATCCGTGGACTGGATACACCTAACAAGAGAAATGTCCTCTAAAGGAGTCTCAGTCTTAAGAGACTCTTCTAAGGCGTCAAACCAGAAGGCCACAGTGGTAACTGGTACAATGCAGGCCGTCGGTTGTAAAAACATAATTTATGCTTACCTGATAAATTCCTTTCTTCTGTAGTGTGATCAGTCCACGGGTCATCATTACTTCTGGGATATTACTCCTCCCCAACAGGAAGTGCAAGAGGATTCACCCAGCAGAGCTGCATATAGCTCCTCCCCTCTACGTCACTCCCAGTCATTCGACCAAGGACCAACGAGAAAGGAAAAGCCAAGTGTGAAGTGGTGACTGGAGTATAAATTAAAAAATATTTACCTGCCTTAAAAACAGGGCGGGCCGTGGACTGATCACACTACAGAAGAAAGGAATTTATCAGGTAAGCATAAATTATGTTTTCTTCTGTTAAGTGTGATCAGTCCACGGGTCATCATTACTTCTGGGATACCAATACCAAAGCAAAAGTACACGGATGACGGGAGGGATAGGCAGGCTCTTTATACAGAAGGAACCACTGCCTGAAGAACCTTTCTCCCAAAAATAGCCTCCGATGAAGCAAAAGTGTCAAATTTGTAAAATTTGGAAAAAGTATGAAGCGAAGACCAAGTTGCAGCCTTGCAAATCTGTTCAACAGAGGCCTCATTCTTGAAGGCCCAAGTGGAAGCCACAGCTCTAGTAGAATGAGCTGTAATTCTTTCAGGAGGCTGCTGTCCAGCAGTCTCATAAGCTAAACGAATTATGCTACGAAGCCAAAAAGAAAGAGAGGTAGCGGAAGCTTTTTGACCTCTCCTCTGCCCAGAGTAAATGACAAACAGAGAAGACGTTTGTCGAAATTCCTTAGTTGCCTGTAAGTAAAATTTTAGAGCACGGACTACATCCAGGTTGTGCAGTAGACGTTCCTTCTTTGAAGAAGGATTTGGGCATAAAGAAGGAACAACAATCTCTTGATTGATATTCCTGTTAGTAACTACCTTAGGTAAGAACCCAGGTTTAGTACGCAGGACTACCTTATCCGAATGAAAAATCAAATAAGGAGAATCACAATGTAAGGCTGATAATTCAGAGACTCTTCGAGCCGAGGAAATAGCCATTAAAAATAGAACTTTCCAAGATAACAACTTTATATCAATGGAATGAAGGGGTTCAAACGGAACGCCCTGTAAAACATTAAGAACAAGGTTTAAACTCCATGGTGGAGCAACAGTTTTAAACACAGGCTTAATTCTGGCCAAAGCCTGACAAAAAGCCTGGACGTCAGGAACTTCTGACAGACGTTTGTGTAACATAATGGACAGAGCTGAGATCTGTCCCTTTAATGAACTAGCAGATAAACCCTTTTCTAAACCTTCTTGTAGAAAAGACAATATCCTAGGAATCCTAACCTTACTCCAAGAGTAACCTTTGGATTCACACCAATATAGGTATTTACGCCATATCTTATGGTAAATCTTTCTGGTAACAGGTTTCCTAGCCTGTATTAAGGTATCAATAACTGACTCAGAAAATCCACGTCTTGATAAAATCAAGCGTTCAATTTCCAAGCAGTCAGCTTCAGAGAAGTTAGATTTTGATGTTTGAAGGGACCCTGTATCAGAAGGTCCTGTTTCAGAGGTAGAGACCAAGGTGGACAGGATGACATGTCCACCAGGTCTGCATACCAAGTCCTGCGTGGCCACGCAGGTGCTATTAGAATCACTGATGCTCTCTCTTGTTTGATTCTGGCAATCAATCGAGGAAGCAACGGGAAGGGTGGAAACACGTAAGCCATCCTGAAGTCCCAAGGTGCTGTCAGAGCATCTATCAGGACTGCTCCTGGATCCCTGGATCTGGACCCGTAACGAGGAAGCTTGGCGTTCTGTCGAGACGCCATGAGATCTATCTCTGGTTTGCCCCAACGTCGAAGTATTTGGGCAAAGACCTCCGGATGAAGTTCCCACTCCCCCGGATGAAAAGTCTGACGACTTAAGAAATCCGCCTCCCAGTTCTCCACTCCCGGGATGTGGATTGCTGACAGGTGGCAAGAGTGAGACTCTGCCCAGCGAATTATCTTTGATACTTCCATCATAGCTAGGGAGCTTCTTGTCCCTCCCTGATGGTTGATGTAAGCTACAGTCGTGATGTTGTCCGACTGAAACCTGATGAACCCCCGAGTTGTCAACTGGGGCCAAGCCAGGAGGGCATTGAGAACTGCTCTCAATTCCAGAATGTTTATTGGCAGGAGACTCTCCTCCTGACTCCATTGTCCCTGAGCCTTCAGAGAATTCCAGACGGCACCCCAACCTAGAAGGCTGGCGTCTGTTGTTACAATTGTCCAGTCTGGTCTGCTGAATGGCATCCCCCTGGACAGATGTGGCCGAGAAAGCCACCATAGAAGAGAATTTCTGGTCTCTTGATCCAGATTCAGAGAAAGGGATAAGTCTGAGTAATCCCCATTCCACTGACTTAGCATGCACAGTTACAGTGGTCTGAGGTGTAAGCGTGCAAAGGGTACTATGTCCATTGCCGCTACCATTAAGCCGATTACCTCCATGCATTGAGCCACTGACGGGTGTTGAATGGAATGAAGGGTGCGGCAAGCACTTTGAAGTCTTGTTAGCCTGTCCTCTGTCAGGTAAATCTTCATTTCTACAGAATCTATAAGAGTCCCCAGGAAGGGAACTCTTGTGAGTGGAACGAGTGAACTTTTCTTTTCGTTCACCTTCCATCCATGTGACCTTAGAAATGCCAGCACTAACTCTGTATGAGACTTGGCAGTTTGAAAGCTTGAAGCTTGTATCAGAATGTCGTCTAGGTATGGAGCTACCGAGATTCCCCGCGGTCTTAGTACCGCCAGAAGAGCACCCAGAACCTTTGTGAAGATTCTTGGAGCTGTAGCCAATCCGAATGGAAGAGCCACAAACTGGTAATGCCTGTCTAGGAAGGCAAACCTTAGGTACCGATAATGATCTTTGTGAATCGGTATGTGAAGGTAAGCATCTTTTAAATCTACAGTGGTCATGTACTGACCCTCTTGGATCATAGGTAAAATTGTCCGAATAGTCTCCATCTTGAACGATGGAACTCTTAGGAATTTGTTTAGGATCTTTAAGTCCAGGATTGGTCTGAAAGTTCCCTCTTTTTTGGGAACCACAAACAGATTTGAGTAAAACCCCTGTCCCTGTTCCGATCGTGGAACTGGATGGATTACTCCCATTAACAAGAGCTCTTGTACGCAGCGTAGAAACGCCTCTTTCTTTGTCTGGATTGTTGACAATCTTGACAGATGAAATCTCTCTCTTGGAGGAGAGTATTTGAAGTCCAGAAGGTATCCCTGAGATATTATCTCTAGCGCCCAGGGATCCTGAACATCTCTTGCCCAAGCCTGGGCGAAGAGAGAAAGTCTGCCCCCCACTAGATCCGATCCCGGATCGGGGGCCCTCAATTCATGCTGTTTTAGGGGCAGCAGCAGGTTTCCTAGTCTGCTTGCCCTTGTTCCAGGACTGGTTAGGTTTCCAGCCTTGTCTGTAGCGAGCAACAGCTCCTTCCTGTTTTGGTGCAGAGGAAGTTGATGCTGCTCCTGCTTTGAAATTACGAAAGGAACGAAAATTAGACTGTCTAGTCTTGGCTTTGGCTTTGTCCTGAGGCAGGGCATGGCCTTTACCTCCTGTAATGTCAGCGATAATCTCTTTCAACCCGGGCCCGAATAAGGTCTGCCCTTTGAAAGGTATATTAAGCAATTTAGACTTAGAAGTAACATCAGCTGACCAGGATTTTAGCCACAGCGCCCTGCGTGCCTGAATGGCGAATCCTGAATTCTTCGCCGTAAGTTTAGTAAGATGTACTACGGCCTCCGAAATGAATGAATTAGCTAGTTTAAGGACTCTAAGCCTGTCCGTAATGTCGTCCAGAGTAGCTGAACCAATGTTCTCTTCCAGAGACTCAATCCAGAATGCCGCTGCAGCCGTGATCGGCGCAATGCATGCAAGGGGTTGCAATATAAAACCTTGTTGAACAAACATTTTCTTAAGGTAACCCTCTAACTTTTTATCCATTGGATCTGAAAAAGCACAGCTATCCTCCACCGGGATAGTGGTACGCTTAGCTAAGGTAGAAACTAATCCCTCCACCTTAGGGACCGTTTGCCATAAGTCCCTTGAGGTGGCGTCTATTGGAAACATTTTTCTAAATATCGGAGGGGGTGAGAACGGCACACCGGGTCTATCCCACTCCTTAGTAACAATTTCAGTAAGTCTCTTAGGTATAGGAAAAACCTCAGTACTCGTCGGTACCGCAAAATATTTATCCAACCTACACATTTTCTCTGGTATTGCAACTGTGTTACAATCATTCATACAGTAATACACGGAGGTTTTCCAGTTTAAATTTAAAATTTTAAATATCTGAATCCAGTCTGTTTGGATCAGAACCGTCACCCACAGAATGAAGTTCTCCGTCCTCATGTTCTGCCACCTGTGACGCAGTGTCTGACATGGCCCTAATATTATCAGCGCACTCTGTTCTCACCCCAGAGTGATCACGCTTACCTCTTAGTTCTGGTAATTTAGCCAAAACCTCAGTCATAACAGTAGCCATATCCTGTAATGTGATTTGTAATGGCCGCCCAGATGTACTCGGCGCTACAATATCACGCACCTCCCTCTGAGCGGGAGATGTAGGTACTGACACGTGAGGCGAGTTAGTCGGCATAACTCTCCCCTCGTTGTTTGGTGAAATTTGTTCAATTTGTACAGATTGACTTTTATTTAAAGTAGCATCAATACAGTTAGTACATAAATTTCTATTGGGCTCCACTTTGGCATTGCAACAAATGACACAGGTATCATCCTCTGAATCAGACATGTTTAACACACTAGCAAATAAACTTGCAACTTGGAAATACAATTCAATTAGAATAATATTAAAACGTACTGTGCCTTTAAGAAGCACAGAAGATCTATGACAGTTGAAAATTAATAAATTGAAACAGTTATAGCCTCAATCCTTGTAAACAACACAACTTTAGCAAAGGTTTAATCCCATTAGCAAAGATAACAAATTCTGAAAGCAGGAAACAAATTACAGAATAAACGTTTTTTATCTCAGTCAAACTATAATTCTCACAGCTCTGCTGAGAGAAATTACCTCCCTCAAAATAAGTTTTGAAGACCCCTGAGCTCTGTAGAGATGAACCGGATCATGCAGGGAATACAATGAGTTGCTGACTGAAATATTTGATGCGTAGTAAAAGCGCCAAAAAACGGCCCCTCCCCCTCACACACAGCAGTGAGGGAGAACAGAAACTGTCAGAAAACAGATTAAGCAACTGCCAAGTGGAAAAATAGTGCCCAAACATTTATTCACTCAGTACCTCAGCAAATGAAAACGATTTTACATTCCAGCAAAAACGTTAAACATAATCTCTAGTTATTAAACAGCTTTATGTATTTCTTACAGTGTAATTCTAGTGAAGTACCATTCCCCAGAATACTGAAGTGTAAAGTATACATACATGACATTATATCGGTATGGCAGGATTTTCTCATCAATTCCATTGTCAGAAAATAAAAACTGCTACATACCTCTATGCAGATTCATCTGCCCGCTGTCCCCTGATCTGAAGTTTACCTCACTCCTCAGATGGCCGAGAACAGCAATATGATCTTAACTACTCCGGCTAAAATCATAGCAAAACTCTGGTAGATTCTTCTTCAAACTCTGCCAGAGAGGTAATAACACACTCCGGTGCTATTTTAAAATAACAAACTTTTGATTGAAGATATAAAACTAAGTATAATCACCATAGTCCTCTCACACATCCTATCTAGTCGTTGGGTGCAAGAGAATGACTGGGAGTGATGTAGAGGGGAGGAGCTATATGCAGCTCTGCTGGGTGAATCCTCTTGCACTTCCTGTTGGGGAGGAGTAATATCCCAGAAGTAATGATGACCCGTGGACTGATCACACTTAACAGAAGAAAGGAAAACCTTATCAATAAATAACTTTTTTAGAAGACCCTCCAATTTCTTATCCATAGGGTCTTTTAAAGCAAAACTGTCCTCAATAGGAATAGTTGTACGCTTAGCCAAAGTAGATATAGCTCCCTCCACCTTAGGGACTGTTTGCCAAGAGTCCCGAACAGTGTCAGATATGGGATACATTTTCTTAAAGTTAGGAGACGGTGAGAACGGGATACCCAGTCTTTCCCATTCCCGCGTATTTGTCCATCTTACACAATTTCTCTGGTGGTATCACAATAGTCACAGTCATCCAGTCGCTAAAACCTCCCGAAGTAACATGCGGAGGTGTTCAAGCTTAAATCTAAAGGACATGACGTCCGAATCCGTCTGAGGTAACGCACTTCCCGAATCGGAAAGTTCCCCCTCAGACAGAAGTTCCCTGACCCCCAATTCAGATCCCTGTGAGGGTACATCGGAAATAGCCAACAAAGCATCAGAGGTCACAGTATTCACATTGACTTCTGTCCTGCTGCGTTTGCCCTGTAACACTGGCAACTTAGATAAAACCTCTGTAAGGGTAGATGACATAACTGCAGCCATATCCTGCAGAGTAAATGAAGTAGACGAGGTTGAAGAACCCGGCGTCGCTTGGGTGGGCGTTAAAGGTTGTGACACTAGGGGAGAAAGTAGCGGCATACCCTGATTCTCATCAGACTGAGAATCATCCTTAGGCACACTTTCCTTAAAGAAAATCTGCTCTTTACATTGTAAGGCCCTTTCAGTACATGAGGGACAAAAAGTAAGAGGGGTTTCCACAATGGCATCTAAACACATAGAGTAGTTTCCTCAAGTTCAGACATGTTAAACAGACTAGCAATAGTAATAATAGTCGTTCTTTACTTGATATATTGAGCTCTGAAGTCAAATTACATAACCAAAAATTTAGAACTAAAAAATGTACTGCGCCTTTAAATAATAAAAGCGCAACAATTTTTCTGCAATCAGCCAAAACAATTTTGCAACAATAAAAGTGCCTTTATGTGCCCAAATTAACTTAACAATATTGCACCCTTTGCTTGGATAAGTTATATATCAATTTTTGTCAACTTTATCAATGTTTATCACTTTTCAGGCCCCTGCACCTCGATCCGTACCAAGACCCGCATGGGAAGACAAAATAACATGTCGGTCCTTCAGCTTATACTAAAATAACGCCATGTGCCCCTCATTACATGCACTTTACACAATAAAGCGCAACCTCAGTGAATAATGTCTTCTGTCAAGCCAGTTATAACAACATCATAACGACAGCCAGCAAACGACATCGCCCAGCGTCAGCCCACACAGCATATTTAAAGTGAAACACCAAACACACTATTAAATAATCACAATAAAAGGGAATTCCAGGTACACCATGTCTTCTATAGTGCATACCGATTACCCCTCCCCAGTTAGGGAATAATGTCAGCCTGTTCTGATGTATCAAGTCTCCCCAGAAACAAAAGACTGAACATACCTCAATGCTGCTTGTAGCATGACACAGTTCTCCACACTGAAGATATTTCTTTACACTACCTTCAAACGCTCTGTGGGAACCAGCAGGATCTTAGATACGTTTGCTAAGATCATCAACATCAGGGCAGAAAAATATGTCTCCACTCCTCCTGGGAAGTTATAGACTGACTATTTCTCGCTGAGAAAAATAGTACTCACTGGCACCATTTTAAAATAAAAAAACTTCTTGATTGAAGAATCTAAACTAACACCTTACTTTACCTCTTCCTATCACTAACACAGGCAAAGAGAATGACTGGGGTGGGAGGGAAGGGAGGAGCTATATATACAGCTCTGCTGTGGTGCTCTTTGCCACTTCCTGCTAATCAGGAGGCGTAATCCCATAAGGATGAAATCCGTGGACTCGTCATATCTTGTAAAAGAAAAGAAAAAACAGAGTAACCAACCCTGATTTTCTGCAAAGGGGTAGCATAAATGTTGGAAGGTAAGCAAGGACTACCTTGCTGTCTTCCAAATGCTAAAAGCCACCATTACTCTTAGTAAAGCGGATTATATGGACACTGCATAGCCCCAATCCTTGCTTGCAGAGAAAAGTACCCATTAAAAGATTAAATATCTTCAAACACCATCTTCGCACATCCTCCCGATGATAAAAACAAAGAATGAATGGGGATTATGGGTTATGGGAGTGACACTTAACAGCTCTGCTGGGGTGTTCTTTGCCTCCTCCTGCTGGCCAGGAGTTGAATTCACACTAGTAATTAGAATGGATTTGTGGACTCTCCAAGCCAGTGGGAAAGAAATATTATTTTTGAGCCTTGCTGAGCCCTTTTTTTCTAACATTACTTCTACAACTGGTAGAGAATAGATTTCTAAAGCTGTTCTCCACAGTAGTTATTGAGAACTTTAATGCACGCATTTGCAGAAGAACCATCAGTCCGCTATAGGAGAATCTTACAGTTTAGCTTGATACACTACTCCGCAATCAACCCTGGCGGATCTGCCCCGACACAATAGCCAACAGGACCACTCCCCCCTTAGGCCAATGCGACATTCTGGGGCTTGTAGTAAAAAGCCACATGGCCTGCAAAGGATTCTGGAGCAGATAGAGACAGGGTGTGGTGTAAAGTGGGGGCATAGAGATCCAAAACAGGGTGCCAGGGGTTACCTTTAAGGTGCTAGCAGCAGCCGGATTACTTGAGCATTGATTTATTTATAATATATATATATATATATATATATATATATATATATATATATTTCCATTTATATATACATAGGACTTGAATTATCCATATATGCATATATATGTATCTAATGCTGTTGCTGGATGCCTATATGTGATGCAATCCAGCAACAGCATATAAAGTGTGTAAAAGGTAGGCGCAGGAGGTGTCTAGCCTCTTTTTAAAATAAGCTCCACACTAGCTTGAAGGGGATAAGAAGTTGAATTTAGTGCAAAAAGAAAAGGTCGCTATACAGCTGACACTGTTAATATAAAGATATCTATATACATGTCTCCAAACTCCTATTATGTATTGTTTCCTGCAATAATAAGATATGGATGTATAAAGGAGGATTTTTTATTTATTTTTTATAATAACAACAACAATATTCGTTTTATCAGCATAAAATATCATATATGGTCGTCTCCCTTAAATCAGCTAGCTATATTACAAAATCAAGTACCCAATACATACATACATCAAAATAAATAAAATGTCAAATTGCTAAAAGACGTTAAAAAACATATAAAACACATAAAAGCCACAAAGTCCAGTTTCAAAATCACCTTTTTCTCTTTGGCCAAATTGCCGGTATAGATCTATAAAAACTTTGTATCCCAGCAGCCTAGAGTAGAAAATGTGCTGCTTAGCGTATCGGCTGTCTGCAACCTATGAGGACAAAACCGTTTTATCCGAGACCTCTGCAACTATGCATGCTCAGTCAGTGAAACGGAGACCATTCAGATCTCTCACAGAGGATAGATCTGGATCCCCTAACAAGAGACTCTCTCGTGGTGGATTTCAAAGGAACATCTGTTTCGGGGCACTTGCTTCCTGAGACCTTCCTGGGTGATTGTGACTACAGATACCAGCCTGTTAGGCTGGGGAGCTGTTTGGGGTTCTCTAAAAGCTCAGGGCCTGTGGTCTCGGGAAGAGTCTTCTCTTCCCATAAACATCTTGGAGTTGAGAGTGATCTTCAATGCCTTGACAGCGACTATCAGACCAATCACCTCCATGCATTGAGCCACTAATCGACAAATAGCAGACTGGAGAGAAAGGCACAATGAAAGAAGTTTGGATTTCCTGACATCCGTCAGGAAAATTTTCATGGACAGGGAATCTATGATTGCCCCTAAAAAACACACTCTTGCAGCTGGGAATTCTTTTCCAGATTCACTTTCCATCTGTGGAAACATAGAAAAGACAACAACATCTCTGTATGAGATTGTGCTAGATAAAAAGACGCCTGAACCAAGATGTCGTCTAGGTAAGGTGCCAAAGAAAATCCTTGGAATCTGACCACTGCCAAAAAGAGCCCCCAGAACCTTTGTAAATATTCTGGGAGCCATGGCAAGACCAAACGGAAGTGCAACAAACTTGAAATGCTTGTCCAGAAAGGCAAATCTCAGAAACTGGTGATGATCCCTGTGAATAGTAACATGAAGATACGCGTCCTTCAGGTCTATTGTCCTTATGAATTGACCTTCCTGAACCAAGGGAAGGATGGAACGAATAGTTTCCATCTCAAAGGACAGAACCCTTAGGAATTTGTTGAGGCACTTTAGGTCTAGGATAGGACAGAAAGTTCCCTCCTTTTTGGGAACTACAAAGAGATTTGAGTAAAGTCCTAGTCCCTGTTCTCTCACAGGAACCTCTTTACCTGGTTTGAGGATAGTCTTGACAGGAGAAATCTGCCCCTTGGAGGGCAAGACTTGAAACCTATTCTGTAACCCTGGGATACTATGTCCACAGCCCACGGAACTGGGACATCTTGTATCCAAGCTTGCTGAAAAAGAGAAAGCCTGCACTTGATACAAATTTGGATCGAGGGCAGACCCTTCATGTTGATTTAGAATCAGTGGAAGGTTTCTTGTTTTGCTTCCCCTTATTCCAGGGCTGATTGGACTTCCAAGAATTCCTGGATTGCTCTGGCTTGGAAGAAGGGGAAGACTTCTGTCCTTTAGAGTTGCGAAAGGAGCGAAAATTAGAATTCTGACGCCCTTTAGGTTTATTTTTCTTTTCCTGAGGTAGGAAAGATCCCTTTCCACCCGTAATTTCAGAAATGATTTCCACCAGACAAGGTCCAAATAGAGTCTTTACCTTTATAAGGTTAAGTCAAAAGCTTGTCTTTTGAAGATACATCGGCCGACCAAGATTTTTACCACAGAGCTCTGCGAGCTAGAACAGTGAAGCTAGACAATCTGCATGTTGGCATAGCAGATAAAGGTATTGGCCAGTTTAAAATTTTTCGATCCTATCCTGGATCTCCTCTATTGTAGTATCTTCTGATATCAGATCGGACAGAGCATCGCATCCCTCAACCGTAGCAATACTCGCCGCAGGTTGCCATTGTAAACCTTGATGGATGTACATCTTTCTTTCATGTAATTAGCAAGAGTCCATGAGCTAGTGACGTATGGGATATACATTCCTACCAGGAGGGGCAAAGTTTCCCAAACCTCAAAATGCCTATAAATACACCCCTCACCACACCCACAAATCAGTTTTACAAACTTTGCCTCCCATGGAGGTGGTGAAGTAAGTTTGTGCTAGATTCTTCGTTGATATGCGCTTCGCAGCAGGCTGGAGCCCGGTTTTCCTCTCAGTGTGCAGTGAATGTCAGAGGGATGTGAAGAGAGTATTGCCTATTTGAATTCAATGATCTCCTTCTACGGGGTCTATTTCATAGGTTCTCTGTTATCGGTTGTAGAGATTCATCTCTTACCTCCCTTTTCAGATCGACGATATACTCTTATATACCATTACCTCTACTGATTCTCGTTTCAGTACTGGTTTGGCTTTCTACTATATGTAGATGAGTGTCCTGGGGTAAGTAAGTCTTATTTTTTGTGACACTCTAAGCTATGGTTGGGCACTTTTATATAAAGTTCTAAATATATGTGTTTAAACATTTATTTGCCTTGATTCAGGATGTTCAATATTCCTTATTTCAGACAGTCTGTTTCATTATTTGGGATAATGCATTTGAATAATCATTTTTTTCTTACCTTAAAATTTGACTTTTTTCCCTGTGGGCTGTTAGGCTCGCGGGGGCTGAAAATGCTTCATTTTATTGCGTCATTCTTGGCGCAGACTTTTTTGGCGCAAAAAAAATTTCTTTGTTATTTCCGGCGTCATACTTGTCACCGGAAGTTGCGTCATTTTTGACGTTTTTGCGCCAAAAGTGTCGGCGTTACCGGATGTGGCGTCATTTTTTGGCGCTAAAAGCATTTAGGCGCCAAATAATGTGGGCGTCTTTTTTGGCGCTAAAAAATATGGGCGTCATTAT
This sequence comes from Bombina bombina, assembly GCF_027579735.1. Lineage (NCBI taxonomy): Eukaryota > Metazoa > Chordata > Amphibia > Anura > Bombinatoridae > Bombina > Bombina bombina. The sequence continues at coordinate 627,859,062 of NC_069501.1, forward strand.
TGTCTCCACATTATTTAAGTCTCATTGTTTATTTGCTTCTGGTTGCTAGAAGCTTGTTCACTGGCATTTTTTCCCATTCCTGAAACTGTCATTTAAAGTGATGGTAAACTCTTATTTTTAATTTACATATTTACATTTTTAATGTTATTTAATGTCAAACCGCATTATTACTTTTTAATTTTCAAATGTAAATTATCACTATTATTAGTCTTATTATGTTCTCATGTTTGCAACGCAGCTCCCCGCCTCGCTCCGCCCCTCTTACGTGTTCCTAACAAAACTTTCTATTTACTCCTCTCTCTACTTACGTCATCTGTAGTGCTCGTTCACGAAAGTGAACGCATGCGCATTTGTTTCCCTGACGTTCTGGAAGTAGAGAGTGCCGTGTGAAAAATGACATGACGCATGCGTGAAATAGAGCGTGCACGTGCAAAGTCTTATACGGATATCAATGCTTTTAATTGGTTGGTAGTATAGTCGGGAATGATCGTAATTGCGCATGCGCTAAAAATTATATTGCAAACAGCCTGTCTAGCGACTGGAGATATGATTGGGCACAGGCAGTGGAGATCAATGTGACGTCACGGTGGGCGGGCGATTTTACGGAACGGAGACATTCTGCAAATGAAAAAAAAAGGTAAACTGCTATTTCATGTTTAGATGGAAATTGCACAGGACATTAATATAGAGTATGACTATCCAGATTACAAATTGAAACGATACTGAGTTTACCATCCCTTTAAGGAATTTGATCAATTTTGCTTTATATGTTGTTTTTTCTATTACATATTGCAAGATGTCTCAGATTGACCCTGAATCAGAAGATACTTCTGGAAAATCGCTGCCTGATGCTGGATCTACCAAAGTTAAGTGTATTTGCTGTAAACTTGTGGTATCTGTTCCTCCGGCTGTTGTTTGTAATGAATGTCATGACAAACTTGTTAATGCAGATAATATTTCCTTTAGTAATGTTCCATTACCTGTTGCTGTTCCATCAACATCTAATACTCAGGGTGTTCCTGTTAACATAAGAGATTTTGTTTCTAAATCCATTAAGAAGGCTATGTCTGTTATTCCTCCTTCTAGTAAACGTAAAAGGTCTTTTAAAACTTCTCATTTTTCAGATGAATTTTTAAATGAACATCATCATTCTGATTCTGATAATGATTCCTCTGGTTCAGAGGATTCTGTTTCAGAGGTTGATACTGATAAATCTTCATATTTATTCAAAATGGAATTTATTCGTTCTTTACTTAAAGAAGTCTTAATTGCATTAGAAATAGAGGAATCTGGTCCTCTTGATACTAAATCTAAACGTTTAAATAAGGTTTTTAAATCTCCTGTAGTTATTCCAGAAGTTTTTCCTGTCCCTGACGCTATTTCTGAAGTAATTTCCAGGGAATGGAATAATTTGGGTAATTCATTTACTCCTTCTAAACGTTTTAAGCAATTATATCCTGTGCCATCTGACAGATTAGAGTTTTGGGACAAAATCCCTAAGGTTGATGGGGCTATCTCTACTCTTGCTAAACGTACTACTATTCCTACGGCAGATAGTACTTCCTTTAAGGATCCTTTAGATAGGAAAATTGAATCCTTTCTAATAAAAGCTTATTTATGTTCAGGTAATCTTCTTAGACCTGCTATATCTTTAGCGGATGTTGCTGCAGCTTCAACTTTCTGGTTGGAAGCTTTAGCGCAACAAGTAACAGATCATAATTCCCTTAGCATTGTTAATCTTCTTCAACATGCTAATAATTTTATTTGTGATGCCATCTTTGATATCATTAGGGTTGATGTCAGGTACATGTCTCTAGCTATTTTAGCTAGAAGAGCTTTATGGCTTAAAACTTGGAATGCTGATATGTCTTCTAAGTCAACTTTGCTTTCCCTTTCCAGGGTAATAAATTATTTGGTTCACAGTTGGATTCTATTATTTCAACTGTTACTGGGGGAAAGGAACCTTTTTACCACAGGATTTAAAAATCTAAAGGTAAATTTAGGTCTACTAATCGTTTTCGTTCCTTTCGTCATAATAAGGAACAAAAGCCTGATCCTTCCCCTACAGGAGCGGTATCAGTTTGGAAACCATCTCCAGTCTGGAATAAATCCAAGCCTTTTAGAAAGCCAAAATCAGCTCCCAAGTCCACATGATGGTGCGGCCCTCATTCCAGCCCAGCTGGTAGGGGGCAGATTACGATTTTTCAAAGAAATTTGGATCAATTCGATTCACAATCTTTGGATTCAGAACATTGTTTCACAAGGGTACAGAATAGGCTTCAAGATAAGGCCTCCTGCAAGAAGATTTTTTCTTTCCCGTGTCCCAGTAAATCCAGTGAAGGCTCAAGCATTTCTGAAATGTGTTTCAGATCTAGAGTTGGCTGGAGTAATTATGCCAGTTCCAGTTCTGGAACAGGGGCTGGGGTTTTACTCAAATCTCTTCATTGTACCAAAGAAGGAGAATTCCTTCAGACCAGTTCTGGATTTAAAAATATTGAATCGTTATGTAAGGATACCAACATTCAAAATGGTAACTATAAGGACTATTCTGCCTTTTGTTCAGCAAGGACATTATATGTCCACAATAGATTTACAAGATGCATATCTGCATATTCCGATTCATCCAGATCACTATCAGTTTCTGAGATTCTCTTTCCTAGACAAGCATTACCAGTTTGTGGCTCTGCCGTTTGGCCTAGCAACAGCTCCAAGGATTTTTACAAAGGTTCTCGGTGCCCTTCTGTCTGTAATCAGAGAACAGGGTATTGTGGTATTTCCTTATTTGGACGATATCTTGGTACTTGCTCAGTCTTCACATTTAGCAGAATCTCATACAAATCGACTTGTATTGTTTCTTCGAGAACATGGTTGGAGGATCAATTTACCAAAGAGTTCATTGATTCCTCAGACAAGGGTAACCTTTTTAGGTTTCCAGATAGATTCAGTGTCCATGACTCTGTCTCTGACGGACAAGAGACGTCTGAAATTGGTTTCAGCTTGTCGAAACCTTCAGTCTCAATCATTCCCTTCGGTAGCCTTATGCATGGAAATTCTAGGTCTTATGACTGCTGCATCGGACGCGATCCGCTTTGCTTGTTTTCACATGCGACCTCTTCAGCTCTGTATGCTGAACCAGTGGTGCAGGGATTATACAAATATATCTCAATTAATATCTTTAAAACCGATTGTACGACACTCTCTGACGTGGTGGACAGATCACCATTGTTTAGTTCAGGGGGCTTCTTTTGTTCTTCCGACCTGGACTGTGATTTCAACAGATGCAAGTCTGACAGGTTGGGGAGCTGTTTGGGGGTCTCTGACAGCACAAGGGGTTTGGGAATCTCAGGAGGCAAGATTACCAATCAACATTTTGGAACTCTGTGCAATTTTCAGAGTCCTTCAGTCATGGCCTCTTCTAAAGAGAGAGTCGTTTATTTGTTTTCAGACGGACAATGTCACAACCGTGGCATATGTCAATCATCAAGGAGGGACTCACAGTCCTCTGGCTATGAAAGAAGTATCTCGAATACTGGTATGGGCGGAATCCAGCTCCTGTCTAATTTCTGTGGTTCATATCCCAGGTATAGACAATTGGGAAGCGGATTATCTCAGTCGCCAAACGTTACATCCGGGCGAATGGTCTCTTCACCCAGAGGTATTTCTTCAGATTGTTCAAATGTGGGGACTTTCAGAAATAGATTTGATGGCTTCTCATCTAAACAAGAAGCTTCTCAGGTATCTGTCCAGATCCAGGGATCCTCAGGCGGAAGAAGTGGATGCATTGTCACTTCCTTGGAAGTATCATCCTGTCTATATCTTTCCGCCTCTAGTTCTTCTTCCAAGAGTGATTTCCAAGATTCTAAAGGAGCGCTCGTTTGTTCTGCTGGTGGCTCCAGCATGGCCTCACAGGTTTTGGTATGCGGATCTTGTCCGGATGGCTACTTGCCAACCGTGGACTCTTCCATTAAGACCAGACCTTCTATCGCAAGGTCCTTTTTTCCATCAGGATCTCAAATCCTAAAATTTGAAGGTATGGAGATTGAACGCTTGATTCTCAGTCATAGAGGTTTCTCTGACTCTGTGATTAATACTATGTTACAGGCTCGTAAATCTGTATCTAGGAAGATATATTATCGAGTCTGGAAGATTTACATTTCTTGGTGTTTTTCTCATCATTTTTCTTGGCATTCTTTTAGAATTTCTAGAATTTTACAGTTTCTTCAGGATGGTTTGGATAAAGGTTTGTCTGCAAGTTCCTTGAAAGGACAAATCTCTGCTCTTTCTGTTCTTTTTCATAGAAAGATTGCTAGTCTTCCTGATATTCATTGTTTTGTACAAGCTTTGGTTCGTATAAAACCTGTTATTAAGTCAATTTCTCCTCCTTGGAGTTTGAATTTGGTTCTGGGGGCTCTTCAAGCTCCTCCGTTTGAACCTATGCATTCGCTGGACATTAAATTACTTTCTTGGAAAGTTTTGTTTCTTTTGGCCATCTCTTCTGCTAGAAGAGTTTCTGAATTATCTGCTCTTTCTTGTGAGTCTCCTTTTCTGATTTTTCATCAGGATAAGGCGGTGTTGCGAACTTCTTTTAAATTTTTACCTAAGGTTGTGAATTCTAACAACATTAGTAGAGAAATTGTGGTTCCTTCATTGTGTCCTAATCCTAAGAATTCTAAGGAAAGATCGTTGCATTCTTTGGATGTAGTTAGAGCTTTGAAATATTATGTTGAAGCTACTAAAAATTTCCGAAAGACTTCTAGTCTATTTGTTATCTTTTCCGGTTCTAGGAAAAGTCAGAAGGCCTCTGCCATTTCTTTGGCGTCTTGGTTAAAGTCTTTGATTCATCATGCTTATGTCGAGTCGGGTAAAACTCCGCCTCAAAGGATTACAGCTCATTCTACTAGGTCAGTTTCTACTTCCTGGGCGTTTAGGAATGAAGCTTCGGTTGATCAGATTTGCAAAGCAGCAACTTGGTCTTCTTTGCATACTTTTACTAAATTCTACCATTTTGATGTGTTTTCTTCTTCTGAAGCAGTTTTTGGTAGAAAAGTACTTCAGGCAGCTGTTTCAGTTTGATTCTTCTGCTTATAATTTCAGTTTTTTTCATTATAAGATTTAAACTTTGTTTTGGCTGTGGATTATTATCAGCGGAATTGGCTGTCTTTATTTTATCCCTCCCTCTCTAGTGACTCTTGCGTGGAAGATCCACATCTTGGGTATTCATTATCCCATACGTCACTAGCTCACGGACTCTTGCTAATTACATGAAAGAAAACATAATTTATGTAAGAACTTACCTGATAAATTCATTTCTTTCATATTAGCAAGAGTCCATGAGGCCCACCCTTTTTGTGGTGGTTATGATTTTTTTGTATAAAGCACAATTATTCCAATTCCTTATTTTTTATGCTTTCACACTTTTTTCTTATCACCCCACTTCTTAGCTATTCGTTAAATTGATTTGTGGGTGTGGTGAGGGGTGTATTTATAGGCATTTTGAGGTTTGGGAAACTTTGCCCCTCCTGGTAGGAATGTATATCCCATACGTCACTAGCTCATGGACTCTTGCTAATATGAAAGAAATTAATTTATCAGGTAAGTTCTTACATAAATTATGTTTTTTTTAAGTAAGCCTCTAGCTTCTTATTCATGGGATCTATAAAGGAACAACTATCCTCTATAGGAATGGTGGTTCTTTTAGCTAGAGTAGAGATAGCTCCTTCTACTTTAGGCACAGTGGGCCACAAGTCTCGAATGGAGTCAGCAACAGGAAACATTTTTTTTAAAAACAAGGGAAGGGGAAAAGGGAACCCCTGGCTTATCCCATTCATGAGCTATAATTTCAGACATCTTGACTGTAACAGGAAAAATATCCACAGAAGAGGGAGATTCATAAACTCTTAAGTTTAGTAGACATTTTAGTGTTGACAGTAACCGAAGGTTCAGAGTCATCCAAAGTAGCCAGAACCTCTTTCAGAAGTAACTGGAGCTGTTCAAGTTTAAATCTGAAATGAACTTACTCAGAGTCAGAAAATGTTTCCCTCATTGTGTCATAGTATGAGATCTCACCTTTAGAAGCTACAGAAGAATCCTCATCATCAGACATTTGGGAAAGGTTGACCAACGTGGTTATAGCGTCAGAAACCTTACTAGCAGACACATGTTTACATTTCCTCTTACGCTTACACGAAGTAGGAAAAGCAGATAAAGCTGCAGATACAGCAGAGGTTATATGTGCGGCAAAATCCCCTGTTAAATAAACACCCCCAGGAGGTTGAGAGGAAACAGAAGGCACAGCATGAGAAACAATTAAGGCTCGGGACGTTTGAGGAGAAAGCTGAGGCATGTCACGCACACCATTATTCTGAGAGACACTTGGCTCAGAAGTAACTTTAAAGTTTTAGCTAAGCATGAGGAACAAAATTGCATAGGCAGGACAATTTGGGCCTCCAAACATAGCAAGCATTTATCCATAGACATTGACTGATCCTGTTGAATCCATAGCTACAGAAATCAGATCCTACAAAATATGACAATTGGAATTTAAATAAATTGTACACAATAACAATAATTTGAAACAAGACTAAATACTGAGGGCAAAAGAAACTGTCACCCTAAAACACAACCTCAGACAATCGCTCTGAGGCTCCTTCCATGACAGTAAAAAGACCCCACTAGTAAGAGGAAGCGAGACACTCTTCCGCAATCCTCTCCTCTGGACAGACGATCCGTTCATCAAGTTCAAATTACAAGCCAACACTGTTAGGCTCACGAAGCTCTGCTCTGATACAGCAAAAGTGCGGAGGACACGTGAGCTGCCGAAAAAGAAACTGCGCCACACAGCAAGCGCGCGAAAATTACAAACTGCCCCAATAAAGTAAAAACATAATTTATGTAAGAACTTACCTAATAAATTAATTTCTTTCATAGTGGCAAGAGTCCATGAGCTAGTGACGTATGGGATATACATTCCTACAAGGAGGGGGCAAAGTTTACCAAACCTCAAAATGCCAATAAATACACATCCCTTCTCACTCATATCTTAGTTTAACGTGTAGCCAAGAAGTGAGGTGTAAAAGAAGGAATAAAAAGCATACAAACAGAGAAAATGGAAAAATAAAGTGCTTTATACAAAAAATCATAACCACAAAAAATAGGGTGGGTCTCATGGACTCTTGCCACTATGAAAGAAATGAATCAGGCAAGTTCTTACATAAATTATGTTTTCTTTCATGTACGTGGCAAGAGTCCATGAGCTAGTGACGTATGGGATATAATACCCAAGATGTGGAAATCCATGAGTCACTAGAGAGGGAGGGATAAAATAACAGCTAAATCCGTTGAGAAATTAAATCCAAAAAAATAATAATTAAGTTTTCTTAAACATTACAAAAAAAAACTCAAATCAAAGGCACTAGAATCAAACTGACACAACTGCATGAAGAACCTTTCTACCAAAGGCTGCGTCCAAAGAAGCAAACACATCAAAATGGTAAAATTTAGTAAAAGTATGCAAAGAAGACCAAGTTGCTGCTTTGCAAATTTGATTAACTGAAGCTTCAGTCTTGAAAGCCCAAGAAGTGGCAACTGATCTAGTAAAATGAGCTGAAACTCTCTGAGGCGGAGATTGCCCCGCTTCCAAATAAGCTTTGTGAATCAAAAGTTTCAACCACGATGCCAAAGAAATGGCAGAGGCTTTCTGACCTTTCCTGGAACCAGAAGAAAAAAACTAATCCAAAGAATGTAAAGACCTTTCAAGAGTATTCTTAGGATTAGGACACAAGAAAGGAAAAACAATTTCCCTATTAATGTTGTTAGAATTCACAACTTTAGCCAAAAATGTAAAAGAAGTCCCCAAAACAGCTTTATCTTAATAGAAAATCAGATAAGGAGACTCACAGAGAGCAGACAATTCAGAAACTCTTCTAGCAGAAGAGATAGCCAGAAGAAATAACACTTTCCATGAAAGTAATTTAATATCCAGAGAATGCATAGGCTCAAAAGGAGAAGCCTGTAAAATCTTCAAAACCAAATTGAGACTCCAAGGAGGAGAAATAGATTTAATAACAGGTTTGATACGAATCAAAGCCTGAACATAACAGTGAATATCAGGAAGTTTAGCAATCTTTATACAAAATAAGACAGAAAGAGCAGAAATGTGTCCTTTCAAAGTATTTGCAGACAACCCCTTATCCAAACCAACCTGAAGAAACTGTAAAATCCTAAGAATTCTAAAAAAAAGGCTAAGAATAATTGAGTGGGACACCATGAAATATAGGTTTTCCAAACCAGATGATACATTTTTCTTGAAACAGACTTACGAGCCTGTATCATAGTGCTAATCACTGAGTCAGAGAAACCTCTATGACTATGCACTAAGTGTTCAATTTCCATGCCTTCAAATTTAGAGATTTGAGATCCTGATGGAAAAACGGCACTTGAGACAGAAAGTCTGGCCTTAAAGGAAGTGGCCAAGGTTGGCAACTGGACATCCGGACAAGATCCGCATACCAAAACCTGTGAGGCCATGCTGGTGCTATCAGAAACACAAGAGATTGTTCACTTATGATCTTGGAGATCACCCTTAGAAGAAGAACCAGAGGTGGAAAAATATAAGAAGGTTGGTAAAACCAAGGAACTGCTAAGGCATCCACCATCTCCGCCTGAGGATCCCTGGACCTGGAAAGGTATCTGGGAAGCTTTTTGTTTAGACGAGAGGCCATCAGATCTATTTCTGGAAGACCCCACATCTGTACAAGATGAAAAAAACACATCTGGATGGAGAGACCACTCCCCTGGATGTAAACTCTGACGGCTGAGATAATCCTCTTCCAGATTATCTACACCAGGGATATGAATCCCTCCTTGTTGATTGACATATGCCACTGTTGTGATATTGTCTGTTTGAAAACAAATGTAAAGTTCTCTCTTCAATAGAGGCCACACCTGAAGAGCTCTGAAAATAGTTCTAAAATATTGATTGGTAACCTCGCCTCTTGAGGATTCCAAACCCCTTTGTGCTGTCAGAGACCCCCAGACAGCTCCCTAACCTAAGAGACTTGCACCTGTTGAAATCACAGTCCAGGCAGGACGAACAAATGAGGCCCCTTAAACAAGAAGGTGATGGTCTAACCACCAAGTCAGAGAGAGTTGAGTGTTGGGATTTAAAGGGATGTAAAACCCATTTTTTTTCTTTCATGATTTAGATCATAACATTTTAAACAACTTTCTAATTTACTTCTATTATCATATTTTCTTCGTTTTCTTGTTATCATTTGCAAAAAAGCAGAAATGTAAGCTCAAGAGTGTGCACGTGTCTGCAGCACTATCTAGCAGCAGTTTTGCAACAATGTTATACATTAGCAGGAGCACTAGATGGCAGCACTATTTTATGTCCTGTAGTGCTTCAGGCATGTGCACGCTACCTACCTAGGTATCTCTTTAACAAAGAATAAAATGAGAATGAAACATTTTTGATAATAGAAGTAAATTGGAAACTTTGTAAAAATTGTATTCTCTATCTGAATAATGAAAGAAAAAGTTTTGGTTTAATATCCCTTTAAGTATATCAGTTGTGTTATCTGAGTATAATCCCTGCACCATTGGTGCAACATGCAAAGCTGTAGAGGTCTCATATGAAAACGAGCAAAGGGGATTGCGTCCGATGCTGAATTCATAAGACCTAAAACTTCCATACACATAGCCACTGAAGGGAATGATAGAGACTGAAGGTTTAGACAAACTAAAACTAACTTCATTCGTCTCTTGTCTGTCAGTGAAAGAGTCATGGACACTGAATCTATCTGGAAACCTAAAAAGGTGACCCTTGTCTGAGGAATCAAGAAACTCTTTTGTAAATTGATCCTACAAACATGTTTTGAAGAAACCACACTAGTAGTTTCATTTGAGATTCTGCTAAATGAAAAGATTGAGCTAGTACCAAGATATCATCCAAATAAGGAAACACCGTAATACCCTGCTTTCCGATTACAGATAGAAGGGCACCAAGAACCTTTGAAAAGATTCTTGGAGCTATCGCTAGGCAAAACGGAAGGGCGACAAATTGGTAATGCTGGTCTAGAAATGAGAATCTCAAAAAACGATAGTGGTCTGGATGAATCGGAATGTGAAGATAAGCATCCTGTAAGTCTATTGTGGACATGAAATTACCTTGCTGAACAAAAGGCAGAATAGTCCTTATAGTCACCATCTTGAAAGTTGGGACTCTTACAAAACAATTTAAACATTTCAGATCCAGAATTGACTTGAATGAATCTTCTTTCTTTGGGACAATGAATAGATTTGAAAAAAAAAACCCAAACCCTGTTCCTGCAGAGGAACTGGAACAATCACCCCTGAAAGCTCTAGATCTGAAACACGCTTCCGAAAAGCCTGAGCCTTCACAGGATTTGTTGGAACATGAGAAAGAAAGAATCTTCCCATGGGAGGTCTTATTCTGAAACCTATTCAATACCCCTGAGAAACAATATTCTGAATCCACTGATTTTGAACAAAAACTGTCCAAATGTGTTGAAATAATTTCAATCTGACCCCCCCCCCCCCCACGCACCAGTTGAACTGGTTTGAGGGCGGCACCTTCATGCAGTCTTAGGGTGTCAGGTCTCCTGTCAGTCATTTCATAGCCCTTCCCACTTTGTCTTTAAGAGTATCCTGTTTCCTGTAAACAAGTGCTTAGTATTGAAACTGCTTCCTAGCAGGTGTATGTGCAGTTGTTTCTTAGGATACAAACCTAACATAATCTCCTTTCTCTAAGCCACTTGGACATCTGAACTAAGGATTAAAACTCCTCTCTACTACTGCAGCATTTATTGTCCCTGCAGTTTCTGAAGCTACATTGGACTGCAACATATTTCACAGCACACCTTCCTATTACAAAATCTTGCGCTCCCTTCTTGCCACAACTCCACTGGCACTTAGTGGTTGTTTCCTGAGTACAAGTCAACTAACCAGAAGAAAACCAAAGCAATTACAAAGAGGAAAATTGGATTGTAAAACCGGAATTTAGCCACACACCCTTTTGTGACATCACTCTCTGTTCATTCAGCTTCAGTACAGTCTACTCTGATTCAGTGTGTCAGCAGCCTGTCAGCAAGTCTGAATAGGATTGTTTCCATCTCTACACTATCTGATACAAGGTAACACCTTGCCTGAACTAACTAATAGAGACTTTGTTTACTATAACACCAGAGCCTTTGTGTTGTTACATTGTGCCCAGATTAACTTTAACCTTTAATAACGTTTCACTGATAGTTAATCTGTATTCATCCACATTGAATACAGAAACTCAGGTGGAACAAACTCATTTTATGCAACACTGCAATTGAGATCCAAAACTATATTCATAATTGTAACAGAGTAAACACAGAATATCACATAGGGGCTGGATTTGGTTTCTTATAAGGCTTGGATTTATTCCAATTCGGAGATGGTCTCCAATTAGAGCCAGAGGCCTTAGGGGAAGGAGAGGTCTTTTGTTCTCTATTCTGATGAAAGGAACGAAAACGATTGGGAGATTTAAATTTACCCTTAGATTTCTTATCTTGGGACAGAAAAACTCCCTTTCCCACGGTGATAGTGGAGATAATAGAATCCAATTGAGAATCAAATAAATTACTACCCTGAAATGATAAAGATAGTATTCTAGATTTAGACACCATATCAGCATTCCAATAATTAAGCCATAAAGCTCTTCTAATAAGAATAGCTAAAGACAGATTTAATTTCAATCTTAATGACATCAAATATAGCATCACAAATGAAATTAATAGCATGTTGAAGTAAAAGAACAATGCTAGACAATTCAGGATCTGTTAACTGTTGAGCTAAACTGTTAAACCAAAAAGTTGAAGCAGCAGCAACATCAGCCATAGAAATAGCAGGTCTAAGAATATAGTCAGTATGTAAATATGGTTTTCTAAGATAAGATTCAATCTTCCTATCTAAAGAATCCTTAAAGGAAGTACTATCTTCCATAGGAATAGTAGTACGTTTGGCAAGAGTAGAAATAGCCCCATCAACCTTAGGGACTTTTTCCCAAAACTCTAAATTAGCCACAGGTAAAGGATATAGCTTTTTAAACCTAGTAGAGGGGTTAAAAGAAGCACCAAGCTTAGACCATTCTTTAGTAAACATATGAGAGATAGCATCTGGAATAGGAAAAACTTCAGGAGTAACCTCAGAAGTTTTAAAAACAGAATTCAAACGTTTGCTATTCTTGTTATCAAGAGGACTAGATTCCTCAATACCCAAAGTAAACAATACTTCCTTTAATAAAGAACGAAAATATTCAATCTTAAAAAGAAAGTTGATTCATCAATTTCAGTCTCTGAAGTAGGATCCTCTGAGCCAGAGAAATCCTCATCAGCAGAAGATACTTCAGTATGCTGTCGATCAATACAAACTTTTATTTATGAGAAGTTAGGAGAGACCTTTTACATGTATTTGAAGGCAGAATAGCAGTCATAGCCTTCTCTATGGCTGCAGCAATATAATTTTTCATATCTACAGGAATATCATGTACATTAGACTGTAAAGGATTAACAGTAGATGTATTTGTACTTCTAGAAACATTATCAGCATGTAATAATTTTTCATAACAAGGGCCACATATTTGAGCTGAAGAAGATCAGCTAATTTACAACATACACACTTAGCTTTGGTAGAATTGTATTCAGGCAGCTTAGTTCCTACAGTAACATTAGAGACAGGATCAGTTTGAGACATCTTGCAAAATGTAACAAAAAAGAAAAAATAACATTTAAACAAAATATCCAATTTCCTCAAAAAAGCAGTTTCAGGAATTGGAAAAAATGATTATGATCGAATTCTTATACAAAAGGAAAATTAAAAGCAAGCAACCTAGCCCTCTATGAATCAAATGAGAGCAGAGAGCAAAAGAGGGAGAGACTTAAAATAACAAATTTTGGCGCCAAGAATGACGCAAACAAAGATAAAGCAAATGCAGAGAAAAAAACTTGGCGCCAAAGCTTAACAAATGAAATGAAGCGACTCGCGTCATAAGAGGCACGACTTCGCGGAGAAAAAAACTTGCGTCAAAAAAGGACGCAAGAAATGACGCGACTCGCGTCATGACAAACGCGACTTTGCGCCAAAAAATTTCATGCCAAACATGACGCAATAAAAAGTAGCTCGTGGCGAGACCTGACTCATGGCAAATAAATACAATATACATTTAAAAAATTTTAAAGTGCCAAACATAGCTGAGAGTGTCTTAAAAAACAGAATTTATGTTTACCTGATAAATTACTTTCTCCAACGGTGTGTCCGGTCCACGGCGTCATCCTTACTTGTGGGATATTCTCTTCCCCAACAGGAAATGGCAAAGAGCCCAGCAAAGCTGGTCACATGATCCCTCCTAGGCTCCGCCTACCCCAGTCATTCGACCGACGTTAAGGAGGAAAATTTGCATAGGAGAAACCATATGGTACCGTGGTGACTGTAGTTAAAGAAAATAAATCATCAGACCTGATTAAAAAAACCAGGGCGGGCCGTGGACCGGACACACCGTTGGAGAAAGTAATTTATCAGGTAAACATAAATTCTGTTTTCTCCAACATAGGTGTGTCCGGTCCACGGCGTCATCCTTACTTGTGGGAACCAATACCAAAGCTTTAGGACACGGATGAAGGGAGGGAGCAAATCAGGTCACCTAAATGGAAGGCACCACGGTTTGCAAAACCTTTCTCCCAAAAATAGCCTCAGAAGAAGCAAAAGTATCAAACTTGTAAAATTTGGTAAAAGTGTGCAGTGAAGACCAAGTTGCTGCCCTACATATCTGATCAACAGAAGCCTCGTTCTTGAAGGCCCATGTGGAAGCCACAGCCCTAGTGGAATGAGCTGTGATTCTTTCGGGAGGCTGCCGTCCGGCAGTCTCGTAAGCCAATCTGATGATGCTTTTAATCCAAAAAGAGAGAGAGGTAGAAGTTGCTTTTTGACCTCTCCTTTTACCGGAATAAACAACAAACAAGGAAGATGTTTGTCTAAAATCCTTTGTAGCATCTAAATAGAATTTTAGAGCGCGAACAACATCCAAATTGTGCAACAAACGTTCCTTCTTTGAAACTGGTTTCGGACACAGAGAAGGTACGATAATCTCCTGGTTAATGTTTTTGTTAGAAACAACTTTAGGAAGAAACCCAGGTTTAGTACGTAAAACCACCTTATCTGCATGGAACACCAGATAAGGAGGAGAACACTGCAGAGCAGATAATTCTGAAACTCTTCTAGCAGAAGAAATTGCAACTAAAAACAAAACTTTCCAAGATAATAACTTAATATCAACGGAATGTAAGGGTTCAAACGGAACCCCCTGAAGAACTGAAAGAACTAAATTGAGACTCCAAGGAGGAGTCAAAGGTTTGTAAACAGGCTTAATTCTAACCAGAGCCTGAACAAAGGCTTGAACATCTGGCACAGCTGCCAGCTTTTTGTGAAGTAACACAGACAAGGCAGAAATCTGTCCCTTCAGGGAACTTGCAGATAATCCTTTTTCCAATCCTTCTTGAAGGAAGGATAGAATCTTAGGAATCTTAACCTTGTCCCAAGGGAATCCTTTAGATTCACACCAACAGATATATTTTTTCCAAATTTTGTGGTAAATCTTTCTAGTTACAGGCTTTCTGGCCTGAACAAGAGTATCGATAACAGAATCTGAGAACCCTCGCTTCGATAAGATCAAGCGTTCAATCTCCAAGCAGTCAGCTGGAGTGAAACCAGGTTCGGATGTTCGAACGGACCCTGAACAAGAAGGTCTCGTCTCAAAGGTAGCTTCCAAGGTGGAGCCGATGACATATTTACCAGATCTGCATACCAAGTCCTGCGTGGCCACGCAGGAGCTATCAAGATCACCGACGCCCTCTCCTGATTGATCCTGGCTACCAGCCTGGGGATGAGAGGAAACGGCGGGAACACATAAGCTAGTTTGAAGGTCCAAGGTGCTACTAGTGCATCCACTAGAGCCGCCTTGGGATCCCTGGATCTGGACCCGTAGCAAGGAACTTTGAAGTTCTGACGAGAGGCCATCAGATCCATGTCTGGAATGCCCCACAGCTGAGTGACTTGGGCAAAGATTTCCGGATGGAGTTCCCACTCCCCCGGATGCAATGTCTGACGACTCAGAAAATCCGCTTCCCAATTTTCCACTCCTGGGATGTGGATAGCGGACAGGTGGCAGGAGTGAGACTCCGCCCATAGAATGATTTTGGTCACTTCTTCCATCGCTAGGGAACTCCTTGTTCCCCCCTGATGGTTGATGTACGCAACAGTTGTCATGTTGTCTGATTGAAACCGTATGAACTTGGCCCTCGCTAGCTGAGGCCAAGCCTTGAGAGCATTGAATATCGCTCTCAGTTCCAGAATATTTATCGGTAGAAGAGATTCTTCCCGAGACCAAAGACCCTGAGCTTTCAGGGATCCCCAGACCGCGCCCCAGCCCATCAGACTGGCGTCGGTCGTGACAATGACCCACTCTGGTCTGCGGAATGTCATCCCTTGTGACAGGTTGTCCAGGGACAGCCACCAACGGAGTGAGTCTCTGGTCCTCTGATTTACTTGTATCTTCGGAGACAAGTCTGTATAATCCCCATTCCACTGACTGAGCATGCACAGTTGTAATGGTCTTAGATGAATGCGCGCAAAAGGAACTATGTCCATTGCCGCTACCATCAACCCGATCACTTCCATGCACTGAGCTATGGAAGGAAGAGGAACGGAATGAAGTATCCGACAAGAGTCTAGAAGCTTTGTTTTTCTGGCCTCTGTCAGAAATATCCTCATTTCTAAGGAGTCTATTATTGTTCCCAAGAAGGGAACCCTTGTTGACGGAGATAGAGAACTCTTTTCCACGTTCACTTTCCATCCGTGAGATCTGAGAAAGGCCAGGACTATGTCCGTGTGAGCCTTTGCTTGAGGAAGGGACGACGCTTGAATCAGAATGTCGTCCAAGTAAGGTACTACAGCAATGCCCCTTGGTCTTAGCACAGCTAGAAGGGACCCTAGTACCTTTGTGAAAATCCTTGGAGCAGTGGCTAATCCGAAAGGAAGCGCCACAAACTGGTAATGCTTGTCCAGGAATGCGAACCTTAGGAACCGATGATGTTCCTTGTGGATAGGAATATGTAGATACGCATCCTTTAAATCCACCGTGGTCATGAATTGACCTTCCTGGATGGAAGGAAGAATAGTTCGAATGGTTTCCATCTTGAACGATGGAACCTTGAGAAACTTGTTTAAAATCTTGAGATCTAAGATTGGTCTGAACGTTCCCTCTTTTTTGGGAACTATGAACAGATTGGAGTAGAACCCCATCCCTTGTTCTCTTAATGGAACAGGATGAATCACTCCCATTTTTAACAGGTCTTCTACACAATGTAAGAATGCCTGTCTTTTTATGTGGTCTGAAGACAACTGAGACCTGTGGAACCTCCCCCTTGGGGGAAGCCCCTTGAATTCCAGAAGATAACCTTGGGAGACTATTTCTAGCGCCCAAGGATCCAGAACATCTCTTGCCCAAGCCTGAGCGAAGAGAGAGAGTCTGCCCCCCACCAGATCCGGTCCCGGATCGGGGGCCAACATTTCATGCTGTCTTGGTAGCAGTGGCAGGTTTCTTGGCCTGCTTTCCCTTGTTCCAGCCTTGCATTGGTCTCCAAGCTGGCTTGGCTTGAGAAGTATTACCCTCTTGCTTAGAGGACGTAGCACCTTGGGCTGGTCCGTTTCTACGAAAGGGACGAAAATTAGGTTTATTTTTTGCCTTGAAAGGCCGATCCTGAGGAAGGGCGTGGCCCTTACCCCCAGTGATATCAGAGATAATCTCTTTCAAGTCAGGGCCAAACAGCGTTTTCCCCTTGAAAGGAATGTTAAGTAGCTTGTTCTTGGAAGACGCATCAGCCGACCAAGATTTCAACCAAAGCGCTCTGCGCGCCACAATAGCAAACCCAGAATTCTTAGCCGCTAACCTAGCCAATTGCAAAGTGGCGTCTAGGGTAAAAGAATTAGCCAATTTGAGAGCATTGATTCTGTCCATAATCTCCTCATAAGGAGGAGAATCACTATCGACCGCCTTTATCAGCTCATCGAACCAGAAACATGCGGCTGTAGCGACAGGGACAACGCATGAAATTGGTTGTAGAAGGTAACCCTGCTGAACAAACATCTTTTTAAGCAAACCTTCTAATTTTTTATCCATAGGATCTTTGAAAGCACAACTATCCTCTATGGGTATAGTGGTGCGTTTGTTTAAAGTGGAAACCGCTCCCTCGACCTTGGGGACTGTCTGCCATAAGTCCTTTCTGGGGTCGACCATAGGAAACAATTTTTTAAATATGGGGGGAGGACGAAAGGAATACCGGGCCTTTCCCATTCTTTATTAACAATGTCCGCCACCCGCTTGGGTATAGGAAAAGCTTCTGGGAGCCCCGGCACCTCTAGGAACTTGTCCATTTTACATAGTTTCTCTGGGATGACCAACTTGTCACAATCATCCAGAGTGGATAATACCTCCTTAAGCAGAATGCGGAGATGTTCCAACTTAAATTTAAATGTAATCACATCAGGTTCAGCTTGTTGAGAAATGTTCCCTGAATCAGTAATTTCTCCCTCAGACAAAACCTCCCTGGCCCCATCAGACTGGGTTAGGGGCCCTTCAGAAACATTATTATCAGCGTCGTCATGCTCTTCAGTATCTAAAACAGAGCAGTCGCGCTTACGCTGATAAGTGTTCATTTTGGCTAAAATGTTTTTGACAGAATTATCCATTACAGCCGTTAATTGTTGCATAGTAAGGAGTATTGGCGCGCTAGATGTACTAGGGGCCTCCTGAGTGGGCAAGACTCGTGTAGACGAAGGAGGGAATGATGCAGTACCATGCTTACTCCCCTCACTTGAGGAATCATCTTGGGCATCATTGTCATTGTCACATAAATCACATTTATTTAAATGAATAGGAATTCTGGCTTCCCCACATTCAGAACACAGTCTATCTGGTAGTTCAGACATGTTAAACAGGCATAAACTTGATAACAAAGTACAAAAAACGTTTTAAAATAAAACCGTTACTGTCACTTTAAATTTTAAACTGAACACACTTTATTACTGCAATTGCGAAAAAACATGAAGGAATTGTTCAAAATTCACCAAATTTTCACCACAGTGTCTTAAAGCCTTAAAAGTATTGCACACCAAATTTGGAAGCTTTAACCCTTAAAATAACGGAACCGGAGCCGTTTTGAACTTTAACCCCTTTACAGTCCCTGGTATCTGCTTTGCTGAGACCCAACCAAGCCCAAAGGGGAATACGATACCAAATGACGCCTTCAGAAAGTCTTTTCTAGTATCAGAGCTCCTCTCACATGCGACTGCATGCCATGCCTCTCAAAAACAAGTGCGCAACACCGGCGCGAAAATGAGGCTCTGCCTATGCTTTGGGAAAGCCCCTAAAGAATAAGGTGTCTAAAACAGTGCCTGCCGATATTATTATATCCAAATACCCAAATAAAATGATTCCTCAAGGCTAAATATGTGTTAATAATGAATCGATTTAGCCCAGAAAAAGTCTACAGTCTTAATAAGCCCTTGTGAAGCCCTTATTTACGATCGTAATAAACATGGCTTACCGGATCCCATAGGGAAAATGACAGCTTCCAGCATTACATCGTCTTGTTAGAATGTGTCATACCTCAAGCAGCAAGAGACTGCTCACTGTTCCCCCAACTGAAGTTAATTGCTCTCAACAGTCCTGTGTGGAACAGCCATGGATTTTAGTGACGGTTGCTAAAATCATTTTCCTCATACAAACAGAAATCTTCATCTCTTTTCTGTTTCTGAGTAAATAGTACATACCAGCACTATTTCAAAATAACAAACTCTTGATTGAATAATAAAAACTACAGTTAAACACTAAAAAACTCTAAGCCATCTCCGTGGAGATGTTGCCTGTACAACGGCAAAGAGAATGACTGGGGTAGGCGGAGCCTAGGAGGGATCATGTGACCAGCTTTGCTGGGCTCTTTGCCATTTCCTGTTGGGGAAGAGAATATCCCACAAGGATGACGCCGTGGACCGGACACACCTATGTTGGAGAAAATGATATATACTTACCTGAAGACACCCATCCATATATAGCAGACAGCCAAACCAGTACTAAAACATATCAGCAGAGGTAATGGTAGAGGAGTATAATGTCGATCTGTAAAGGGAGGCAGCAGATGAATCCCTGCGACCGATTTACAGAAAGCCTTAGAATAGATTTTCCATAGGTGAAAACATGGCGTAATCAGGCAATACTCCCTTCACATCCCTCAAACACTGTACTTTAAGAGGAACTGGGCTTCAATATGCATAGAAGCGCCTATCACAGAAAAAAAAATCAAGCACAACTTACTTCACCACCTCCATGAGAGGCAAAGTTTGTAAAACAAATGTATAAGTGAGGTGGGAGGTGTATTTATAGGCATTTTGAGGTTTGGGAAACTTTGCCCCTCCTGGTAGGAATGTATATCCCATATTTTACTAGCTCATGAACTCTTGCCACTTACGTGAAAGAAAAGACGAGTATACTAATAAAACCTCTTAGCCCCTAACTCTCTTGAAGTTAAGCTTCTGCCAAGTTTAGTCTCTCTTACTGTCTCTCAACATATATTGTGCTTGTAAAGTGCCAGTAAAGCTGCCCATAATATGTAACCTTATCAATAAGGATAACGAAGTCCCAAAATTGATCCATTTAAGGTAACCTCAAAAGTCTTGACCTTCAGTACCTAGAAGGCAAAAGCACTTACTTGTGGATCCAGCTGCAGGGCAGATAACAGCTGCTTAGGTGTGACCGGTACTCCACTCCCTGTCAGGGACCTGTAGTAAAAGAAAGAACAGAGTAACCAACCCTGGCTTTCTGCAAAGGGGTAGCAAAGTGTTAAAAGTAAAGCAAAAACTACCTCGCCGCCTTCTAACTTCTAAAAACAGAATTTATGTTTACCTGATAAATTACTTTCTCCAACGGTGTGTCCGGTCCACGGCGTCATCCTTACTTGTGGGATATTCTCTTCCCCAACAGGAAATGGCAAAGAGCCCAGCAAAGCTGGTCACATGATCCCTCCTAGGCTCCGCCTACCCCAGTCATTCGACCGACGTTAAGGAGGAATATTTGCATAGGAGAAACCATATGGTACCGTGGTGACTGTAGTTAAAGAAAATAAATTATCAGACCTGATTAAAAAAACCAGGGCGGGCCGTGGACCGGACACACCGTTGGAGAAAGTAATTTATCAGGTAAACATAAATTCTGTTTTCTCCAACATAGGTGTGTCCGGTCCACGGCGTCATCCTTACTTGTGGGAACCAATACCAAAGCTTTAGGACACGGATGAAGGGAGGGAGCAAATCAGGTCACCTAAATGGAAGGCACCACGGCTTGCAAAACCTTTCTCCCAAAAATAGCCTCAGAAGAAGCAAAAGTATCAAACTTGTAAAATTTGGTAAAAGTGTGCAGTGAAGACCAAGTCGCTGCCCTACATATCTGATCAACAGAAGCCTCGTTCTTGAAGGCCCATGTGGAAGCCACAGCCCTAGTGGAATGAGCTGTGATTCTTTCGGGAGGCTGCCGTCCGGCAGTCTCGTAAGCCAATCTGATGATGCTTTTAATCCAAAAAGAGAGAGAGGTAGAAGTTGCTTTTTGACCTCTCCTTTTACCGGAATAAACAACAAACAAGGAAGATGTTTGTCTAAAATCCTTTGTAGCATCTAAATAGAATTTTAGAGCGCGAACAACATCCAAATTGTGCAACAAACGTTCCTTCTTTGAAACTGGTTTCGGACACAGAGAAGGTACGATAATCTCCTGGTTAATGTTTTTGTTAGAAACAACTTTTGGAAGAAAACCAGGTTTAGTACGTAAAACCACCTTATCTGCATGGAACACCAGATAAGGAGGAGAACACTGCAGAGCAGATAATTCTGAAACTCTTCTAGCAGAAGAAATTGCAACTAAAAACAAAACTTTCCAAGATAACAACTTAATATCAACGGAATGTAAGGGTTCAAACGGAACCCCCTGAAGAACTGAAAGAACTAAATTGAGACTCCAAGGAGGAGTCAAAGGTTTGTAAACAGGCTTAATTCTAACCAGAGCCTGAACAAAGGCTTGAACATCTGGCACAGCTGCCAGCTTTTTGTGAAGTAACACAGACAAGGCAGAAATCTGTCCCTTCAGGGAACTTGCAGATAATCCTTTTTCCAATCCTTCTTGAAGGAAGGATAGAATCTTAGGAATCTTAACCTTGTCCCAAGGGAATCCTTTAGATTCACACCAACAGATATATTTTTTCCAAATTTTGTGGTAAATCTTTCTAGTTACAGGCTTTCTGGCCTGAACAAGAGTATCGATAACAGAATCTGAGAACCCTCGCTTCGATAAGATCAAGCGTTCAATCTCCAAGCAGTCAGCTGGAGTGAAACCAGATTCGGATGTTCGAACGGACCCTGAACAAGAAGGTCTCGTCTCAAAGGTAGCTTCCAAGGTGGAGCCGATGACATATTCACCAGATCTGCATACCAAGTCCTGCGTGGCCACGCAGGAGCTATCAAGATCACCGACGCCCTCTCCTGATTGATCCTGGCTACCAGCCTGGGGATGAGAGGAAACGGCGGGAACACATAAGCTAGTTTGAAGGTCCAAGGTGCTACTAGTGCATCCACTAGAGCCGCCTTGGGATCCCTGGATCTGGACCCGTAGCAAGGAACTTTGAAGTTCTGACGAGAGGCCATCAGATCCATGTCTGGAATGCCCCACAGCTGAGTGACTTGGGCAAAGATTTCCGGATGGAGTTCCCACTCCCCCGGATGCAATGTCTGACGACTCAGAAAATCCGCTTCCCAATTTTCCACTCCTGGGATGTGGATAGCAGACAGGTGGCAGGAGTGAGACTCCGCCCATAGAATGATTTTGGTCACTTCTTCCATCGCTAGGGAACTCCTTGTTCCCCCCTGATGGTTGATGTACGCAACAGTTGTCATGTTGTCTGATTGAAACCGTATGAACTTGGCCCTCGCTAGCTGAGGCCAAGCCTTGAGAGCATTGAATATCGCTCTCAGTTCCAGAATATTTATCGGTAGAAGAGATTCTTCCCGAGACCAAAGACCCTGAGCTTTCAGGGATCCCCAGACCGCGCCCCAGCCCATCAGACTGGCGTCGGTCGTGACAATGACCCACTCTGGTCTGCGGAATGTCATCCCTTGTGACAGGTTGTCCAGGGACAGCCACCAACGGAGTGAGTCTCTGGTCCTCTGATTTACTTGTATCTTCGGAGACAAGTCTGTATAGTCCCCATTCCACTGACTGAGCATGCACAGTTGTAATGGTCTTAGATGAATGCGCGCAAAAGGAACTATGTCCATTGCCGCTACCATCAAACCGATCACTTCCATGCACTGCGCTATGGAAGGAAGAGGAACGGAATGAAGTATCCGACAAGAGTCTAGAAGTTTTGTTTTTCTGGCCTCTGTCAGAAAAATCCTCATTTCTAAGGAGTCTATTATTGTTCCCAAGAAGGGAACCCTTGTTGACGGAGATAGAGAACTCTTTTCCACGTTCACTTTCCATCCGTGAGATCTGAGAAAGGCCAGGACAATGTCCGTGTGAGCCTTTGCTTGAGGAAGGGACGACGCTTGAATCAGAATGTCGTCCAAGTAAGGTACTACAGCAATGCCCCTTGGTCTTAGCACAGCTAGAAGGGACCCTAGTACCTTTGTGAAAATCCTTGGAGCAGTGGCTAATCCGAAAGGAAGCGCCACGAACTGGTAATGCTTGTCCAGGAATGCGAACCTTAGGAACCGATGATGTTCCTTGTGGATAGGAATATGTAGATACGCATCCTTTAAATCCACCGTGGTCATGAATTGACCTTCCTGGATGGAAGGAAGAATAGTTCGAATGGTTTCCATCTTGAACGATGGAACCTTGAGAAACTTGTTTAAGATCTTGAGATCTAAGATTGGTCTGAACGTTCCCTCTTTTTTGGGAACTATGAACAGATTGGAGTAGAACCCCATCCCTTGTTCTCTTAATGGAACAGGATGAATCACTCCCATTTTTAACAGGTCTTCTACACAATGTAAGAATGCCTGTCTTTTTATGTGGTCTGAAGACAACTGAGACCTGTGGAACCTCCCCCTTGGGGGAAGCCCCTTGAATTCCAGAAGATAACCTTGGGAGACTATTTCTAGCGCCCAAGGATCCAGAACATCTCTTGCCCAAGCCTGAGCGAAGAGAGAGAGTCTGCCCCCCACCAGATCCGGTCCCGGATCGGGGGCCAACATTTCATGCTGTCTTGGTAGCAGTGGCAGGTTTCTTGGCCTGCTTTCCCTTGTTCCAGCCTTGCATTGGTCTCCAAGCTGGCTTGGCTTGAGAAGTATTACCCTCTTGCTTAGAGGACGTAGCACTTTGGGCTGGTCCGTTTCTACGAAAGGGACGAAAATTAGGTTTATTTTTTGCCTTGAAAGGCCGATCCTGAGGAAGGGCGTGGCCCTTACCCCCCGTGATATCAGAGATAATTTCTTTCAAGTCAGGGCCAAACAGCGTTTTCCCCTTGAAAGGAATGTTAAGTAGCTTGTTCTTGGAAGACGCATCAGCTGACCAAGATTTCAACCAAAGCGCTCTGCGCGCCACAATAGCAAACCCAGAATTCTTAGCCGCTAACCTAGCCAATTGCAAAGTGGCGTCTAGGGTGAAAGAATTAGCCAATTTGAGAGCATTGATTCTGTCCATAATCTCCTCATAAGGAGGAGAATCACTATCGACCGCCTTTATCAGCTCATCGAACCAGAAACATGCGGCTGTAGCGACAGGGACAATGCATGAAATTGGTTGTAGAAGGTAACCCTGCTGAACAAACATCTTTTTAAGTAAACCTTCTAATTTTTTATCCATAGGATCTTTGAAAGCACAACTATCCTCTATGGGTATAGTGGTGCGTTTGTTTAAAGTGGAAACCGCTCCCTCGACCTTGGGGACTGTCTGCCATAAGTCCTTTCTGGGGTCGACCATAGGAAACAATTTTTTAAATATGGGGGGAGGGACGAAAGGAATACCGGGCCTTTCCCATTCTTTATTAACAATGTCCGCCACCCGCTTGGGTATAGGAAAAGCTTCTGGGAGCCCGGGACCTCTAGGAACTTGTCCATTTTACATAGTTTCTCTGGGATGACCAACTTGTCACAATCATCCAGAGTGGATAATACCTCCTTAAGCAGAATGCGGAGATGTTCCAACTTAAATTTAAACGTAATCACATCAGGTTCAGCTTGTTGAGAAATGTTCCCTGAATCAGTAATTTCTCCCTCAGACAAAACCTCCCTGGCCCCATCAGACTGGGTTAGGGGCCCTTCAGAACCATTATTTTCAGCGTCGTCATGCTCTTCAGTATCTAAAACAGAGCAGTCGCGCTTACGCTGATAAGTGTTCATTTTGGCTAAAATGTTTTTGACAGAATTATCCATTACAGCCGTTAATTGTTGCATAGTAAGGAGTATTGGCGCGCTAGATGTACTAGGGGCCTCCTGAGTGGGCAAGACTCGTGTAGACGAAGGAGGGAATGATGCAGTACCATGCTTACTCCCCTCACTTGAGGAATCATCTTGGGCATCATTGTCATTGTCACATAAATCACATTTATTTAAATGAATGGGAATTCTGGCTTCCCCACATTCAGAACACAGTCTATCTGGTAGTTCAGACATGTTAAACAGGCATAAACTTGATAACAAAGTACAAAAAACGTTTTAAAATAAAACCGTTACTGTCACTTTAAATTTTAAACTGAACACACTTTATTACTGCAATTGCGAAAAAACATGAAGGAATTGTTCAAAATTCACCAAATTTTCACCACAGTGTCTTAAAGCCTTAAAAGTATTGCACACCAAATTTGGAAGCTTTAACCCTTAAAATAACGGAACCGGAGCCGTTTTTAACTTTAACCCCTATACAGTCCCTGGTATCTGCTTTGCTGAGACCCAACCAAGCCCAAAGGGGAATACGATACCAAATGACGCCTTCAGAAAGTCTTTTCTAAGTATCAGAGCTCCTCTCACATGCGACTGCATGTCATGCCTCTCAAAAACAAGTGCGCAACACCGGCGCGAAAATGAGGCTCTGCCTATGATTTGGGAAAGCCCCTAAAGAATAAGGTGTCTAAAACAGTGCCTGCCGATATTATTATATCAAAATACCCAGATTAAATGATTCCTCAAGGCTAAATATGTGTTAAAAATGAATCGATTTAGCCCAGATAAAGTCTACAGTCTTAATAAGCCCTTGTGAAGCCCTTATTTACGATCTTAATAAACATGGCTTACCGGATCCCATAGGGAAAATGACAGCTTCCAGCATTACATCGTCTTGTTAGAATGTGTCATACCTCAAGCAGCAAGAGACTGCTCACTGTTCCCCCAACTGAAGTTAATTGCTCTCAACAGTCCTGTGTGGAACAGCCATGGATTTTAGTGACGGTGCTAAAATCATTTTCCTCATACAAACAGAAATCTTCATCTCTTTTCTGTTTCTGAGTAAATAGTACATACCAGCACTATTTCAAAATAACAAACTCTTGATTGAATAATAAAAACTACAGTTAAACACTAAAAAACTCTAAGCCATCTCCGTGGAGATGTTGCCTGTACAACGGCAAAGAGAATGACTGGGGTAGGCGGAGCCTAGGAGGGATCATGTGACCAGCTTTGCTGGGCTCTTTGCCATTTCCTGTTGGGGAAGAGAATATCCCACAAGTAAGGATGACGCCGTGGACCGGACACACCTATGTTGGAGAAAACCACCACCACTCTTACTAAATAGATTGACGTGGACACAGCTAGACCCCAATCCTTGCTTGCAGGGAAAAGTACCCATTAAATATCTTCAGACACCGATTTCGCACATCCTCCATTAACAAAGGCAAAGAGAATGACTGAGGATTATCGGTAAGGGAAGTTACACTTAACAGCTTTGCTGGGGTGCTTTTTTCTTCCTCCTGCTGGCCAGGAGTTGAATATCCCACTAGTAATTGGAATGAAGTTGTGGATTCTCCATGCAATAGGAAAGAAATGTAGCCTTTTCATATGCATGATAGGGCTTTTTTAAAGGGACAATGAAATTAAAAAAAAAAATCTGTGTACTTTGAATTCCATTCTGTACATACTGTGTTGTACGCATTACCTTGCTAAGTGAAGTTGATGCAGACTCGTTCTTGTGGGAGCTATGCTCCTTGTGAGGTGCTGGCTCTGCTTTTTGTTTGGAAGGTTCCTTGCTTTTGTTCTCTTTTTGTGGTTTCCTGCTCTTGCTGGAAACCGAAACTGATGGCTTCACCACTGTTTTTTTCTTCTTTTTTTTTGGCTGGTCATCATAGCTGAGACACTGCTCAAAAGACTGAGTAGGCTTTTCAAACTCCTCCTCCATATCTGAGTCTCTAAGTGGTGAAGAGAACCTAATCGATTTCTTCTCCTGTGCACTGGGCTCAGATGGTTTAGCTTTAACTTTATTTTTGTCCCCCTTCTCTCTGTGTAAATACTCTGAATCTCTCTCTACAGGTCTCTTCCCTTTATCTATACTATGCATGTCCATGCTTGGCAAATGTTTCTCACTCTTAGATTTCTCTGGATGCTTTTGTTTTTTGGCATCTGTAGATTCCTCTGTCTGACCTTTTGATATACTGTGCTTGTTCCTGTCCTTCTTACTAGAGTGTTGCCTACTTTCAGGCGATAGCAGCTTGTCCCGGCTACTCCCAGCAGAGGATGTGTGCTCCTTTATGGCGGGTTTATCCTTTTTCCTCTCTGGTATAGGTTCTGGGTGGTGTTTATCTTTGTAAGATGATTTATGTTCCTTGCTCTGCTTGTGCAGTGACCTTTCACTATAGGTGTCCATATACAATGATGGTGGACTGTGAGAAGGTTCAGGGGAGTAACCGTGACCATCATCTGAGTCCTCCCGATCTGAATACCTACGCCAGCTTTCCTTCTCTTGTATGTATTCTCTGTGACCATCCCCCAGTCCCATATGCATCTCATCAACATTATCATGAAGCGGATGTATGTCTTCTTCATAGTCGTCCTCAGGTTCATCTTCTTTTGGGGAGGGAGACCTTGGGTGCTTCTTGACACTGCTTTTCCTGTGCTCACGCTCATCTGGATCTGAGGTTCTGGGAAAGCAAAGAACAAAAAACAGAATTTATGTTTACCTGATAAATTACTTTCTCCAACGGTGTGTCCGGTCCACGGCGTCATCCTTACTTGTGGGATATTCTCTTCCCCAACAGGAAATGGCAAAGAGCCCAGCAAAGCTGGTCACATGATCCCTCCCAGGCTCCGCCTACCCCAGTCATTCGACCGACGTTAAGGAGGAATATTTGCATAGGAGAAACCATATGGTACCGTGGTGACTGTAGTTAAAGAAAATAAATTATCAGACCTGATTAAAAAACCAGGGCGGGCCGTGGACCGGACACACCGGTGGAGAAAGTAATTTATCAGGTAAACATAAATTCTGTTTTCTCCAACATAGGTGTGTCCGGTCCACGGCGTCATCCTTACTTGTGGGAACCAATACCAAAGCTTTAGGACACGGATGAAGGGAGGGAGCAAATCAGGTCACCTAAATGGAAGGCACCACGGCTTGCAAAACCTTTCTCCCAAAAATAGCCTCAGAAGAAGCAAAAGTATCAAACTTGTAAAATTTGGTAAAAGTGTGCAGTGAAGACCAAGTCGCTGCCCTACATATCTGATCAACAGAAGCCTCGTTCTTGAAGGCCCATGTGGAAGCCACAGCCCTAGTGGAATGAGCTGTGATTCTTTCGGGAGGCTGCCGTCCGGCAGTCTCGTAAGCCAATCTGATGATGCTTTTAATCCAAAAAGAGAGAGAGGTAGAAGTTGCTTTTTGACCTCTCCTTTTACCGGAATAAACAACAAACAAGGAAGATGTTTGTCTAAAATCCTTTGTAGCATCTAAATAGAATTTTAGAGCGCGAACAACATCCAAATTGTGCAACAAACGTTCCTTCTTTGAAACTGGTTTCGGACACAGAGAAGGTACGATAATCTCCTGGTTAATGTTTTTGTTAGAAACAACTTTTGGAAGAAAACCAGGTTTAGTACGTAAAACCACCTTATCTGCATGGAACACCAGATAAGGAGGAGAACACTGCAGAGCAGATAATTCTGAAACTCTTCTGGCAGAAGAAATTGCAACTAAAAACAAAACTTTCCAAGATAATAATTTAATATCAACGGAATGCAAGGGTTCAAACGGAACCCCCTGAAGAACTGAAAGAACTAAATTGAGACTCCAAGGAGGAGTCAAAGGTTTGTAAACAGGCTTAATTCTAACCAGAGCCTGAACAAAAGCTTGAACATCTGGCACAGCAGCCAGTTTTTTGTGAAGTAACACCGACAAGGCAGAAATCTGTCCCTTCAGGGAACTTGCAGATAATCCTTTTTCCAATCCTTCTTGAAGGAAGGATAGGATCCTAGGAATCTTAACCTTGTCCCAAGGGAATCCTTTAGATTCACACCAACAGATATATTTTTTCCAAATTTTGTGGTAAATCTTTCTAGTTACAGGCTTTCTGGCCTGAACAAGAGTATCGATAACAGAATCTGAGAACCCTCGCTTCGATAAAATCAAGCGTTCAATCTCCAAGCAGTCAGCTGGAGTGAAACCAGATTCGGATGTTCGAACGGACCCTGAACAAGAAGGTCTCGTCTCAAAGGTAGCTTCCAAGGTGGAGCCGATGACATATTCACCAGATCTGCATACCAAGTCCTGCGTGGCCACGCAGGAGCTATCAAGATCACCGACGCCCTCTCCTGATTGATCCTGGCTACCAGCCTGGGGATGAGAGGAAAGGGCGGGAACACATAAGCTAGTTTGAAGGTCCAAGGTGCTACTAGTGCATCCACTAGAGCCGCCTTGGGATCCCTGGATCTGGACCCGTAGCAAGGAACTTTGAAGTTCTGACGAGAGGCCATCAGATCCATGTCTGGAATGCCCCACAGCTGAGTGACTTGGGCAAAGATTTCCGGATGGAGTTCCCACTCCCCCGGATGCAATGTCTGACGACTCAGAAAATCCGCTTCCCAATTTTCCACTCCTGGGATGTGGATAGCAGACAGGTGGCAGGAGTGAGACTCCGCCCATAGAATGATTTTGGTCACTTCTTCCATCGCTAGGGAACTCCTTGTTCCCCCCTGATGGTTGATGTACGCAACAGTTGTCATGTTGTCTGATTGAAACCGTATGAACTTGGCCCTCGCTAGCTGAGGCCAAGCCTTGAGAGCATTGAATATCGCTCTCAGTTCCAGAATATTTATCGGTAGAAGAGATTCTTCCCGAGACCAAAGACCCTGAGCTTTCAGGGATCCCCAGACCGCGCCCCAGCCCATCAGACTGGCGTCGGTCGTGACAATGACCCACTCTGGTCTGCGGAATGTCATCCCTTGTGACAGGTTGTCCAGGGACAGCCACCAACGGAGTGAGTCTCTGGTCCTCTGATTTACCTGTATCTTCGGAGACAAGTCTGTATAGTCCCCATTCCACTGACTGAGCATGCACAGTTGTAATGGTCTTAGATGAATGCGCGCAAAAGGAACTATGTCCATTGCCGCTACCATCAACCCGATCACTTCCATGCACTGAGCTATGGAAGGAAGAGGAACGGAATGAAGTATCCGACAAGAGTCTAGAAGTTTTGTTTTTCTGGCCTCTGTTAGAAAAATCCTCATTTCTAAGGAGTCTATAATTGTTCCCAAGAAGGGAACCCTTGTTGACGGGGATAGAGAACTCTTTCCCACGTTCACTTTCCATCCGTGAGATCTGAGAAAGGCCAGGACGATGTCCGTGTGAGCCTTTGCTTGAGGAAGGGACGACGCTTGAATCAAAATGTCGTCCAAGTAAGGTACTACAGCAATGCCCCTTGGTCTTAGCACAGCTAGAAGGGACCCTAGTACCTTTGTGAAAATCCTTGGAGCAGTGGCTAATCCGAAAGGAAGCGCCACGAACTGGTAATGTTTGTCCAGGAATGCGAACCTTAGGAACCGATGATGTTCCTTGTGGATAGGAATATGTAGATACGCATCCTTTAAATCCACCGTGGTCATGAATTGACCTTCCTGGATGGAAGGAAGAATAGTTCGAATGGTTTCCATCTTGAACGATGGAACCTTGAGAAACTTGTTTAAGATCTTGAGATCTAAGATTGGTCTGAACGTTCCCTCTTTTTTGGGAACTATGAACAGATTGGAGTAGAACCCCATCCCTTGTTCTCTTAATGGAACAGGATGAATCACTCCCATTTTTAACAGGTCTTCTACACAATGTAAGAATGCCTGTCTTTTTATGTGGTCTGAAGACAACTGAGACCTGTGGAACCTCCCCCTTGGGGGAAGTCCCTTGAATTCCAGAAGATAACCTTGGGAGACTATTTCTAGCGCCCAAGGATCCAGAACATCTCTTGCCCAAGCCTGAGCGAAGAGAGAGAGTCTGCCCCCCACCAGATCCGGTCCCGGATCGGGGGCCAACATTTCATGCAGTCTTGGTAGCAGCGGCAGGTTTCTTGGCCTGCTTTCCTTTGTTCCAGCCTTGCAGTGGTCTCCAAGCTGGCTTGGCTTGAGAAGTATTACCCTCTTGCTTAGAGGACGTAGCACCTTGGGCTGGTCCGTTTCTACGAAAGGGACGAAAATTAGGTTTATTTTTTGCCTTGAAAGGCCGATCCTGAGGAAGGGCGTGGCCCTTACCCCCAGTGATATCAGAGATAATCTCTTTCAAGTCAGGGCCAAACAGCGTTTTCCCCTTGAAAGGAATGTTAAGTAGCTTGTTCTTGGAAGACGCATCAGCCGACCAAGATTTCAACCAAAGCGCTCTGCGCGCCACAATAGCAAACCCAGAATTCTTAGCCGCTAACCTAGCCAATTGCAAAGTGGCGTCGAGGGTGAAAGAATTAGCCAATTTGAGAGCATTGATTCTGTCCATAATCTCCTCATAAGGAGGAGAATCACTATCGACCGCCTTTATCAGCTCATCGAACCAGAAACATGCGGCTGTAGCGACAGGGACAATGCATGAAATTGGTTGTAGAAGGTAACCCTGCTGAACAAACATCTTTTTAAGCAAACCTTCTAATTTTTTATCCATAGGATCTTTGAAAGCACAACTATCCTCTATGGGTATAGTGGTGCGTTTGTTTAAAGTGGAAACCGCTCCCTCGACCTTGGGGACTGTCTGCCATAAGTCCTTTCTGGGGTCGACCATAGGAAACAATTTTTTAAATATGGGGGGAGGGACGAAAGGAATACCTGGCCTCTCCCATTCTTTATTAACAATGTCCGCCACCCGCTTGGGTATAGGAAAAGCTTCTGGGAGCCCCGGCACCTCTAGGAACTTGTCCATTTTACATAGTTTCTCTGGGATGACCAACTTGTCACAATCATCCAGAGTGGATAATACCTCCTTAAGCAGAATGCGGAGATGTTCCAACTTAAATTTAAATGCAATCACATCAGGTTCAGCCTGTTGAGAAATGTTCCCTGAATCAGTAATTTCTCCCTCAGACAAAACCTCCCTGGCCCCATCAGACTGGGTTAGGGGCCCTTCAGAGATATTAATATCAGCGTCGTCATGCTCTTCAGTATCTAAAACAGAGCAGCCGCGCTTACGCTGACAAGTGTTTATTTTGGCTAAAATGTTTTTGACAGAATTATCCATTACAGCCGTTAATTGTTGCATAGTAAGGAGTATTGGCGCGCTAGATGTACTAGGGGCCTCCTGAGTGGGCAAGACTCGTGTAGACGAAGGAGGGAATGATGCAGTACCATGCTTACTCCCCTCACTTGAGGAATCATCTTGGGCATCATTGTCATTATCACATAAATCACATTTATTTAAATGAATAGGAATTCTGGCTTCCCCACATTCAGAACACAGTCTATCTGGTAGTTCAGACATGTTAAACAGGCATAAACTTGATAACAAAGTACAAAAACGTTTTAAAATAAAACCATTACTGTCACTTTAAATTTTAAACTGAACACACTTTATTACTGCAATTGCGAAAAAACATGAAGGAATTGTTCAAAATTTATCAAATTTTCACCACAGTGTCTTAAAGCCTTAAAAGTATTGCACACCAAATTTGGAAGCTTTAACCCTTAAAATAACGGAACCGGAGCCGTTTTAAACTTTAACCCCTTTACAGTCCCTGGTATCTGCTTTGCTGAGACCCAACCAAGCCCAAAGGGGAATACGATACCAAATGACGCCTTCAGAAAGTCTTTTCTAAGTATCAAAGCTCCTCTCACATGCGACTGCATGCCATGCCTCTCAAAAACAAGTGCGCCACACCGGCGCGAAAATGAGGCTCTGCTTATGCTTTGGGAAAGCCCCTAAGGAATAAGGTGTCTAATACAGTGCCTGCCGATATTATTATATCAAAATACCCAGATAAAATGATTCCTCAAGGCTAAATATGTGTTAATAATGAATCGATTTAGCCCAGAAAAAGTCTACAGTCTTAATAAGCCCTTGTGAAGCCCTTATTTACGATCGTAATAAACATGGCTTACCGGATCCCATAGGGAAAATGACAGCTTCCAGCATTACATCGTCTTGTTAGAATGTGTCATACCTCAAGCAGCAAGAGACTGCACACTGTTCCCCCAACTGAAGTTAATTGCTCTCAACAGTCCTGTGTGGAACAGCCATGGATTTTAGTTACGGTTGCTAAAATCATTTTCCTCATACAAACAGAAATCTTCATCTCTTTTCTGTTTCTGAGTAAATAGTACATACCAGCACTATTTCAAAATAACAAACTCTTGATTGAATAATAAAAACTACAGTTAAACACTAAAAAACTCTAAGCCATCTCCGTGGAGATGTTGCCTGTACAACGGCAAAGAGAATGACTGGGGTAGGCGGAGCCTGGGAGGGATCATGTGACCAGCTTTGCTGGGCTCTTTGCCATTTCCTGTTGGGGAAGAGAATATCCCACAAGTAAGGATGACGCCGTGGACCGGACACACCTATGTTGGAGAAAGTGAGCACAACAAGAGATTGTATTTTGAGGAAAAAAAGCAACACAAAAGCAATTTCAAATTGAAAAATTATATCTCTTGAAACATTGAATCTGTAAGAATCTGAAATTTTGGAAAGCAAAGCTTTCTATAGTTAACTAGTTTAACTGTTTACCCATTGTTTAAAATCTTGTGATTCAAAGTATTGGCTGTAATTCATTTTACTTAATTGACAAAAGTGGATTTTTAATGAGAGGGCTACAAATACTAAGCTATCTTCTAAAGTCCTACTGTCTAAAGAAACAGGAAGTGAAAAATAAATATGCACAATATAAATTTAAAGGTAAATCTGACTCTAAATATCAATATTGTTCATATGAAAGGACACTATTTAAAACAGTTAACCTTTTTCATGCAAAAAAAATGTTTTCAAGTTAAAGTTGCTAAGCTATGAAGTGAGACAGCAGAAGGCGCAAACAAGAGGCTGAAGTGTACTAATATGGCTTTCCACAGGAGAACCACAATACATATTCTCTGTAATGCTCATCCTATGGTGGAAAAATGACTCAGCAAAATGAAGTGGGAATCATTGATTAAGCCCAAATTTATTTCGGATATCACAGTATATGCACACATTTTTGCACTGAGGTATGCACAGTCATATCTGAAGTAATGTTCCATGCCCAATAGGCTGCTCAAGAGAACTACGTTGTCTAATGCTCTTGCAACCTGTGATCTGCTGCCTGTTGCTTTCACTCTGTGAAGAACAGGACACAGGTTTTAACAAAGTAGCTTAGTCTGCAGCTTCAGGCTGTACCTTCATATGGTTCAAGTGATGCTAAGCAGTGCCAGGCATGCAACTCATTTGTTGCAGGGAGAAAGCCATGGTATGTATATTGAGCTCTGCATTAAAGGCAAACAGGCTTTAGACCATTAGCCAATTTACCAGGTTTCAATATCTATTCACCATTGCAGCTAAGCAGCCTGTACTTCTCATTTACAAACTTTCCTGACAGCTGAGAGAATTTGGCTACTAACTCCCTAAAACGACTGACTAAAATCTAATCAATCAAGTTAACAAGAGATATGAATGAGTAAAAGGCGGTTGTGGAATTGGTAATTAAATGTATAATGTTTACATGATCCAATGGTCAGCTTTTTAAATCTTAAAATATCAGCATATGGAGAACCTCTGCCAGAGGATGGAATCAACAGCCAGGGATACATATAACAGAATAAACTGGGGTTGTTTGTTCACAAAGTCAAAACTGTAGGCTTAAATGGACTTAAAACATATATATCAGCAGTTAAGCATAGAAACATAGAATTTGACTGTAAACAAGAACCAAAAAGGAACATCAAGTCTACCCACATTACATTTTTCTTAGGATAGCCTTAAGTATGTCTGAGGCATTTTAGAATTCCTTTCCAAATCTTTACCACCTCAATTAGAAGTTTATTCCATTAATCCGCTACCATTTCTGTAAAAAAATATATGCTTCCTCACATTTCTCTTAAATCTGCTACCTTCTAATTTAAAGGGACATTATAGTCGTTTTTCATCTTACAAAATTCCACTGTACATCTAAAGTTAACTTTTTTGTCAATATACTTCTGTTAAATATTTTTTAGGTATTTAGATATTTTAATTTTAAAAATATAAAAGTTCAGCTGCCTAAAAAAATGTAAGTTATACAGCTCCAATAATTCACTGAGTCGCACGACCGACTTGTATTTCTGAGCGTGTGCACATCAGTGATTCTGCAGCTTCATCCCCTCTGCGTAAAGACACGCAAGCAGCAGAGTTAAGTTAGCCGTCACTCAAAACACTGTGCTGCCCCTCTACGCCGATGCAGAGCTCAGTGGTTGCTTTAGGAACATAGAAAGCGTGTACACACAATAACATTTATACAGCATGCCCTCACCTATCTTCCAGTACATACAGTTGTGCTCATAAGTTTACATACCCTGGCAGAATCTATGATTTCTTTGCCATTTTTCAGAGAATATGAATGATAACATAAAAACTTTTCTTTCACTCATGGTTAGTGTTTGGCTGAAGCCTTTTATTATCAATCACCTGTGTTTACTCTTTTTAAATCATAATAACAGAAACTACCCAAATGATCCTGATCAAAAGTTTACATACCCTGGTGATTTGGGCCTGATAACATGCACACAAGTTGACACAAAGGGGTTTAAATGGATATTAAAGGTAACCATCCTCACCTGTGATCTGTTTGCTTGTAATAAGTGTGTGTATATAAAAGGTCAATGAGTTTCTGGACTCCTGACAGACCCTTGCATCTTTCATCCAGTGCTGCACTAACGTTTCTGGTCAATGAGTTTCTGGACTCCTGACAGACCCTTGCATCTTTCATCCAGTGCTGCACTGACGTTTCTGGATTCTGAGTCATGGGGAAAGCAAAAGAATTGTCAAAGGATCTGCGGGAAAAGGTAGTTGAACTGTATAAAACAGGAAAGGGATATAAAAAGATATCCAAGGAATTGAGAATGCCAATCAGCAGTGTTCAAACTCTAATCAAGAAGTGGAAAATGAGGGGTGCTGTTGAAACCAAACCTTGGCCAAATAGACCAACTAAAATATCAGCCACAATTGCCAGGAAAATTGTTCGGGATGCAAAGAAAAACCCATAAATAACTTCAGGTGAAATACAGGACTCTGAAAACATGTGGTGTGGCTTTTTTCAAGATGCACAATAAGGAGGCACTTGAAGAAAGATGGGCTGCATGGTTGAGTCGCCAAAAGAAAGCCATTACTACGCTAATGCCACAAAGTATCCAGCTTACAAATACGCAAACAGCACAGAGACAAGCCTCAAACCTTCTGGCACAAAGTCATTTGGAGTGATGAGACCAAAATTGAGCTTTTTGGCCACAACCATAAACGCTACGTTTGGAGAGGAGTCAACAAGGCCTATGATGAATGGTACACCATTCCTACTGTGAAAACATAATTTATGCTTACCTGATAAATTTATTTCTCTTGTAGTGTATCCAGTCCACGGATCATCCATTACTTATGGAATATATTCTCCTTCCCAACAGGAAGCTGCAAGAGTCCACCCACAGCAAAGCTGCTATATAGCTCCTCCCCTAACTGCCATATTCAGTCATTCGACCGAAAACATGCAGAGAAAGGAAAAACCATAGGGTGCAGTGGTGACTGTAGTTCAAATGAAAAAATTACCTGCCTTAAAGTGACAGGGCGGGCCGTGGACTGGATACACTACAAGAGAAATAAATTTATCAGGTAAGCATAAATTATGTTTTCTCTTGTTAAGTGTATCCAGTCCACGGATCATCCATTACTTATGGAATACCAATACCAAAGCTAAAGTACACGGATGATGGGAGGGACAAGGCAGGTACTTACACGGAAGTTACCACTGCCTGTAAAAAAACCTTTCTCCCAAAAATAGCCTCCGAAGAAGCAAGGTATCAAATTTGTTAAATTTGAAAAGTATGAAGCGCAGACCAAGACTCCGTCTTGTAAATCTGTTCAACAGAAGCCACATTTAAAAAAGGCCCAAGTGAAAACCACAGCTCTAGTAGAATGAGCTGTAATCCCTTCAGGAGGCTGCTGTCCAGCAGTCTCATAAGCTAAATGAATTATGCTTTTTAACCAAAAAGACAGAGAGGCTGCTGAAGTCTTTTGACCTCTCCTCTGTCCAGAATAGACAACAAACAAGGTGAACGTTTGATGAAAACTGTAGTAGCTTGTAAGTAAAACTTTAAAGCACAAACCACGTCCAATATTGTGTAATAGACGATCCTTCTTTGAGGAAGGATTAGGATACAAGCATGGAACAACTATCTCTTGAGTGATGTACTTGTTAGATACCACCTTAGGAAAAAACCCAGGTTGGTACGCAGGACTACCTTATCCGTACGAAGGACCAGATAAGGAGAATCACATTGTAACACAGATAACTTGGAGACTCTACGAGTCGAGGAATTAGCTACCCAAAAGGAACTTTCCAAGATAAAGATTGATATCTATGGAACAAAAAAGGTTCAAACGGAACTTCTTGAAGAACCTTAAGAATCAGGTTTAAGCTCCATGGCGGACCAACAGTTTTAAACACAGGCTTGGATCTAACCAAAGCCTGACCAAATGCCTGAACGTCTAGAATACCTGCAAAAAAATAGACAGAGTAAAAATCTGTCCCCTTTGAAGGAATTAGCTGACAACCCTTTTCTCAAAAGCATCTTGGAGAAAAGATAATATCCTGGGAATCCAGACTTTACTCCATGAGTAACCCTTGGATTCATAACAATCAGATATTTACACCATATCTATGTTCAATTTTCCTAGAGACAGGCTTTCATGTCTGTATTAAGGTATCAATGACTGACTCGGAGAAGCAATGCTTTGATAACATCAAGCGTTCAGTCTCCAGGCAGTCCATCTCAGATTGATTCTATTTAGATGGTTGAAAGGACCCTGAGGTAGAGGGACCTGTCTCAGAAGCAGAGACCGTGATGGAAAGGATGACATGTCCACTAGATCTGCATACCAGGTCCTGCGTGGCTACGCAGGCGCTGTCAAAAACACCAAAGCCCTCTCCTGCTTGGTCTTGACCTCCGGAGGAAATCCCACTCCCCCGGAAGAAAAGTCTGACGACTTAGAAAATCCACCTCCCAGTTCTCAACACCTGGGATATGGATAGCTGATAGACAAGAGTGAGTCTCTGTCCAGTGAATTATTGTAAGACTTCTAACATCGCTAGGGAACTTCTGTTCCCCCTTGATGGCTGATGTAAGCCACAGTCGTGTATACTGTCCAACTGAGTATGATGTACCTCAGAGTTGCTAACTGAGGCCAAGTCTGAAGAGCATGGAATATCACTCCCAGTTCCAGAATATTTATTAGAAGGAGGGTCTCCTGCTAAGTCCACTATCCCTGAGCCTTCAGGGAGTTCCAGACTGCATCCCAACCTAAAAGGCTGGCATCTATTGTAACAATTGTCCCATCTGACCTGCGGAAGGTCATACCCTTGGACAGATGGACCCGACATAGTCACCAGAGAAGAGAATCTCTGGTCTCTTGGTCCAGGTTTAACAGGGGGACAAATCTGTGTAATCCCCGTTCCTCTGACTGAGCATGCATAGTTGCAGCGGTCTGAAATGTAGACGTGCAAACGGTACTATGTCCCTTGCCGCTACCATTAAGCCGATTTCATTCATGTACTGAGCCACCGAAGGGCGCGGATGGGATGAAAAAACACGGCAGAAATTTAGAAACTTTGACAACCTGGACTCCGTCAGGTAAATTTTCATTTCTACAGAATCTATCAGAGTCCCTAGGAGGGAAACCCTTGAGATTGGGGATAGAGAACTCTTTCCTTGTTCACTTTCCACCCATGTGATCTCAGAAATGCCAGTACTACGTCCGTATGAGACTGGGCAATTTGGATGTTTGACGCCTGTATCAGGATGTCGTCTAAATAAGGGGCCACTTCTATGCCCCGCGGTCTAAGGACCGCCAAAGCGACCCCAGAACCTCCATAAAGATTCTTGGGGCTGTAGATATCCCAAAGGAAAGAGCTACAAACTGGTAATGCCTGTCTAGAAAGGCAAACCTGAAAAACGATGGTGATCTTTATGCATCACAATTTGAGGATAAGCATCCTTCAAATCCATTGTAGTCCTCTATTGACTCTCCTGGATCATAGTTAAGATGGTACGAATAGTTTCCATCTTAAATGACGGAATTCTGAGGAATTTGTTTAAGATCTTTAGATCCAAAATAGGTCTGAAGGTTCCCTCTCCTTGGGAACCACAAACAGATTTGAGTAAAAACTCTGTCCCTGTTCCTCTCTTGGAACTGGATGGATCTCGTACACAATGTAAGAATGCCTCCTTCTTTATCTGGTTTGCAGATAATTGTGAAAGGCGAAATCTCCCCTTTTTTTGGGGGGGAATCTTTGAAATCCAGAAGATATCTCTGGGATATAAATTCCAATGCCTAGGGATCCTGGGCATCTCTTGCCCACGCCTGGGCAAAGAATGAAAGTCTGCCCCCTATAGGATCCGTTACCGGATAGGGGTCCGTTCCTTCATGCTGCCTTAGAGGCAGCAGCAGGCTCCTTGGCCTGCTTATCTTTGTTCCAGGTCCGATTGTCTCCAGACCGCCTTGGACTGAGCAAAAATTCCCTCTTGTTTTGCCTTAGAGGAAGAGGATGCCACACCTGCCCTGAAGTTTTTAAAAGGTACGAAAAAAAAAAAAAATTTGCCCTTGATTTAGACCTATCCTGAGGAAGGGCATGACCTTTTCCTCCAGTGATATAAGCAATAATCTCCTTCAAACCAGGCCCGAATAGGGTCTGCCCCTTGAAGGGAAGTTAAGTAGCTTATTTATTAAAGTCACAACAGCTGACCATGATATAAGCCATAGCGCTCTGCGCGCCAGTATAGTAAAAAACAGAATTCTTAGCCGTTAGTCTAGTCAAATGAACAAGGCATCAGAAAACAAAGGAATTGGCTAGCATAAGCTTGTCAAATATATTCATCCAATGGAGTCGCTTAACTGTAAAGCCTCATCAAGAGACTCAACCCAGAACGCCGCAGCAGCAGTGACAGAAGCAATGTATGCAAGGGGCTGCAGGATAAAACCCTGTTGAATAAACATTTTTTATCCATTGGATCTAAAAAGCACAACTGTCCTCGTCAGAGGTAGTGGTACGCTTAGCTAGAGTAGAAACTCTTCTCTCCACCTTAGGAACTGTCTGCCAGAAGTCCCGTGTGGTGGTAACTATTAGAAAACATTCTTCTAAAAATAGGAGGGGAAGAGAACGGCACACCTGGTCTATCCCATTCCTTATTAAAAAATTTTTAGTAAACCTCTTTAGGTATTGGAAAAACATCAGTACACACCGGCACTGCATATTATTTATCCAGTCTACACAATTTCTCTGGCCCTGCGATTGTACACATTCATTCAGAGCAGCCAAAGCCTCCCTGAGCAACAAGTGGAGGTTCTCAAGCATAAATTTTAAATGTAGAAATATCAGAATCAGGTTAAATCATCTTCCCTGAGTCAAAAAAAAATCACCCACAGACTAAGCATATTGTGAGGTAGTATCATACATGGTTCTTAAAGCGTCTGTATGCTCTGTATCTACCCCCAGAGCTAACTGCTTTCCTTTAATTTCAGGTAGTCTGACTAATACTGCTGCCAGAATATTATTCACCACCTTTGCCATGTCTTGTAAAATAAACGCTATGGGCGCCCTTGATGTACTTGGCGCCATTTGAGCGTGAGTCCCTGAAGCGGGAGTCGAAGGGTCTGACACGTGGGGAGAGTTAGTCGGCATAACTTTCCCCTCGACAGAATCCCCTGGTAAAAGAAACGCTATGGGTGCCCTTGATGTACTTGGCGCCATTTGAGCGTGAGTCCCTAAAGCGGGAGTCAAAAGGTCTGACACGTGGGGAGAGTTAGTCGGCATAACTACCCCCGCGACAGAATCCTCTGGTGATAATGTTTTTAAAGACAAAAAATGATCTTTATTGTTTAACATGAAATCAGTACATCTGGTACACATTCTAAGATGGGGTTCCACCATGGCTTTAAAACATAATGAACACAGAGCTTCCTCTATGTCAGACATGTTAGAACAGACTAATAATGAGACTAGTAAGCTTGGAAAACACTTTAAATCAAGTTAACAAGCAAATATATAAAACGTTACTGTGCCTTTAAGAGAAACAAATTTTGTCAAAATTTAAAAAACAGTGAAAAAAAGGCAGTAAAACAAACGAAATTTTTACAGTACATGTAATAAGGTAACAGAGCATTGCACCCACTTGCAAATGGATGATTAACCCCTTAATGCAAAAAACAGATAAAAAAAACAAAAAAAACGACATAGACGTTTTTAAAAACAGACACAACAAACTGCCACAGCCAACAGTGGGAAGCTTCAGTTAACTGTTTCTATGCAAAATTTAAGCCAGCCATGTGGAAAAAACTTAGGCCCCAATAAGTTTTATCACCAAACATATGTTAAAAAACGATTAAACATGCCAGCAAACGTTTTAAAACACATTTTTACAAGAGTATGTATCTCTATTAATAAGCCTGATACCAGTCGCTATCGCTGCATTTAAGGCTTTACTTACATTACTTCGGTATCAGCAGTATTTTCTTAGTCAATTCCATTCCTAGAAAAATATTTTACTGCACATACCTTATCTGCAGGAAAACCTGCACGCCATTCCCCCTCTGAAGTACCTCACTCCTCAGAATGTGTGAGAACAGCAAATGGATCTTAGTTACGTCTGCTAAGATC
Organism: Bombina bombina; assembly: GCF_027579735.1. Taxonomy (NCBI): domain Eukaryota; kingdom Metazoa; phylum Chordata; class Amphibia; order Anura; family Bombinatoridae; genus Bombina; species Bombina bombina. The sequence continues at coordinate 627,900,452 of NC_069501.1, forward strand.
ATAGAAAAACGCAGGCAGATTCTTCTTCCAAATACTGCCTGAGATAAACAGCACACTCCGGTGCCATTTAAAAATAACAAACTTTTGATTGAAGAATAAACTAAGTAGAAAGCACTACAGACTCTCACGACCTCCTATCTATGTTGAGGCTTGCAAGAGAATGACTGAATATGGCAGTTAGGGGAGGAGCTATATAGCAGCTTTGCTGTGGGTGGACTCTTGCAGCTTCCTGTTGGGAAGGAGAATATATTCCATAAGTAATGGATGATCCGTGGACTGGATACACTTAACAAGAGAAACAAGGAGGTGGATCGCTGATATTTTGGGGATGTGTGAACTACAAAGGCACAGGAAATTTGGTCAGAATTGATGGCAAGATGAATGCAGTATGTTATCAAAAAATACTGGAGGAATATTTGCATTCATCAGCCCGGCAGCTGCGCATGGGACGTACTTGGACATTCTAACATGACAATGATCCTAAACACAAGGCCAAGTCGATCTGTCATTGGCTACAGCAGAATAAATTGAAGGTTCTGGAGTGGCCATCTCAGTCTCCGGACCTAAATATCATTGAGCCACTCTGGGGAGATCTCAAACGTGCAGTTCATTCAAGACAGACCAAGAATTTACAGGAACTGGAGGCTTTTTGCCAGGAAGAATGGGCAGCTTTACCATCTGAGAAGATAAAGAGCCTCATCCCCAAATGACTTCAAGCTGTCATTGATGTTAAAGGGGGCAATACACAGTATTAAGAACTTGGGTATGTAAACTTTTGATCAGGGTCATTTGAGTAGTTTCTGTTGTCATTATGATTTAAAAAGAGTAAACACGGTTGATTGATAATAAATGGCTTCAGCCAAACACTAACCATGAGTGAAAAACGTTTTTGTGTTATCATTCATATTCTCTGAAAAATGGCCAAGAAATCATAAATTCTGCCAGGGTATGTAAACTTAAGTAAAGAAAAATCACCCGGGGAACTCTGTTATAATCCACGTAATCTTTATTTCATTCTCATGTTTAAAAACATTTTCTTTTTCCAGCAAACAGGTTTAAAAGGATCCTCCGTGCATCTGTGCATTAGACACACATGTTGATCCACTGAGAGTAGCGTCAAGGGGTCAAGCTGCTCAGTGGATCAACATGTATGCCTAATGCACAGAGGCACAGAGTTCCCTGGGTGATTTTTCTTTACTTTGGATTGATTGCTGTACCGGGCTGAGCTCTGCAACGGGAGGCGTGGATAACGTCCCAAAATAGTACACTGAAGGTAGGACCTGGGCCGGTGTCTCTGAGGAGGAGAGGAGCTGAGCAGTGAGTAACTGACAAAAGTTGATTTGCTAATAGGAGCGTTAAAGTTGCACCGCAAAAGAGAGCCCTCTCTATGGACCGGAGCCGGTCTGTCAGACACACATAGATAAGCAAAAAGGAGTGCGAGTGTGTATTTAGTTTGGCCGCTACTGACCCGGTTGTCCTAACAGTAATGGAGGAATGTAAAGTGTACTCACAGTAAAGTAAAAGGAGTTTATTACAACTTTTTACTTTTTTGATGTGGAAAATCTGTGTGTAAAAGAATAATTGGAACGCAGAGACTGATCATAGTGGAGGAAGCTAAGACTCAGTGTTACTATGTAAACTTAAGAGCACAACTGTAGATGGTAACATGTTGTGTTTTAAAGGTCCTAACTCCACTTAACCCCTCTAGCAAAGTCTGGGCTTTCAGTGTTTCTTTCTCTCACATCAAACAGAAAACACAGCGTCAGCTTAATGAGTCATAGAAGTTAGCTATAAATCACTGTTTTTCAGACACAAGGATTTTCAGAAATAGGTTGCCTATAACATAGTTCTTAAGATCCTTGTGTCTGAAAAACAGTGATTTTTAAGTAACTACTATGACTAATTATAGAAACACTTTGATCGGAACATGGAAAGCATCCTACTAGAGCAGAAAACGATCTGTAGAAAGGGAGGTTTAGTATATAGAAAAGGATTATTAACTGTTTAAAAAAAAAAAAAGTGTGCTGGAATTGAAATAAAACCTTTTTTTTTTTTTTTTTTTTTTTAAATATTTTACATTTTGCTTCTATTAAATATTATGTGTGTGATGCTGTGAAGCACATTGCTAAATTGTGCTTTCTTCACTTGACTAACACTAGCAGAGCTGGTATGCCATTTGCTATTGAATACCAGTTTCTCTGCTAGCTGTCAGTCAGAGGAAGTCTGTCAGTGTGAGCATGCTCCCATGTCTAATCTGCAAGTCTATGCGGATTAGACCAGGATCATCAGGCTTTACCCACAGCTGGGGTAATGTCCATTTTACCCAGGTAATTCTAAGATTACCCGGATATCTTACTTTACCTGTTACATATACATACAATACATTTTGTAAATAAGTTTGCTGTGTGGGGCACCTTCCTTGAACCCCCCAGGTGGAAGCAAAAAAAAAAAATTATGTAGATGGAGGAATTACAGTATATCGGGCTTTAACCACAGCCGCTTGTGTAATGTCCCTTAACCTGGGTAATTCTAGGAACACCTGGATATCTTACGTTACCCGTAACATATACATATATACACACATAGTACATTTTGTGAATAAGTTTCCTGTGTGGGAAGGTGTCAAACTAAGTCTAGATATGCAACATCTAAGGCTCCTCCTTGGTCAATTGATTTAGTTACATTGTCAAAGAAATCAATTAGATTAGTCTGACATGATCTTCCAGCAGTGAAACTATGTTGTCCTTTGTCAACTATGTTGTCCTTTTAAAGGAAAGACACAAGGTCTTTCCTTTAAAAGAGTTTCCATTAATTTCCCTGTAATTCAGGTCAAACTGACTGGCTTACAGTTAGCATTATCTTCCCTACTACCCTTTTTATGAAGAGGGACTACACATTGGCAATTTTCCAGCTTTTTGGAACAACTACTGTTAACAGTGACTGATAAAATAAATCAGCTAACGGAGTAGCTATCTCAGTTCTAAGTTCTCATAGAAACCTTAGATGAATATTATCACTGATTTATCTTGCCAGCTGTATGCAGATGAAGTTTGCTCAAAATTCCCAATACACTTATTTAACTGATAGAAAAGTAATATATACGAAACAATAGACAAAAGCAAGTTAAATTGTAGTTAAAACATTTCAGTTAAATTTGTAATTGATGCAAACTGAGTCTTTATATAAATTACTGGAGTATATAAGGCTTGCTACTGCCATGATGTTAGCAAAGTCTGCATTTTTGCAGTATCTTATCTCTGCTGAAGGCAATTAGGGGCATAACTTGAAAACGCATAATAAATAATGAAAGCATATTGTAGTTCTTTTTTGCTACACATAACTTATTTTGTTATAAAATGCTTATAAATTATACAACCTTAGTTAGAAAACTAAATTTAAAAGGGACAGCCTAGTCGACTTCTGATGGGCGGAGCTATCGTACGGTGGTGTGAAAGAGCTCCATACAAACGGCACCAAATACAGGCCAAAAACAGTGCTATCCACCGCTCCTAAACCACAGTCTTGTTGGGTGACGAACTACCTGCAGCTCCAACCGACACGCACTTCAAACTGCCGGACCTCCGGGAGCCATATTGAAACGGCCGGCTCCCGAGTCCCACGGATTCACCGCTTACAGAGCATAAGCACCAAAAGCAGCATCTGAGACTCCCCTGCTTGCGCAGACATAGCCGCTACTCACCCGGAAGCCTGGTGAGACTGCACGCAGTGCAGAAAAAAGCATAAAGGTTGCACAGGCCTCAAACACCTCCACAACAACACCTAAAGCACCTGCATCGCCACAAACACTCCCAGGCTAACGTGGTAGCACAGCCCTAGCTGCCAGTACACCCCCTACTACCCTAGGGACCTCAGAGCTCTCCATCCTGCAGACAGCTACAAAACAGAGCACAGCACCAGCACTAAAAAGCCCCCACTGATAAAGCAGCCGGGAAAAGCCACCCTAGGAACTGCTGTGGGAAACCACTGCCCAGAGGCTCACAACACACTTCTACTGTCAGGCCTGTGTGTGGCAGATAACAAAGGCCTTGGGCCAGAACAACCAAGTGCATAACACTGAGCGCCACCCTCCACCGCCAGGCCTCTAATCAGAGACTATTACCTTACAATGGACTTCCCACCTCCCCCCTTCTCCTCCCAATTTTGAACCACTTGAAAGGGCCAAATGCTTAAAAACGTTTATGAGAGGAACATCAGAGACCTATATCTGCTGAGCATGAACCCAAATACTCCTCACAAGAAACACATCCCAACACAAACCAAATCTCTAATGTCCTTTTCTTTGCTACTACATCTGGCGGAAAAGCCATGTGGGAGCAACCAAATCAACTGTCTTTTATTAAAGTGGACAAGTACTTCAAAGTTTCTTCCACACAATCCATACCTATTAGAAACCAGCAGAAAGAAAACAGAAGGTGTTCTATCTGAGAAGACTCTCAGATAGAACCACCTGTACCCCCTGACAAAGAACCGGCTCAAGAGGCCTCACAATCCTTATTAAACGACCTGAAGGCCTTTTTCCAAACCAAAATGGAGTCACTACAAGCGGGCATAGACACCCTCACCACCAAGATCAGGCAATATTCCACACATCTACAGCAAGAGGAACAGAGGATCTTGGATGTAGAGGACACTCAACATTCATTCTCTGTCACTATACAAAAGGCCAGAACACCAGAATTTCACACTCCAAGAGAAACTCAATCTCGAGAACCGCTCCTGCCGCAACAACCTAAAGGTGGTGGGGTGTTCACAGCCCTAACACTACCCAAACTACTACAGCTGACACTTTACAGCTCGACGTGGAGAGGGCATATAGTATAGGGCCAGAGGTTCTACTGTCCAGACCCAACCAATGCCCTAGACAGGTCATCTTCAAGCTACTGTGCTACCAGGAAAAATTTGCAGTCTTAAAGGCATTCAGATCCAAACCAGACCTCAATTATGAGGGACATAAACTGCTCATCTTTCAGGACTTCTCTCCCGAAGTGGCTAGGAAAAGGAAGGAATTTGCACCTCTTTGTTTCAAACTAGACACACAAGGATGACAAGCTTCGCCCCTATAGCCTGCCAAACTGGGCTTATGACCCCAAGAGGGCCCAAGCTTTTCCTCACACCGCAACAGCTGCAAGAATTCTTGGATACGGAACCAAGAGATGAAGAGAGTTAAGGAACACTGGGTTCCTTGCCCTACATCTACTTCACATCTGAAGTTCTTCATCACTATGAACTTACACATTTCAAACTTAAACTTTTGGCAAAGTCCACACAGACAAACTTATCCCCACCCACAGCTCACCCCTAATAACCAGAGTAAAGATAACCTAGCTCGCCCCAGTATTGAGCACATCCAAACACCACCATTACAAATGCTTTTTTCCCTTTTTGCAGATTACGGGAGAAGCCTCCGGACCCCACTCCAGCCAGCAGCAGACTCCAAACAAAACAGACTTCCACCACCAGATCGCAAAAAACGTGAGTTATTGATCCCACACGAATACACACCAACCTTAACCACACACAACTACCTTCACCCTCCTAAGAATCATAGACCAGAACGCACCGGTCATAATTCTGGGAAAGCACCACATAAACCTCTGCACTCCATCAATCACCCCAACCTACTCTACCAACCACCACCAACACACTATATCCCAAACCCTTAGGATAGTCTCCTGGAATGTGGGAGGCATCACCTCCCTGGCCAAAAATAGCATTGTACTACAACACCTTAAAAGTTTACACACGGACATAGCCCTGATACAAGAGACATATCTGACTGACATTAAACATGAGAAATTAAAGACCAGAAGGGTGGGTCAAGTTCTATACACTCCTGTAGAGGAGTTGCCATACTAGTGAGGAAAGGCCTCCCAGTCCAAATCACAGCCCTAAACACTGACAAACAGGGTAAATTCATAAAAACACTTCTACAGGTAGCAGGGAAAGTCTACATCGTAAGCAGGATCTATGGCCCTAACCACCAACTACCCGAATTCTGGCACACCCTCCAGGCAGCCCTGCTCTCACACACAGACAAACCTATCCTGGTGGGGGAAGACTTTAACCTAACCCAAGTCATATCTCTAGACCGCAGAACTGACACTAACACTGGAAGCCACTCTAAAATACACTCCAGAAGGTATAAATCGGAAACCGCCACCATCACAGCCTTCAAGACCTCCCTAGGGATTACAAACCTATGGAGACAACGTTACCCAACTCAAAGAGACTTCACCTGTGTCTCTTAGACCCACGGGTCATTATCCAGAATTGACTATTTCCTATGCTCACCACACCTAAACAATCAAATCCCGCGCACTCATATTACCAATGTAGTGATCTCTGATCATACCCCTATATGGCTGGAACTACAACCTACTAACTACAACCCCTCCCAAAGGGCAAGGAGGTTTCCCACGTACCTATAACACAACCTAAAGTTTCAAAAGCACCTAAAGACACAATGGCTAGAATACGCTAGATTCAATAATCAACACCTTGACACACCAGTGCTTTTCTGGAATGCCTCAAAAGCTGTTATGAGGAGACACAACTAATTTCTCAGCCCACTAACTTCAAACGCAAATGTTTAGACGCCAACACAAACACTGCAGTCACATCAGCCTACTACGACTACTTAGCCCACCCCTCTCACCAGAACAGACTAAAATATTATGAGCTGAAGGTGGTCAGAGACGACATTCTACAGCAGCAAGACCTAACCTTTCAATGCCACAGAAAGGGAAATGTCTACAGATTTGGAAACAGGACAACTACTGGCCAACACAGTAAAGCTAAATTCCCCTAAATCCCTAATCCCCCTCCATAATCTCTAACGGAATCCCCCAAACTGACAATAGGAAAATTACGGAGAAATTTGTACGCTTTTACAAAGACCTTTACTCCAGACACATGGCATCACCCAGTGATAGATAGGGATGCACCGAAATGAAAATTCTGGACCGAAACCGATACCGAAAATTCAGGATGCCCCTGGCTGAAAACCGAGACGAAACGGAAATTGTGGGGTTTTTTTTGTTTTTTTTCTTTTAACTCTTTTTATTGAGGACATAACAGTGTTCACAATCAGTACATAATACAGTCATTATATCAAACATTCACATCATAACTGATTATCCAAGTTGTACATAAAGATATTACAGTCCTCATTTTTCTTCCCCTTTTCCTTGGCATGGTGGTTCACTTTTGGGCCCGTGAAACAGTGTTGATTTGTATCCAGGGGTTAATAAAGAACAAAATAAACTTTTTGTGATGACAGGATAAGGGAAAAAAGGATGCCATAAACCATAACTGGTCACGGAGGTGTCATATACAATAGTACATTACAATATTATTAAGTGTAACACAATTATGAAAATGAAAATTAGACCTCCATACATGTTTCAACTAACATAGCGATACCACAGAAGAATTCGGTGTTTATAGTGTGCACCAACTAAGGTTACAATTAAAATGGAGGAATTAGGTGCGCTAGGATGTGCATAAACGTTTCCCATGCTGTGTGTTTTAACGGAGTCCCTTTATGGTCAATAGTGACAGAAAGAATAGCTGTGTGAAGAGATAGGCTCATGGGAGTTATCTTATTGATATATTAAGAGGAGAGCGTATTATCCAATTGATTAACGTTTGGGTATAGTACATGTTTAACAAGCGGTTATTTTCATATGAGCTGGGATGTAATTTGCTACCTAAGAAAGATAAAAGTGTTAGGCACTTAGCCGCTACCTCGGCCGCAGGCAACTAAGCCAGCGCCTGTATGTTGGTTGACTTTAGGGGTTACCTACATATAAGGGCTTATTAATATTTATAATTAGGTGTTAATAAAGAAGACTAGTATTTGTTGTTCCAATAGCATAGCTAGGCTTTGGAAATCTCCCATATGTAGTAAGATCATGTCATTGGTTTCTATGGCTTTATGGTTATGAAGTCCTGCGACTCCTTGATATTTTATATTATGTAAGGGTTGCATATGGGGTGTGGAATTAAGTAATGTTAGATGTCTGATAAAGGAAAAAGACCATCTAAAAGTGAACATATTTACAAATAAACATGCGAACAGTAAAATCAACTATAGCAATCAGAGAATACGCTTCTAGCAAAGGTAATGCAAATTATACTAGCATATCAGCGTGGTTCAAACCTTTACTGGTATGAGGTCAGGTCTACTATAATGGTAGCTGTAAGAGTTCATTTCAGCTATACTGTGCTTGCTAAATAAGGCATTATGTTATGATACCATGGGGCTCCCTTGTTTTCCGTCAGGCAGTTAAAAGTTCCTCCACTCCGGCTACATGAATAATCAACATAATCCAGCTGCAAAGATGGTGTCTGAGCATAAGTCGGTTTGGAATGACGGCGCACAAGTTTTATACTCTGGGTCGTCTCGTGTGTAACAGACATGTTATCGGACTGGTAAGCCATGAAACTGCCAGATGTTGCGTTATCGACCAGCTTGCTCATTGTGCCTATTTTACCTTTTGATGCCAATGTGACTTCTCGCAAGCTAGGCAGCTGGATCCCTGAGGCCACCAGAGACACATGTGAGTCCTGCCCTGACCTCAGCCCCGCAAGGCCCCTTCTCTTCAATACGGGATGTTCAGGAGTTTTCTTTATTTTGTAATCGGCCATTTTCTGCACAGCAGCTTCGGCAGCTTCCAGGCTCCCTGGATGCGATTGTATAGCTGTTTCAGACTCGGCTTGTGGGTCCGGTATGTGGCCGTGAGTCGGGTCCGTGGAGCGAGATCTCTTCTGCTGAGAAGGTAAACCAACTGTGTATGGGGAGGTATTGTCATCCACAGAAATGCCGAGCTCTGTCGGTCTATTAGTTACATCCGACATTGTGCTTTTGCAGGTAAAGAAGCCTATTAGATTGTCATAAGGAGCTTTTTCCATCATGCGATGCAACAGGCCTATTATTGGGAATTGCTGATCATGACGATCCTGTAGGTTGTATTCTCCTGTAGAAGCCATTATTCCTATTGTCCGATTCTGGGCTCTGATGGCAATAATACAGCTCAAACGGTTAAGTAAAGTTTCCCACAGATGAAAGCTGTGGATTATTGTGCAATCTGATATATCTTGCTGTAAAATTACTCTGATAATCGGCAGATTCTCAGTGTCTCTATCAGAGCTCAAGAAGATGCGACCGCCCAGGATCGCTGCTTGGACACGCCCCCGTTTTTTTTTTCGTTTTTTTTTTTTAACTACAGTGTGTGTGTGTAGCTGAGAGAGCTTGTAGGCGGGAAAGCTCCAACAAATGGGCATGGTCACTTGTACCGTAGGGTGTGATCTGCAGTGAAACTGGTGGAGCTCTACAAGGGAGAGCGTGGTTATAGCCAGACAACAATACGAAGTGGACTTGTGTTTTGTTTTTGGGTGCAGTTATCCGTGAGATGGACGTGGCTGCAGCTGATCGTCTCTCATCGTATCTCCTCCTAGTTCGGGTCTCACACTGACCCGTCAGATTATATGTCCGAAGCCCCAAATGGAGCCTGCCTGTCACCTATCACCAGGACCACAAGGTGGTTATAAAAAGTTACTGTGCTTTTTTGTATACACTGTCTGGTGGGTGCTAATTTGTACCAACTGTGTGCGAGCTTGGGGCTTATACATATATAGTGTGCACGCATATTTGACTCAGGCGAATAGAATGTCTACGCACAAGAGGCTGATGTATGAGCACTGTATATAAGGCTTATACATATTCACTGTGTGTGCTTAGGGCTTTGTTTGATAATATCAAGTGTTTATAAACATGCTACTTATGCGCCTTTGAATACTGTATTCATTACTTTGGTTTCCTTCTATAAAAAAAAAAAAAAAGGCACTGCTGGTTTCAAATATTATGATGTCATGGTACTTATGTGTGTGCTCTGAATACCATGCCAGTGCTGGGCTGCTCACCTTATGCTAAGGATAGACCTGTAACTCAAAAGAACAGGTCTGGGCTGTAAATTTTTAGCCATTTTGGTCCTCTTTAGGCCGAAATTGCACATTTTCAGCGACTCAAATTTTGGTGCATCGCTAGTATTATTCTTTATTTAGTTCTGTGTAACAGAATCAGATTTAACCGTTTTTTTGTTGTTGTTTTTTTTTTACCAATTATCAAAATAAAGTATAGTCCTAGAAAACTATTATATGCAAAACAGTAAGTCAAGTAATGAACTCAAACAGCAGCTCTAGGCTGGCATCAAATTTGAAATATGCTACACAATAATTTTTCCGAAAAGAAAAGGCAAAAAAAACAAAAAACGAAATTAACAAAAATGCAATTTTCATCCGAAATTTCGGTGCATCCCTGGTGATAGAGATAAATTTTGGTCCCAAATAAAAACTCCTACCCTTACCCCCGAGCAGCTAGACCTTAACACACCAATAACAGTTCCAGAGGTACAGAAATCAATAAGAACCGCCAAGTTAGGCAAAGCTCCAGGCCCGGATAAAATCCCAATAGAATATTACAAAATTCTCGACTTCCGGTTTGGAGGCGGAGCGAAGAGGTTGGTTGCTACTTCGCGCGCCGAATACAGGGTATGCTACATCGCCCCTATGCTAACTTTCCTTGTTCTGCAACGATTCATGCAGGCTGGACACTGGGCGTGAGAACGCCAGCGTAACCGGAGTCAGAAAGACAGATACAGCTTTGTGGGTGAAGCACTGCCGCCCGGGAGCGGCAATCTTAAGTACAGATGCACAACACCGACCGGCTTGAATAGCCTGTGCCCAACGCTGGTCTCACAGTACTTGATCGAGAGACCGACAACCCTTGAGGACTACAAGTTATCACAAGGTGCCCCAGCTCAGTGATCCAGGGGTAAGATCCCAGCGTAGAGTGTCCTTTTTCCTGCTACATCTATGTTCTTATAGCAGAGACATACTTTTACCCGATAAAAAGCACCATTATGTGATAAATATCCCATAACGCTATTGAATAAGCACACCACTTTAACGATATTTTTAGTGGTAGTAACTCCCAAGACCCTAGGACCGGGTAGGAGTAATGGGATATAAAGGGCCTAAAATCTGCTAAATATTTAATGCCATATGATCGGGGACACTATCTCCTAAGACACTACAACCAGGCAGGAGTAACAGATATAAACCTCCCTATATATTGTATATGTCATGGATACTGGGCTGCAAGGGTTAAATTCATACCCCCTACAACCTCACCCCTGTTGTTTCTCAGTGGACGCTTTGATTTGCTTGTTTATGAAGAGCTGGGGTATGACCAGGAAAACCCTCCTGGGCTGGCCAGGCTCCTGGAACTCCCGGTCGGCCGCCCCACCACGGACACCCGCCTAACCCCTCTCAGACTGGCCAGGCTCCTGGAACTCACGGTCGGCCACAGGACAGCAGAACACCCGCTAACTTTACCCCTGGTCGCTCTAGCAGCCCTTTACCCCAGAGCTCCGCTATTTTGGGGATTGTTAGCCCCTAAGGAGAATAAAAGCTGTGGCAATTTTAAGAGGGGAGCTCCTTTGGGAACTAGGGGTTTTGGACACCCCTAACCCCATAACTTTAATGAACTGTAACTCCGGTCCCCAGTAACAAATCATGCTGATTTTTGGACTGTGGCATCTGGGGACCGAGAGCTTTAAAATGACACCCGAAACCGCCACCCCTAAGTATTGGGATTATGTGAGACTGTGGCTCCTATGGAGGTGCCGTGCTGTCTGGAGGGGCGGGAATGGCGGGAAAATAGTGGGATTGTCCAGGGTCTTATCAAGATGAGCTGACTGTATAAAAGGAGTGTGTGTTTTCAATAAAATGAGTTCCTGTCTAACCTGAATGCTAGTGTGTCTAGTTATTTGGGTTGGTTCCAGCTAAAATCACTTTCCTGGGCTACAAAGCAGCCTGTTCCAGGCAGAGAAAGGATCCTCAGGTAGAGCTATCCAGCATGGGTAGCTGGAGTCTGCCACAGGGTGGGACCCTGAGTACTGGTGCTGTCAGGAATCAGGGTTGGCTACAGGCTGTGGTCACTTGCCAGCTACATAGCTGCAGTCAGCAGGGAGGAAGCAGGACCCCTTTTGGCGGATCTACCCAGTCGGGGTAGCCGGGGGTATCCGTCACATTGGCTGGCAGCGGTGGGATGCTTCCAACTCCCTGGGACATTCAAACCACCAGCTAGAAGTAATATTGAATGGAGACTCGAGGAAAGACTGCGGGTACCAGGAACAAAACTACCCCCACCAGAGAAATGTTGGGAGAGGACCAGGCGGCCGGCGGGTCAGATGATGACCGGGGCAATGAGCTATCCGTTACAATGCCAAGTTCAGCCCCAAGTACAGTATCTACTCCGGGGACATCCACGTCTGATGTACAGCGTGAAGAGCAGTGGCGGTTGGCATTATATGACACCCGGCCACCTGAGGAGGTCATCACCAAGATAATTTCGGATGTTACCCAGCTCAAGTTAGCAGAAATCAACCAGTCCATAGGAGGGGCTCCATCAGCCCATGGAGTGCCGGCTCTTCGACCGCACAAGCTACCCCATGGGGCCTTTCGAGCCTACAAGGAAGAGGAGGAGGATATTGACTGTTACCTTCAGGTCTTTGAGACCCAATGCGAACTGCAGGGGGTAGCCTATGCCGATAGACTGTCTGTCCTGATCGGTAAATTGTCAGGGCGGGCTTTGGCAGCTTTCCATGCTACCCCTTCTGAGGACCAAAAGGATTATAACAAGGTGAAAGACCGTATCCTTGTCCGATATGGGCTCACACCGGAGGCCCACCGGCAGAAGTTCCGGGCACTAAGGAAGCAGGATGAATAGCCTTTCACAGAATGGACCCACCAATTCACCCGGTCGATGAAGTCCTGGCTAGCCGGCTGCAAGGCCACTACTGGGGCCGAAGTGGCACAGCTTTTTCTACTGGAACATTTTTATAATCATATTCCAGTGGAGATTAAAGAATGGGTCCAGGACCGGCGGCCCACCACAGCAGACCAGGCGGCTGTCCTGGCAGATCAGTACACAGATGCCCGCCGTCAAGTTCTCTCTGCCCCACAATTGACTCCCCGCACAGCTTCGGTGGTAGTTCGACCCCCAGCAGCTACCAATAAGCCCCCGGGCCGTCCGGCCTTTATCCCTCCGGCCGGAGTCAGGGACTCACGGGGATGTTTTTCCTGCGGACACCCTGGCCACCTACGGCGGGAATGCCCGAGTCGGGTCCGACAACAGCCAGCCACTCAGCCAAGACACCTCCAGCCCACAGCTTGGATGAGAGCTCCCGCCCCAACCTACCCAGCCGCTGCCCACTATGCTTATGCACCGGCTGACTATCCTGAATGGGCTGAAGAGGAGGTTGGCACCCTACAAGAAGCCTACCTGGCGTCCACAGACAACCGTCAGCACCACTGCCAGACCGTTTGGGTCAATGGAAAGGCGACTCAGGGATTACGGGACACTGGATCCACCATTACCCTGATCCAGCCTCATCTGGCCTCCGCTTCTACCGCTACTGGGAGAACTCTTGCTGCTCGAGTTGCCACGATACGAGTCCCTATGGCCTGTGTCCATCTGGCTTGGGGCGCCGGAGCCCGCACTGTGGACGTGGCCATTATGCCAGACCTTCCCGCAGATGTTGTACTAGGAAATGACCTCGGCCTACTTGTTTCCACCTTTTTGGGGAATACTCCTCTGGAAACCTGCCCAGTAACCACCCGCAGGCAAGCTCAGCGGAAAGCCAACAAACCACAGCTGGGGACCCAGGTAAGACCCCCCACCCCGACTCCTTTCCTTCACCAACAGCCTACCCTCACGCCCCAATGCCCAACCCAGCTCCCTGCCCTCCTTCCCGACCAACTATCGTGGGCCTCCTCTTCTGAATTTGCCCAAGAGACTCTGAGCGACCCGACCCTTACCCCCTTCCGACACCGAGTAGGGACTGATCCCCAGGGCCCCGGGGAAGAACAGTTCCAATGGGAAAACGGACTATTGTATCGGGTCTCCCGGCCGAAGAAAGGGCCAGTGCCCAAACGTCAGCTGGGGGTACCGAAAAAATATTGGTCCAACCTGCTGCGAATAGGGCACGATATCCACTTGGCCGGGCATTTAGGCAACTCCCGAACACACCATCACCTTACTCAGATCTTTTTTTAGCCCAGAATCAAGCGAGAAATTAAGGAATATTGTAGGACTTGCATAGTGTGTCAGAAGGTAGGGAAGACCGGGGACCATACGAAAGCCCCCCTCAACCCTCTCCCCATTATTGACAAACCCTTTAGCAGAATCGCTGTGGATATAGTAGTGCCCCTACCTAGACCTAGTCCCTCCGGGAAAAAATACATACTCACGGTAGTAGACTATGCCACTAGGTATCCAGAGGCCATACCTCTGGCCGAATATCCAGGCGGAGACGGTGGCCAGTGCGTTGCTCCGGGTATTCACCAGGGTAGGCTTCCCCCGAGAAATGGTCTCTGACCAGGGGACCCAGTTTACAGCGGAGGTCACCCAAAAGTGATGGGAACTGTGTGGGATTAAACCCCATGTACAGTGCCCCCTATCACCCCCAGACCAATGGGCTTTGTGAACGGTTTAACGGGACACTGAAACAATTGCTTCGGACGTTCTCGGCTACTCACAAAGACTGGGAAAATTCCTGCCGCACCTCCTATTTGCCTACAGAGAGGTACCCCAGGAATCCACCGGGTTTTCACCCTTTGAACTGCTGTATGGCCGGAAAACAAGGGGGCCCCTAGACTTGTTGCGAGCCCACTGGGAGGGATCAGCAGGGGAGTAAGGACCCTCCGTTGTGGAGTACGTCCTGAAGTTCAGGGATCGGTTGAAGGACCTCACTGCCATGGTGCGGGAGAACCTGCAGGGCGCACAAAGGAGACAGAAACGGTGGTACGACCGTAATGCTCGTAGCCGAATTCTCACAGCAGGGCAGAGGATTCTTGCCTTGAAACCTGTCAAAACGAACAAGTTACAGGCTTCCTGGCAAGGGCCCTACCGGGTGGTGGAACAATTGAATAACACCACCTACCTTGTAGCAAAATGCTCCGATGATCGGGTCCAACGGACCTTTCATGTGAACATGCTCAAGGAGTATGTAGAAAGACCCCAAGATGTAGCCACTATCTGTGCCCCGGCTATGGAAGACTCGGAGAGCCTTCCCATGCCAGAGCTCCCCGGGCCAGATGAGACCCCTCAAGGAGTAGCCAACATTATCCTGGATGAGAGGTTAGCAGCTGGACAGAGACAGCAGATCCGGCATTTACTAGAGGACCGCCAGGAGATGTTCTCCAATATCCCTGGGTACACCACAGTGGCTGTGCACCGAGTGGAAACCCCGGGACAAGCTCCCCTGAGACAGGCAGCTTACAGAGTACCTGAAGCTGTCAGGGACAGTATGCACCGGGAGCTCTGAGGAATGTTGGACCTTGGTGTTGTTGAACCGTCCAACAGTCCCTGGGCCTCCCCGGTATTGCTGGTCCCCAAGAAAGATGGTACTACCCGGTTCTGCATTGACTACCGTGAGCTCAATGACAGAACCACAACCAACGCCTACCCTATGCCCTGCGTCGATGACCTCTTAGATAGAATCGCAAGGGGTCACTTCCTAACTACCCTTGACCTCTGCAAGGGGTATTGGCAGATCCCACTAGACACTGACTCCGTTCCCAAGTCCGCCTTCATCACCCCTTTCAGCCTCTACCAGTTTAAGGTCATGCCATTTGGGATGAAGAATGCTCCAGCCACCTTTCAGAGGATGGTGGATCGCCTGCTGGATGGCCTCCAAGACTATGCCTGTGCCTACTTGGATGACATTGCCATCTTTAGCGACACCTGGGAGGATCATTCCACCTGGGCATCGTTCTAGATCTCAAGAACCACCGGGCTGACCCTGAAACCCGACAAATGCACCATAGGCCGCTCAGAAGTCCAGTACCTGGGCCACCGGGTAGCCTGTGGGCAGCAGCGGCCGGAGCCTGCCAAGGTTGAGGCAGTGGCAAACTGGCCCACTCCTCGAACTAAGACCCAGGTCTTAGCCTTAGTAGGAACCGCCGGCTATTACCGAAGGTTCGTCCCCAATTATAGCACCCTAGCCAAACCCCTGACCGACCTGACTCGTAAAAGACTGCCCCGACAGGTACTGTGGTCCCCAGAATGTGAAAACGCCTTTTAGAGCCTCAAGTCTGCCTTGATCTCTGCCACAGTCCTGGCCGCGCCTAACCCCACCAAACAATTTTGTGTCCACACAGATGCCTCCATGTTTGGATTGGGAGCAGTACAAAGCCAGATAGACGAAGAAGGACAAGACCACCCCATAGCCTACATCAGTAGGAAGCTGCTGCCCAGGGAGGTAGGCTATGCAGCGGTGGAGAAGGAATGCCTGGCCCTGGTATGGGCCCTCAAGAAAATACAACCGTACCTCTATGGAAGACCCTTCACTGTCCTCACCGATCACAACCCCCTGGTGTGGCTTAACAGAGTGTCGGGGGATAATGGACGTCTACTAAGATGGAGTTTAGCCCTGCAGCCCTTTAACTTTAACGTTCAGTATAGGCCGGGAAAGAGCAATGGGAATGCGGATGGACTTTCCCGGCAGACTGAAATAGAATGCTCCTCTGACATCCCCCAGTAGACCCGTGGGGATCTAGCCGGGTCTGCCGAACTGGAAGGAGGGAGTTGTCAAGGATACTGGGCGGCAAGGGTTGAATTCATACCCCCTATAACCTCACCCCTGTTTCTCAGTGGACGCTTTGATTTGCTTGTTTATGAAGAGCTGGGGTATGACCAGGAAAACACTCCTGGGCTGGCCGGGCTCCAGGAACTCCCGGTCGGCCGCCCCACCACGGACACCCGCCTAACCCCTCTCAGACTGGCCAGGCTCCTGGAACTCACGGTCGGCCACAGGACAGCAGAACACCCGCTAACTTTACCCCTGGTAGCTCCAGCAGCCCTTTACCCCAGAGCTCTGCTATTTTGGGGATTGTTAGCCCCTAGGGAGAACAAAAGCTGTGGCAATTTTCAGAGGGGAGCTCCTTTGGGAACTGGGGGTTTTGGACACCCCTAACCCCATAACTTTACGGACTGTAACTCCGGTCCCAAGTAACAAATCATGCTGATTTTTGGACTGTGGCATCTGGGGATCGAGAGCTTTAAAATGACACTCTGGAAACCGCCACCCCTAAGTATTGGGATTATGTGAGACTGTGGTTCCTATGGAGGTGCTGTGCTGTCTGGAGAGGCGGGAATGGTGGGAAAATAGTGGGACTGTCCAGGGTCTTATCAAGATGAGCTGACTGAATAAAAGGAGTGTGTGTTTTCAATAAAATGAGTTCCTGTCTAACCTGAATGCTAGTGTGTCTAGTTATTTGGGTTGGTTCCAGCTAAAATCACTTTCCTGGGCTACATAGCAGCCTGTTCCAGGCAGAGAAAGGATCCTCAGGTAGAGCTATCCAGCCTGGGTAGCTGGAGTCTGCCACAGGGTGGGACCCCGAGTACTGGTGCTGTCAGGCATCAGGGGTGGCTACAGGCTGTGGCCACTTGCCAGCTACATAGCTGCAGTCGGCAGGGAGGAAGCAGGACCCCTTTTGGCGGAGCTACCCAGTCGGGGTAGCCGGGGGTATCCGATAAGACACCCGCTGGAAAGTTGGAGTTAAAACAGAGAGAATAAGAGCAGTTCCCAAGACCCTGAGACAGGGTAGGAATAATATACAGTCAGTTTCTGAGGCTCTTTCTGTAATATGGTAAAAAGGCTATGACAAGAACTAAAGGACTGTTTAAAGCAGGGGGGACAACAAGTCTGCCCGTAAAGCACAGAAGAAGCTATGTGAATAAAGTATCATCAAGAAAAGGATAGTGCAGTGACTATTGCTGATTTAATTGCATCATTGCAAAAATTCTTTGTAGACTTACTGGTATTGACCTTGAACTTGCACAGGACAATCCTTGCTTGGCCATATTGGAGTGTGATATTTTTATAACACCCACAGAGTTTATAAAGTCGCTTACAGGCTGCTTAGATCATTTTAGTCGCTAATATAGCCACAGGCCAATAATAGTAGAGATAACAGTTTTTAATTTGTTGGTAAAATGTGCTTGTAAAAAAGATTTATGTATTTACTGGATTCATGCGACTAAGAATATCTATATTAATCTAGGAGAGTCCACAATCTCATTTGATTTATTTATATTAATTGGAAATATCATACCCTGTAACCAGATAGATAAGCGATTGAGGTTTAGCAAACAAGGATAAACATATTAGAAGACTTACAGTTTAGGCTCTCAGGGTACATTGTCAAGGAGTGCAATATTTAGTGAATTAGTTATAGCCCAACGATAAGATGGGTTAACATAATTGAATGAAATTGTCTATTGCAAATATAGTAAAAATACTGTAAGCTGTCTCTGGCTGTTTATGAGAAGGTACACAGTGTACGTTTGCCATTATAGTATAAAATTGACTTAGCTAACTTTGGCAGCAGGTTAGACTACGTTATTATTATCATAGGTGTAAAGGGAATAATTAACATAGCTCCAAGGGAGAGTATTTTCGCTGGCTATAGAAACTAGCTCTCTTGTATGTTTTCTTCTTATTTTGTTTATGGGGTGGCAGGCCTGTTTCACTAATATTTGATTTGTCTCTCTAACACTACCGTATACCTTCCTGGAATAATCAGGTCATCTAGACACCCACCCTTATAGTATTGAATTTAACGCTTGACACAATTTAAAAAATAAAATACATAAAAAAACTCATATCCTCCAGTTTTTGTTTTTTTCCCTGAACACTTGTCTGTCGTTTGTTATTATTTTCTTTTCCACACCGTGATATTTTACACTAATACACATATGGAAAGATATATTACCCAACACAAGAATACTTCCCCTGCCATGCCTCCCAAACAGAAAGACAAGAAATTCATTAAGCTTTCGGAGAGCTCCATAATTAGCGCTCAAGAATCACAAGAATGTACTAGCTTAAATCATGATATCCCTGAACTAGTTGAACAGATATCTAGGATGATTATTCCTCAGATGGACGCTGTCAAACATGAAATTAAACAAGAAATTAATAATATTGTCCTGGAAGTAAGGCAATTTACGGCCCGACTGGAGGAGATTGAAACCAGAGTATCTGACTCTGAAGATGGATTACATAGATGTGAACAAACTGGTCAAGAGTATGGAACCCAAATTTCTATATTACAAGCAAAGATAGAGGACCTGGAAGACCGCTCGCGGCGAAATAACCTTAGAGTCATTGGTCTTCAAGAGTCCGCGGAATATCAAGATTTAGTTTTCTTTTTCTCAACTAAATTACCCCAAATGTTAAAAATGCCCCCTTACCTCAACCTATAGCTATTGAAAGGGCTCATAGAGTGGGGCCAATACATCAAAATTCAGATGGCTCTAACAAAGCCAGACCTATATTAGTCAAGATGCTAAAACTTCCAGAACAAAATTAATATATTAAGATTCTACAGGAAAATTAATCCATTATTTATAGACTAGCAAAAGGTTTTGATAATCCAGGATTTCTCAGTAGAGACCACGAATAGGAGGAAAGAAATGTCCCCCTTTTGCTCGCGATTAATGAAAGCCAATTTTAATGTAAGACTTGTGTACCCCGCTAGACTAATTTTGGTTATAGATGGGCAATCTAGGCTACTAAATAACATCACTGATGCCCAGAAGTTTTGCAAAGATAATGGGAATTGCTTGATTTTAATGGTATTGTAAAGAGCATGGAGATAACATTACTGTATAATGAGTGATTTTTTTAATGTTTGTTTTTTTCTCTTGCTTTCTTTTTTAGACCATATAGTACTAAAGATTTTAAAATATCTTCAAGATTTTATTTGGAGGAATATATTCACCCTAATTTTCCTGTCATCTTTTGTTGCCCCTTTTCCCTACCTCCCTTTTTTTCCCTCTCTTCCGCTCCCCCCCATCCGTTCACCTGCCGCTTATTATATATATCCCTTCCAGTACATGGACGACTTATGTAACATTAAATATCTGTTGTGCAGTCTCTATAAATATTTAAATGGGGCAGGGATCAATTAAAATTCTATCTTGGAATGTGGGAGGGATTACTTCCTCCATTAAATGGAAAGCAGTACTAAAACTATTAGGATCACACAAACCCTATTATCGCAATGCTACAGGAAATTCACCTAAAAGACCAAGAAATTAATAAGCTTAAACTTAGATGGGTAGGGGAAGTGGTAGCAGCCCTGTCACAGGAAAGGAAGAAAGGGGTGGCTATTTTAATTAACAAAGATCTAAAGTATAAAATAATAAGAGTGAAATAGATCCTGATGGTCGATATCAAATAGTCAACATAGAAATTGAGAATATTCCCTTTATTTTATTTAACATTTACGGACCTAATGAGCTTCACAACAAGTTCTGGGAGGAACTAGCATTAAAAGTATTGATATACAGAGGTCGTAATATATTAATTGGAGGGGACTTGAATTTAATATCCTATCCCAACCTAGATAGATTAAGTATGTCTAAATCAATCAAACGAGATAAGAAAACTCGGCTTCTGCAAAAATTCTGTAATAAATTCAGAGTTTATGATATATGGCGGATACAAAATCCTGAAAGAAAAACTTATTTCTGTCTTTCAAAGGGGCACCAAGCCTTCTCCAGAATAGACATGTTTTTAATCTCCGAAAATTTAGTTAGTAAGGAGATAATAGCGGATATTAAAGAAATTATATTATCTGATCACGCAATTATCTCAATAGAATTTAACTTTAAAACCCTTGCTCCACACCCAAATGATAATTCCCCCCCAAAAAAATATTTATATAATATACAATTCCAAAATTGGCTAACCAACAAATGGAGGTAATTTGAAAGTTTCAATGATGAATATAAGGACAAAATAGAAATTTTTTGGGAGGCTGGAAAAGCTGTTCTACGTGGTGAAATCAAAGCATATCACTGTACCCTAAAAAAAAAAAATTATAAAAAGAGATACAGCTCTCCAATAGTGTCAGAAATGCTTATAACGCCTATGTAGCAACGCCATCCAAATCTCTTGGGGAGAGATATATATAAACCTTAAATCAAAGAGATATCTTAATTAAACAACAAATGATACTTGAAGATATAAGAAATAAATCTCTTTATGGTGGTTATTCAGGGAAGGCTGCTAAATATCTTGTAAAGATTACAACAACAACAAAATCTACAAACCACATTACGGCAATTAGAGCTGGAAAAAATAGATTTACTTCTAAGTCTGATACTCAAAAGACCTTTACTGACTTCTTCAAAAAATTATACGAAGTTGAAGTTCCTGACCTAAAACAGAAAGCAGCATTCTGGGATAAGTTAAAGATACCTAAAATGTCACAGGACATTGTTCATCAACTAAATGGCCCAATTACATCTCAGGAAATAGTAAACGGGATTAAAGTCTCTAATTTAAATAAAACCCCTGGCCCAGACTCTCTACCATCTGAATTTTATAAGATTCTTTCAAACCAAATAGCCCCGATTCTACAAAAAATGTTTAATCTATATTATACAACAGATACTTTATGCTCCTCCCATTTTGTCATGTCAAATATAACTTTAATCCTCAAGAAAGATAAAGACCCTGAAAATCTTACCTCATACAGGCCAATCTCCCTATTAAATTTTTGACTACAAATTACTTACTTCAATAATTTCAAAAAGACTAGCGCCCCACTTAAATAACATTATACATGATAATCAGGCAGGTTTTATGCCGGGCAGAAGCCCGACAAAAAATATTCGGAAACTGATGCTTACACTTGACTACTTTTGGAATAAAAATAAAGCCATAAAAAATGATGCCGCTATTTTAACGGTAGACGCCGAAAAGGCCTTTGATTATATTTGCTGGGACCACTTGTTTTTTGCGCTGGAAAAGTTTGGTTTCTTTGGGTGCTTTACTAAATTAGTCAACGTCATTTATAACAAACCACCTTCAGCCATTTTTATAAATGGTACAATCACTGAAAGATTCACTTTACAAAGAGGCACTAGGCAAGGATGCCCTCTATCCTGTATGCTTTTTAATATTTCTTTAGAGCCATTGGCGATTCTTCTCAGACAGCATTTAGTGGGTATCCATTTTGGAAAGCAAAACCATGTGCTAGCATTATATGCTGATGACTAATTACTCTCTCTCTCTAATTTAAGAGAAAGTCTCCCTAAGTTATTAGACGATGTGGAATTATTTGCGGCTTTCTCCGGATATAAAATCAATTTACAAAAATCTGAATTACTCTGGATACATAAAGTCCCACATCAGATTAGATCATCCATCTAGAGAAGTTTCACAAGTAAAATATTTAGGAGTAGTGATGTCGAAAAATCCTCAAGAGTGGTATGATTTAAATTACTTAACATTTTTCAATGAATGTAAACAAAAACTGCAGGATTGGATGCTGCTCCCAATCTCACTTACAGAACGCATTATGCCAATTAAAATCATACTGCTACCTAAACTAATATATCTTCTTCAAAATATTCCCCTCTTTCTACACAAAGCAGATATAAAATTATTTAATCAAATATGTAATGAATTCCTATGGAAAGGGAAGAGGCCTCGAATTACTTTAAATAAATTAATGCTCTCCAAAGAAGCTGCTGGACTAGCCTTTCCCAACATTAATCAATATAATATTGCAGCAATAGCTAAACTGGCAATCGACTGGATCACAGAAAAGGATCACATCACCATGCATATCGGTGAATCTAGCTTCATACAACCATATAATTTAAAAGCAATACTCCACTGCGCAATCACAAAGTTTCCCTCACAAGTTTCCAAAATGCTGACCTTTAAAAATGTGATTGTGGCATGGCAGAAATTTTGTATAGAAATATGAACAACTCAATTTATTACTGATTACTTACCTATCAAAGGCTCCCCAGAATTTAACCCGGGAGTCACATACAAGGTTTTTGAAAGATGGAAAGAGAAAGGCCTGATTTGGATCAAACAATTGGTCACATCGGATACTATAATTAGATCTTTCTATGATATCGCAGCAAAATTTGGCCCTTCACAAAAAGATCATTTTGCATACTTACAAATCAAACATTTTATCTCAGAACTTGGACTAAAATTTGGTAGGCATTGGTCATATGCTCTATTAAGAAGCTTAATTAATCAATATAAGACTGGATCTCCAGCAATCACTCCATTTTACCGTATGATGAATGCACGTAATAATATAGTTCAAATAGGAAAAATAGCATTGAACTGGCAGAATAGTTTTGTAGGACTAAGCACACAAGACATTCAATTGAGCTTGAAACTCCTTAATAAAACAGGCAGCGCTTTAACGTGGCGAGAAGCCTACCTAAAAATGATTCATGCGACATACATTACACCTGATAAGCTATCAAAATGGTATAGAAATACTAGCTGTTGTTGGAAATGTAATGCACAACAAGCAAACTTGTTGCATTGTATTTGGGCATGCCCTAAAATACAACAATTTTGGCTGAAAATTAATTTTTGGTAGAATTTTAGAGACAGAGATTAATCTAGAGGCTCAATTGGTTATTTTTTAGTTAAATTTTCTCAACGACATAAAAATTACAAATTACTCAATACCATAATATTAGTGTCAAGGAATCTAATTTTGAAAAATTGGAAATCATCTCACGCCCCTAAAGTCACTGTCTTTAAAAAAAGAAGTGCTCAAACAATGCATGGTGGAACAATATGCAATACAAAATGCTAATGATTCAAAACTAAAAATATTTCTTGATAAATGGATTGCAGTTATAAAATCTTTATCTCCTGCTGCACAAAAGCAACTAGTGAAGCCTATTAGTCATACGGCCTTTATACTCCAGAATATTCATGCTGGACACTACCCGCAGTGCTGGATGGACTAGTTGGGGTAGGAGCGGGAGTTGAGATATATCTTTTGGTTTTTGGAATTTTTTTTTCTCTCTCTCTCACTTTTTCTTCTCCTTAAGATACTTGAGAGTGATATAAATATAAGGATTATGTATAGTAATCTATAGGATATGGTATTTGTAGATTAATAGAAATTTATAGACACGTGAGACAATGATTTTTCAATATTTTCTCTTATATTCATTTTGTTGTTATGGGTAGTTACGATGTTGACTTAGTTTATTAAGTAGTAATTCACTATTGATATGAACCATGAGAAAATTACGCCCTACAGTGAACTATTGCAAATTTTATTTGTTCGATTAGATAAGAGAAGTATTTTTGTTAACATGTATTCTCTATAAAATTGAAATCGGTATTTTTGTTCTTCTTGAAAAGTATCAGGAATTGACTTATAAATAAATATTTTTAAAAAAAAATAAAACAGTTTCCAGAACACAAATGTAACCTGTTCTCCAATTCCTTAAAGTGAATGTCAATTTTGATGCTAAAGTGCCCGGTTTTAAAAAATTTGATTAAAAACAGGGGCACTTTAATTCATCAAAATTTACATTTCACTCCTGTTGAGAAAAAGAAAAAAGAAAACTTACCTTTGTAATCTTCACAGCAGCTCCAGCTTCCTCCACCCGTCGCAAAGCCTCTTCCTGGGTCTAAAATGAGGAATCCGACTTCTTCCAATCACGGCGTTGAATCAGACACTGATTCCCCCGGGGGAAGCCGTGATTGGAGGATGACCTATCCATCATTTCTGACGTCAGAAATGGCTTGCCACGACCGGAGGAAGCTGGAGCTGCTGTGAAGATTAAAAGGTACGTTTTTTTTTCTCAACAGGAGTGAAATGTAAATTTTGATGAATTAAAGTGCCCCTGTTTTTAATCGAACTTTTAAAAACCGGGCACTTTAGCATCAAAATTGACACTTTAAGTAAATATTAACATTTCTTTAAAAAAAAAAAAAAAAAAGAATATTACAAAATTCTCCAAAAAGAACTTAGCCTACCCTTAGCCCAATCATTCACAGCATACCTCAAAAGCACGGCCCAACCCGCGACAGACTTCGCAGACACATACAAGCTTAATCCCAATACCTGATAGAGACCCCGGGACTAGCCGCTTCCTACAGGCACATATCATTGTTGAACAATGATTATAAACTCCTTACAGCCATATTAGCTAATAGATTGGCCAAAGTGGTGGGAAGTATCATCCACAAAGATCAAATCGGTTTCATGAGACATGGCTCGTTAGTCACAAAAATTTGCACGACTTTAGCGGTAATCTTTCACTACTGGCAAGCTAGATGTGAGGGACGCATAAACTCCATGCCAGATGCATGCCTTCTCGCCATTGATGCGGAGAAGGCATTTGACAGAGTGGAATGGGATCACCTACTGACCTTTCTTGACAAATTTGGTATCACTGGGGACTTCCATAACATCATCCAAACACTATCGAAACCCAAGAACATCGGTCATAGTTATTGGTGAGGTCTCCCAGCCTTTCCTGCTGGAAAGGGGAACCCGACAGGGCTGCCCGGTTTCACATCTCCTTTTCAACCTGGCCACTAGCCATCCACATTAGGAACACTCTGAAGGGACTGGAGTTAGGCTCCCATGCCCTACACTTATTCCTCTATGCTGATGACCTACTACTGTACCTCCAAAGCCCAAACACTGAAATCCCAAAACTAATAACCATACTTAACCAATTTGGAACAATTTCCGGATATAAAGTGAACCTAGATAAATTGGAACTGATACCTCCCTCTTAAAAGAAACCCCAACGTCCCCCAACTCAAATGACATTTAAAAATATGGTAGGTTCCTTTAAATACCTGGGAATTAATCTACATACGAACCCAAATTGAATCTACAAACTCAATATACCCCCGTTCTTACTTCCCCTCTCTGGCAGAATCAACCTAATAAAAATGATAGCAATACCTAAACTCCTATACCCCTTATAACTATTACCCCTCCTACTTACAGAAAAGGACTTACAAACAACAAATCAGTCGCCTTAAGTTGGATATGCCAACAGATAGAGGAGGCCTCAAACTACCAATTGTAGAATAGTACAACTGGTCCACACTAGCCAAACTGGTCCTCGAGTGGCTGGCAAGCACATCTGTCTTCAGTGACGAACAACTGGAGAAACTACTGATGCATCCGCTCAGTCGAGCCTTCCTTCCACACGCATCGTTACACCCCCCCCCCCCAAATTAAAGATAACCTCCTATATAGGGACCCCCCTAAGGGCATGGGTGTAGGTGGTGGGGACTCTCTCACATGATCACTAAACACCTTCCGATACAGGGCAATCCTACGTTCCTACCAGGAATGACCACTCAAATCTTTAAGACGTGGGAAGAAAGGAGACTAGCCTCAATAAGACAACTGATAGAACCACTTTCCAACAAAATACAACCCCTAGCCGCACTCCAAGAAAAATTAAACTTACCCCGACACAGCACCTTTGCATATCTTCAATGCTCCCACTATGCCCGCAAACTACTAACAGACGGGCTTGACTGTACAACTTGCAACCCTATAGACAACCTATGCTCTCTAACTAAACTGGGGATGAACACTATCACATATCTACAACCTAATCATTGAAAATAAAACAGCTAACATAACATGTATATTGTGTGATAGTTGGAAAGCGAATGTCAACTTAGATATTACCGAAGATCTCCTGACCACTAGTTTTGAACTAGTGTCACGGGCCACACTGGCATCTGATCATAGAGAATCACACCTCAAACTCATTCACCTCGGTTATATCACCCCTAAATTATGCGCTAAGTGGGTTCCTGAAGTGACTAACAATTGCCTCAAATGCTCCCTGCCTAACCCAGATATTCCAATATTGGGCTAAAATACAATACTGGCTATCGAAAGTGTGTGGGTGTCACATAGCCTTATTAATGCTGGATTTCGTTAAAAAAAAAAAAAAAAAAAAAAGAAGAGGCCATACCCAATCCTCTGCCCAAGATTGTTTTTTAAACACATCCATACTCATTGGATTTCTAACAAACCACCACACACCCCCTACACAATTTATACGTCTATTACACACCCAAATCCTAATAGAGCAAGCAGACATTAAAGGTGAGATGGACAAAATAATTAAATCATTGATGAATAAATGGGAACCTTAACTGCTACACCTCTCCCCCAACATTAGACAACAAATCCTGACCCCCTTCCTGAATAGCACCTACCTAATGACTGAACAACTGAAAGATAGATGGCCCGTGGACGAGAGAGGCACCAGACACAATCCCTGACGGCTCTGATATTAGTCACCCCCTAATCCCCCCCCAACTCACAACAAAATGCTATCAGGATTTCTGGATGGGCCCGGAGTCTCCACCCGGATGCTGGATTCCCCCCACCATTCCTGGGATAATCTAGGAGAGGGAGCGCAGCAGATTTCATGAGGTCGGTAACCCAGTAAATAAGTTATGACCAGTCTTAATTCTGTTATGTATATTTATGCTAGACTTGTTTATAGCTGTGTCGTTAGGTGTCATGGTTGGTTACCATCACACACTACAACTATAACCCTCCCAGGGAAAGAATCAGTATACTTGACGCTAAACATCTGACTACCACCATACTTACAAACCCATAAACTTGAAATTGCTGAGAACCTAACATTACAGTCAGATGACGCCAACCATTCACCTGGGATAGACCCCCCTCTCCCCACACCTTCCTTCTTCCCACAAACCCCCCCCCCCGCCAGCCTCTCCAATCCCATTTCCCCAGTTAGAAGTTAAGTTATTTACTAAATATAAAAAGTTTAAAATGCTCAAGAATGAGAACTATGCAAAATGTCTCAGATTTCCATATATCAATGTATGTATACAGTCTCCTTTTCTGACGAATACTTGATGTAAAACTGCTGAACCTTTATTTTACCCTGTATCTCTACTTGAGTTTTGACAAATAAAGAAAGAAAAAAAGGGACAGCCTAGTCAAATTTAAACTTTCATGATTCAGATAGGGTATGCAATTTTAAACAACTTTCCAATTAATTTTTATCATCGAATTTGCTTTGTTCTTTTGGTATTAATTGTTAAAAAGTTACACCTTGGTAGGCTCATATGCTAATTTCTAATCCGTTGAAGGCCGCCTCTCATCTCTTGACAGTTTTTCACAGCTAGAGGGCATTAATTCATGTGTGCCTTATAGATAATTTTGAAATTCTTATTATAAAACTAGATTATACATAAGAGTATCGCTTTAATACAAATGTAAATAATATTGGTATTATTTGTCAAAAACAAAAAGATGATAGTTTTGTAAACATCACACAATTACTAAACAAGCATGGAGTTTTACTATGTTACCTTAATAATAGAGTTTAAATTATAACAGGTAACACTGCATAGGTAAAAAAATGAAGACACTAGACAGTGTTGGAGGCAGGCATTTCTTACATCAGCACATATTTGAAGGGCACTAGCTAGTGTTGGAGACAGGCATGCCTTACATCAGTACATATTTAGAGGGCACTAGATAGTGTAGGAGGCAGGCATGCCTTATATCAGCACATATTTGGAGGGCACTAGATAGATAGTGTATGAAGCAGACATGCCTTACATCAGTACATATTTAGAGGGCACTAGATAGTGTAGGAGGCAGGCATGCCTTATATCAGCACATATTTGGAGGGCACTAGATAGATAGTGTTGGAGGCAGGCATGCCTTACATCAGCACCTATTTAGAGGGCACTAGATAGTGTAGGAGGCAGGCATGCCTTACATCAGCACCTATTTGGAGGGCACTAAATAGTGTTGGAGGCAGGAATGCATTACATCAGTACATATTTGGAGGGCACTAGATAGTGTTGGAGGCAGGAAAGCATTACATCAGTACGTTTGGAGGGCACTAGATAGTGTCGGAGGCAGGAAAGCATTACATCAGTACATGTTTGGAGGGCACTAGTGTTGGAGGCAGGCATGCATTACATCAGCAACTATTTGGAGGGCACTAGATAGTGTTAGAGGCAGGAATGCATTACATCAGTACAGATTTGGAGGGCACTAGATAGTGTTGATGGCAGGAATGCATTACATCAGCACATGTTTGGAGGGCACTAGATAGTGTTGGAGGCAGGAATGCATTACATCAGCACATATTTGGAGGGCACTAAATAGTGTTGGAGGCAGGAATGCATTACATCAGTACATATTTGGAGGGCACTAGATAGTGTTGGAGGCAGGAAAGCATTACATCAGTACGTTTGGAGGGCACTAGATAGTGTTGGAGGCAGGAAAGCATTACATCAGTACGTTTGGAGGGCACTAGATAGTGTCGGAGGCAGGAAAGCATTACATCAGTACATGTTTGGAGGGCACTAGTGTTGGAGGCAGGCATGCATTACATCAGCAACTATTTGGAGGGCGCTAGATAGTGTTGGACGCAGGAATGCATTACATCAGCACCTATTTGGAGGGCACTAGATAGTGTTAGAGGCAGGAATGCATTACATCAGTACAGATTTGGAGGGCACTAGACAGTGTTGATGGCAGGAATGCATTACATCAGCACATGTTTGGAGGGCACTAGATAGTGTTGGAGGCAGTCATGCATTACATCAGCACCTATTAGGAGGGCACTAGATAGTGTTGATGGCAGGAATGCATTACATCAGCACATATTTGGAGGGCACTAGATAGTGTTGGAGGCCGTCATGCATTACATCAGCACCTATTAGGAGGGCACTAGATAGTGTTGGAGGCAGGCATGCATTACATCAGCACATATTTGGAGGGCACTAGATAGTGTTGGAGGCAGGCATGCATTACATCAGCACATATTTGGAGGGCACTAGATAGTGTTGGAGGTAGGCAGGCATGCATTATATCAGTACATATCTTGAGGGCACTGGATAGTGTTGGAGGCATGACTTACATCAACACATATTTGGAGGGCACTAGATAGTTGTATGAAGTAGGGTTGCACCGATACCATTTTTTTAAGACCGAGTACAAGTATTGATACT
This sequence comes from Bombina bombina, assembly GCF_027579735.1. Lineage (NCBI taxonomy): Eukaryota > Metazoa > Chordata > Amphibia > Anura > Bombinatoridae > Bombina > Bombina bombina. Next base: position 627,930,394 of record NC_069501.1, read on the forward strand.
TTTTTTTTTTAAAACTCGCCGATACTAATTACCGATACCTTTTTGTATGTCATGTGACAGTGTCCCAAGCACAATACACACTAATGATTTAAGATAGCTTCTTTATAATTATGAAGAACTGTAACTCAAAAGACATTATGAAATAATAAAACAGTTTTATTTGCTTGTTGTCACAAAGTTGTAAAAACTTGAAGAAATTTCACACAACATGTTAATAAATAAAAAATATTACAATAAAATATATTATTAATAACAATAAATAACAAATGTAATATCACAACCAACCAAAAGTGCAATACTGTAAAAAATATAACAGTGCACTGTTTACACATGGGGAACAACACTATGGGCTAGATTACATTTGACTGGTAAGCTTTACCAATGCTCTTATTGCATGTCCAACTCCATTAAAGTCTTTGGAGTTGGAAATGTGAACAGAGCATTGGTAAATCTTACGTATCAAATATAATCTAAATCTAGTCCTATTATTGTAAGATGTGTGTTCATAGGAATTAACATTTTTCCTATGAACACTTCCTGCAGTTATATAAGCTAAGGATGGTTCCTCAGAGTACAGTACGTTTTGAGCATAACTGTGCAAGATAATAACTAGCAGTATAACAGGCAATCTAGCAATTATAAGAATTTTTCAAAAGTTCTTTTTAAGGAACAGAAGCATCTCTGTATGTTCAGCTATAAGTCTGTTTCTACTATTAGTAAGGACGTTTGACGCTAAGCTGAACAGTCACTTTCCGCACTACTGCATGGGGCAGAAAGATAATTTTGGGCCATTTTAGCCAGAGCTGGAAATCTCAGTTTATAAACTGCCCAGTACTTCAGGGATTTGTCTGAACGAGGTACAGTGATCTCTCCTACAATAATACAAATAACAGCAATTTGTATTGGCAGAACAGAAGTGAACAGTTTTTAGTTAAGTCTCCACTACAGCTTAAAATGAAATGGGAACATGCAGTTTTAAAAAACTCCACAAGATGGCGTATGGGTTGGAAGTGGAGGTATCGGTTTAAGTATTGGTGCATTTGCATGAGTACAAGTACTCATGCAATTACTTGATATCGGCACCAACACTGATACTAGTATCAGTGCAACTCTAGTATGAAGCAGACATACCTTACATCAGCACATATTTAGAGGGCACTAGATAGTGTTTGAGAAAGGCATGCATTACATCAGCACATATTTGGAGGGCACTAGATAGTGTATGAAGCAGACATGCCTTACATCAGCACATATTTGGAGGGCACTAGATAGTGTATGAAGCAGACATGCCTTACATCAGTACATATTTGGCTGGCACTAGATAGTGTTTGAGACAGGCATGCATTACATCAGCACATATTTGGAGGGCACTAGATAGTGTTTGAGACAGGCATGCATTACATCAGCACATATTTGGAGGGCACTAGATAGTGTATGAAGCAGACATGCCTTACATCAGCACATATTTAGAGGGCACTAGATAGTGTTGGAGGTAGGCATGCATTACATCAGTACATATTTGGAGGGCACTAGATAGTGTTGGAGGTAGGCATGCATTACATCAGTACATATTTGGCGGGCACTAGATAGTGTTTGAGACAGGCATGCATTACATCAGCACATATTTGGAGGGCACTAGATAGTGTTAGAGGTAGGTAGGTAGGCATGCATTACATCAGCACATATTTGGAGGGCACTAGATATTGTTGGAGACAGGCATGCATTACATCAGCACATATTTGGCAGGCACTAGATAGTGTTTGAGACAGGTATGCATTACATCAGCACATATTTGGCGGGCACTAGATAGTGTATGAAGCAGACATGCATTACATCAGTACATATTTGGAGGGCACTAGATAGTGTTGGAGGCATGCATTACATCAGCACATATTTGGAGGGAACTAGATAGTGTATGATGCAGACCTTGCCTTACATCAGCACATATTTGGCGGGCACTAGATAGTGTTGGAGACAGGCATGCCTAAGGTGCAGCTTTAAGGGGTAAAATTATTTTAAAGAATCAAAATGAAGCTTTCAACTGCAGCATAAATGTGCCGTAGAGCAATTAAAAATAATGACTTTTTTTAGTTAACTAGCAGACTGTCTAAAATGTAGGAGTCAGAAATGTTCAAATCTTTTAAGCCCTGTACTAAAGTAATACCTATAGTGGATACAGTACACTGAATACTTGTTTATTTGCTTTAACAAATATCTATAAAGATAACAAAATGAAAAGCAGTAAGTCTGCAACTACTGAACATGTCTGGCCTGCTATAAAGCTTCCTAATGATTTTACCTATTTACTGACAATGCACTTGTTTATATAATAGGATGCAATATTGACATTTTCTTGTTTTAAAGATACTCAAATTCAAAAATGAATTCCTTTCCTACATTAAAGCTGCAGAAGGGCATATTGGGTGGCCATTCACATAGATCTCATTGCTACCACCACAGCATTTACACATAATCAGACGCTTGGAATATCAATTTAATGCGATTTATTGGACGAATGGTTTATGAACCAAAAAGACACCCTGAGCAGCAATGTAACATGGAAGGTAGGTTCCCCTCTCTGTTCAAGCAGCCACTCAAATCTTCTATTTTTTATTTAACAACACATAGTTAAAGTACTGCTCGGGAATCGCAGAGAACTGTTGGTCATGAGCAGAAACTGTCGCTGATCCAATCACACCCAGCTTGGCCTTTACAGGGGTTAAACAAATAGCATTACATCTAATGAGCATGTCATTTTAAAACGATAATGCCCTCTAATGCTACTGATATATTCTTATATCCCTATTTGGCTTGGTCCTGTTTATCACTAAATCATCAATATTTTATAGCCATTGTACTTTTGACTGCACACACCTTGGCGTTTCCTGTGGTACCAATTTCTTCCATTGAGCAACCAGAGCCTTTGCAAAATCACCAACTACTTCATGCTTTCGCAGGCCATTCACAGCTTTCCCAACCCCAGTCTCCTAAACCAAGAAAGAACAGTGACATTAGATACCTTTTATTTAATGTGTACTTCCCTAAACAATCCTTTTAGTTTGCATAAGTATATATCAGCAACTAACGCTTAGCAAAAGATCTGCACACAAAATAAATGTTTTAAATGCATTTAAAGAGATAGTAATATGAAAACAATGCATATTTAAATTTTTTAAAAAAATGGATACAATTCCAATGTTTACTTTGCCCATTTTCTTCTCTAACTTAAAAAGGACATAAAACAAAATTTCTCTCATGATTCAGAAAGAGCATACAGTTTAACCCTGTAACTGCCATTTCCACCTGTTATGAGCTATTTTGGGGGTATTAGGTGCTGCTCACATTTAAATCCTCTGGTAGGTTACTTTTTAGTGAAAAGCCCACATAAATTATATATTTATTTTCAGCAGACCCAGGAGATTTAAACTATACCATCATTTTATATCACGACATGAGATATACACAACAAAAAAGTGTGAAAATGCAAATTTTTTTACAATTTTAACAAACAATAGCATGTTTTTTAAGTCTATTGTAAAATAAGTTATTCCCATATAAAAAGGGCCTTTGGGTATACCTGTATGTATATAACTGACGTGCACATAGAGGCTCCCATGAGCCTCTACTAAAACAAAAGCACACATTTTCACTATTACCACTGAGATCACCTAGCTACTAAAAGCTATATAAGGGGCATGTTTTTTACCCCTTCAATGCACATGACAAGCTATAGCTCATCCTGCACATCGCAGCCTGCAGACGCATGACATGCCCTTTTCGTCATGCAGGGAGATCACTGCTAAAATACTGTTTATCTTGTAGACAAGTCACTCTCTTAAAAAAAAAATTAACAATGTCTGTATAGTAAGGTGATCACTGTCTTAACAGCAAACAACTTGCAAGAAAAAAAAGTGCTTTTATTTCTGTACTGCACAATGGGGCCTCTAATCTATATTATAACCCCCAAAAGCCTGTATGGGTCACTATTTCACACGTGCCTCTTGATGACAATTTAGTAAGATGATCACAGTAACAGCAGTGGTTAATGGGCCATTTTCAGTATTAAATCAAATCTGTGTGAAAATTATACTTTTTTTTCCCACCACAGTTTTTGCTGCAGATATCTCACATGCCATGAATTATAAATATGAGAATCAATGTTCAAAGATAGGCACAGCAATGGGTTATAAATCTTGTAGTAGAAACTTGAGATGCACATGGTATGGGTTACTGCATACCCCCACATCAATCAAAGTACAAATGTAGAGAATCCACAGAACCTCTTGATTAAAAGCATCTTTTATTGTTGTTCAAAAACATATAAAATAATGTTATATAATTCTGCACATAGTGCAGGATTATATAACATTTTAGCAGCAGCGTTATAAAGCTAAAGCATTTCCAGATTTTTTTTTTTTATGCCAAAATTGGACTCCGCTCAAGATTCTACTGAGCAGGTCTTGTTGTTCAAAAGCTTTAGCGGTCATGCTGTCTAGTCACAGCACGCCGATCGCGCCATTGAAGTAATGCAGCTCGCTCCCGCTCTGATAGCGAGCTGCGTTCACTTCAATGGCGCAATTGGGCACGCTGTGACTAGACAGCATGACCGCTAAAGCTTTTGAAAAACAAGACCTGCTCAGTAGAATCTTGAGCGGAGTCCAATTTTGGAATAAAAAAAAAAAAATCTGGAAATGCTTTAGCTTTATAACGCTGCTGCTAAAATGATATATAATCCTGCACTATGTGCAGAATTATATAACATTATTTTGTATGTTTACTGTCCCTTTAAAGGGAGTCTACTATAAATGTTTATTGTTTAAAGAGATAATCCCTTTGTTACCCATTCCCCAGTTTTGCATAACTTGTATCTAAGCCTCTGCAGACTGCCCCTTATATCAGTTCTTTTGACAGACTTGCATAACAGCCAATCAGTACTGACTCATAAATAACTCCACAGGAGTGAGCAGAAATCAGTTTGAGACTACTTAGGTTTGGCTTTCATTACAGAATACCAAGAGAACAAAGCAAATTTGATAAAAGTAAATTGGGGAGTTGTTTAAAATTGCATGCCCTATATGAAACATGAAAGTTTTCTTTTGACTTTGTCCCTTTAAGCAGTTAAACTACTTACTAATTTACTTCTATTTTCAATTGGCCTTTATTCTCTTGATATCCCACTTTGAAGAAGTAGGAATGAACTACTGACAGCCAGCTGAACACATCAAGTGAATGCAGCCACCACCAATCAGCAGCTAGTACTCAGCATTGTTGCTCCTGAGCATACCTAGGTATGCTTTTCTACAAAGGATACCAAGAGAATGAAGAAAATTAGAGAATAGGTAGGTTGTTTAAAATGACATGCTCTCTGTGTTTCTCAATTCCGATCCTCAGGGACCCCTAATCGGCCAATTTTATTAAAGGATTTCCCAACGTGAGCACAAGTGAGACAGTTATAACGATTGAGCTAATTAACAGCTTTAGAAGGGCCTGTTAGGGATCCTCAAGGACTGAAACTAAGCAAAAAAAAAAAAAAAAATCATGATTGAGAGAGCAGTTTTTTTCTCAATGTCACTGTAGGTTGTGTTTGGCTGTTTATTATCTCCCAACAACCTACTGCTCCCTTGTATCTTTGGCAAGGGGCATGAAACCCAAAATTCTTCTTTCATGATATAGGTAAATCATACAAATTTTAAAAGCTTTCCAATTTACTTTTATGATCAAATTTCCTTCATTCTGAACACATCAGGTGAGCCAACAGCAGTTCCAGTAGTGCATAGCTGCTCCTGAGAAGTAGGTATACCTTTCAACAAAGAATATCAAGAGAACTAAACAAATAAGATAATAGAAGTTAGGAAGTTGTTTAAAATTGTATGCTCTCTGAATCATGAAAGAAAAAGTTTGGGTTTCAAGTCCTGTTAACTTTCAAATGTGCATTTTCCACATCCTGCAAAAATGAAGCACAGTCCAGACTACACAAGCCTAACCATGCTACATTCCACACAGAGTAATCGCTAAGTTCTCTTTCCTTTACTACTCAGAATGCAACTTTTAAAGAAACAGACAATGACAGTGAAAATTTAAATTAATTTAAAAAAAAAAAATGGAGTTTGGGGAGCGTATTGGACAGTTTATTGACATTATGATTCATCCGATTGGTTCTTTTCTCTGTATTTTTCAAAAGTATCCAGCCTCATTAGTTACTAGGAAGTGTGCATTTTCATTCACTGCAGAAGTCGAAGGCTGCTTTCGGTATTCGGCTCTTTTCAGTGGCCGAATATCCTCTTCTGGACTTGCACAGATCTTCGTGCGTTTCACTTGCACAAGAGGATATTCCATCTTCAGCAGTGAACGAAACTGCCGAATGCACACCTCTATTAGCTACTTATCTTTGTTTAATTATTTCAACTCTGTTTTAAATGTCATGTTTTATTATCTGTTTTCCAACAGTTAACAGCTGCATTGAATAATAAAAGAAAGATAAAGCACTGCAAAATATGAGTTTCTGGTCTTGTAATAAAACATCTCTCAGCAGAGAAATGTGTTGAATGTATCGAGGGACTGAAACCAATGCAAATTGTGCCATTATTATAAATGCTTTTAAAACTGTTTTGTATGCAGATCATTTTGCAGTGTTTACGTGCTAATTTTGTTTTATGTTTCTTTAAGTTGAAATTAAACACTTCTTCATTTTGTATTAAAAACTGCTTGTTCCACACTCCCTAGAGAGAGAGGCCAAAAAGCAAAATTTTTGAAAACCTAGGTTACAGTTTCCTTTTTGGCTTCTCTAGGGCAGAGTTCATTAAACCAAGGGTCAGGAACCCTTACTGGGTCGCAGTGTGTGTTGTAGGAAGTTGTTTAAAATTGTATGCTCTCTGAATCATGAAAGAAAAAGTTTGGGTTTCAAGTCCTGTTAACTTTCAAATGTGCATTTTCCACATCCTGCAAAAATGAAGCACAGTCCAGACTACACAAGCCTAACCATGCTACATTCCACACAGAGTAATCGCTAAGTTCTCTTTCCTTTACTACTCAGAATGCAACTTTTAAAGAAACAGACAATGACAGTGAAAATTTAAATTAATTTAAAAAAAAAAAAATGGAGTTTGGGGAGCGTATTGGACAGTTTATTGACATTATGATTCATCCGATTGGTTCTTTTCTCTGTATTTTTCAAAAGTATCCAGCCTCATTAGTTACTAGGAAGTGTGCATTTTCATTCACTGCAGAAGTCGAAGGCTGCTTTCGGTATTCGGCTCTTTTCAGTGGCCGAATATCCTCTTCTGGACTTGCACAGATCTTCGTGCGTTTCACTTGCACAAGAGGATATTCCATCTTCAGCAGTGAACGAAACTGCCGAATGCACACCTCTATTAGCTACTTATCTTTGTTTAATTATTTCAACTCTGTTTTAAATGTCATGTTTTATTATCTGTTTTCCAACAGTTAACAGCTGCATTGAATAATAAAAGAAAGATAAAGCACTGCAAAATATGAGTTTCTGGTCTTGTAATAAAACATCTCTCAGCAGAGAAATGTGTTGAATGTATCGAGGGACTGAAACCAATGCAAATTGTGCCATTATTATAAATGCTTTTAAAACTGTTTTGTATGCAGCTCATTTTGCAGTGTTTACGTGCTAATTTTGTTTTATGTTTCTTTAAGTTGAAATTAAACACTTCTTCATTTTGTATTAAAAACTGCTTGTTCCACACTCCCTAGAGAGAGAGGCCAAAAAGCAAAATTTTTGAAAACCTAGGTTACAGTTTCCTTTTTGGCTTCTCTAGGGCAGAGTTCATTAAACCAAGGGTCGGGAACCCTTACTGGGTCGCAGTGTGTGTTGTAGGAGTGTGTGTGTATGTGCAATATGAAAGTGTGTGTAATTACCTTTCACAACATGTTCAAGTTTGACTACAATCCGGTGTAACGTATGCACACATTTTACTCCACTTTGCCATAAATTGCAGCTATCTTTTTGTATATTACTTCAGAAGTTTTCAGACCAAGAATTGATAGGGTCGCAAAGGTATGTGGTACGATTGCACTGGGTCTTGGTGAAAAACGTTTTTAGAACCCTACTCTAGGGAACATGGAACAAGCACAATATTTTATAATAAAGGGATATGAAAGTCAAAACTAAAGTTTCACGATTAAGATAGAGTAACTTTAAGATACTTTCAAACTTACTTTGATCTTTTTAACATGTCCTCTGCAGCAGAAATGCACTACTGGGAGCTAGATGTTGATTGCTACACACACTCTCGTCATTGGATAACCAGATGTGTTCAGCTAGCTCCAAGTAGTGCATTGCAACACAGTAGCCGATTTTAACTAGGTGTTAATCCTTTTTAGGGGTTAAACACAGTTGTAAGTAAAGAATGCTGCTTATAAATATTAAAATGTTCTAACATTAGAACGTTTTTCTTTTAGCACTGTCACTTAAAAAAACAAGGTTAAAATACCCTTTAAAAAGCGTCCTTTTGTTTTCAGTTTAGAACCCAGCAAGACACACTCAAGCCTCTCAACGTTTGGTGCTAAACTGCAGCAAAAGACAGTAAAATATAATTAAACTAAATTACATGCGCTAATGAATTAGAGCATGTAATTTTTTTTACTATTATGGAGTTTTAACTTTTTTTTTTCAAGCTACTTTTTCAAATATAGGATAGAATGATGTAGAGTTTAATACCATTCATACAACTAGCACAGTTTGTAGGTCACAATAGCAAACATCTTACCACTAGAATATCAACTGTAACTGGTAGCTCAGCAAGTCTCTTCAGGGTCTTGTGAAGCTGCAGAATAGAAAGATTATTAATTCCCACTGCTCTTTTGGCAAGTCGGTTTCTATGTAGTTAGAAAAGGAGGTGAAATTTAGTCAGGCATGCTGGGATCTTACAGGGAAAAAAACCCCCACCAACAACTTGAAGCAGCAGCTATTGCAGAAAAGGGGCAGAGCCTAAACTGGCAAAGGGAGAATGAGATTGTATATCCTGTGCATATGTCCACTCAACACATGCTTTTGAATGTACAGTAGATCAGTAACATTTCCATTTGATTGCATTTAATCAAGCAAACCAAACACATCACTAAGCCTATATTTAGTTGTGAAACCGCTACCACTATCAAATAGCTCTTACTGGCTGCATCTCCCATAACATGTAAAAAGCCAGGGGTCAGACACTAGGAGTATTAGGAGTTAAAAAATGCATTACCCTAAAGCACTTGTTTGCATGAAGTGAAGGGCTAACAAATTAATATAAAAGATGGCTGCAATACATTGCAGGGGTTAGGATGATTTTCAATTTAATGTGCAGCCTATATTTTATTTTCCAAACTTCCAAGATTGTGGACATTGGAATATTTAGCATCTCACAGGGGTCTTTCAAAGAGTTGAAATTTTGAACCAAACAAAATATTTTTCTTCACAGAAATTAGAGTGCATGTTCCCCTTGTTTATACAATGGGTTAAAATGTATTACTGTTTCTGGTAACACTGGAAACCTAGTCTGTCTTAACGAATCTTCTGCTGAATGGGTTTTGTCCTGTTTCTAAGCCAGCATAGACCAATATTGACGCTCAAGTTCCATTTTCAGAGTGAGAACTAGTTTTGGTAAAAAAAAAAAATCAAAACATGCTGGCAGCTTTAGACTTTGAGCACTGACAGACTGGGTAAAAACTGCAGCATCGGAAGATTTAAATACAAGCTAAACCAGGGATTTAAAAATATGTGTCTGAATTATATTTGCTATGTTAGAATACTAACAGTATAGTTAAGGTATTCTCACGTGTGCCTTGCATACAACAGCTGCTGAACCACCACTCCATATATGCTCAGCGATTATATATCCTCAGTCACGTTTTAACTCACCAGGACACTAACCATTCAGGTCTTCAGAAAACGCCATAAATCTAAATGCACACAACAGGTTTCTCGCTTATCTAGAGAGTTTACTCCTACCGTCCAACCAGGAACATACAAAAATACCCATAACGACCTCCTCAGCGGTCGTGCAACAACGTGTCAGCTAAGGATTTAGCGTTTGTACCTTCTTAGGCTCAGCATTTGGCGAAAGACGAGACTGCAGCTTCTCTACAACTTCCAGCACGGAGTCCGCCATCTTTAAAGCTGGAAACACCCACACCGGAAGCGACTTCAACAAATTCTACTGTAAACGCCTTACGCCATCTTTCTACCTGACACCGGAAACGGATATGGAAGGTTTGACGTGTACACCACAACGTACACAAACCGGTCAGCCATCTTTGTTACTGGCACGCCTTGTTTCTGACGCATTACTGTATGGCAGTTTATAGTGTGCACGTCTAGCATTCCAGTGACGGATCAGAAAACTGAGGTTTTATTTTGAACTTCAGTTACTGTTTATATAGCGGTTAAAGAATTGGGAAATAATGCACCATTACAACGATCCAGAAAGCATGCAATTCCAGACTGGAGCAAGGTTGTAGATTGTTTTCTGTGACAGTGTCCACTTGTCAGATGTGTGGAGGCAACCTAGGGACCCCTTTTCCCCGTAGGGCATCCTTGAATAGCTGCAAACACTTCGCAATTAACAGTGGAATATAATTATCAGCTCCCATTGCTTTACCCTTGAACGTGTTACTATAGCAGTATTTAATAATGTGTAATTAGTCAGTAATCCCCAAGACTGTTTAAGTGCAGAATAAAAGTAGCAAATGACTAAAAAACACACAGTATTATGCTTATGTGACATTGAAACCTTCAAATGCTGATCTCCTTTAGAGATAAATTGTAAATAAAGTGGATGCTGTAATTCTGGTGTGATTTTCGAATGTGCAATTTTGAAAAGAAAGAGACAAACAATATCATTTTTAAGATTATTTATTTTGAAAAATAAGATGCAGCTCACTTTCCAGGAAGGATGATGCCATCGTACTAGGGGAAAAAAAGAAAATAAAGTTATTTAAACAGACTGATTTTAGGCAATGTTTGCATATTTTAGTTTCTTTTTGTGTAAACCTGGCCATTTGCACTTGAAGCAGTTTTAGTTATATTGAAGATGTCAGATGTAAATGTGTTGCATAGATATCAGCTCAGTTGACCATACACTGCATGTACTTTAAGTAACTACCAGAATCAGACTAAAATGTAGTCATGTTACAATCAGCATGATTAAAGGGACACAAGTCAAAATAAACGAGTCAGAATATGATAAGACACTTTCCAAGTCTACTGCATTAAGTGGTCCTTTGAGTTGAAAGGCTATAAGCTAAAAAAAAAAAGCCTTTGCAATGTAAAGTTTTGCCCACTTTTCAGAGGCTAGAGTATACGTTGCAGGATCCAAATCCCTGACTACACTACACAGTGGCTTGTGTCTTTAAAGGGCCAGAAAACACCTTGAGATTTGTATAATTCTTTGCATAATGAAATTTTACATGAAAAGGGGCAAAAAAAAAAAATTTGCAATTTAGTTCTGATAATATTAATACTCAGCACTGGAAATGCACCCTGCTGACTAAAGCCAACTGCTATACTATACACCTGTCCTTAATGGCTTTATCTGATAACTGCATTTTATACTAACTTTATGACCATGGCTAGCCTGAGTCTGCAGACTAAAGCCCAGATGCTCCTCCAAATAAGGTAAATGGTGGGTGGAGTTTAGCTATTAAAAAATTGCAGAAGGATGTTTATTCGTTTAAAAAAAAAAAAAAAGTCAAGACTTGGCTGATATTCTTTAGCAGAGCAACAAATGCCTCAACTACAAGGTTTACTGTCCCTTTAAAAAGGCACACAACTGAAATTCTCAAGACAGCATGCAATTTTAAACAACTTTCCCATTTACTTCATTCTCTTTGCATTCTGCTGTAAGAACCAACAGTGAACTGCAAGGTGCTAGCTGGGCACACGAGCCAATGACAAAAGCTATATATCTTCTGCTCCCAGTAGTGCATTACTTCTCATGAGACTACCTGTGTGTGCTTTTCAACAAAGGATCAGAATTAAGCAATTTAAAGTAAAGTGAAAAGTTGTTTACTACTACATAACCTATCCATTGTGCATTCTCTCTTAAAATAAAAAACAAACAATCCTACATGTGCAGTGAATAGTAATAGGATACTTACAAATGTATAGATATATAAATCTGAATAATGTCAAATGTACCCAACATGAGATGTGGTGGAGTTATAGGATAATATAAAGTTCACACTGTTGGCCCACCCGACTAGATACTAAATGTACAGTGGGTATAAGGGGATACACACAAGCATAAAGGTGAGGTCACCCCCATTGATTACGTTAGAGCATGCAATTTTAAACTTTAATATTTAGACTATCAAACAGTGCAGTCTTATTTGCACCCTTTGAGACACCATCTTTTACGCAAGAATTAGCAGGCAGTTTTCTTCTGCTTATGTGAAACTCATAGTAAGCATTGCCTTATACAGGTTGATTATGCAATCCTGCTGTATTTAATGGTCATGTCCATAAAGCAATTGCTGCTGCACTGTGGTAACCTAGGTTTTCTCTGCTGAGAATTAGGGACAGCTACAAATGGGTCACAAGAGTGCCACTAATGACTAATATGGCAGTGTTAAGGGGACAGTACACTGTAAAATTGTTTTTATATTAGTGTATTTTCAATGACTTGTTATACCAGCAGCAGAGTATAAAATATGAGAAAATCATCATTTTATTACTTAACTACCCTACACCCCACTGGGAGTTTAATTTCTTCTGCCGGCTGTGTTTACTTGGGCTATTCAATAGCTGAGACTCCAGTATCAACTTTCAGAATAGGTTGGGATACCACAAGCTAAAATCGGCTATTTCAAAAGAACATAATGGGGTAAAGGAGCTACTTTTAAACAATTTAATACACTCCAGCAGGTAAAATGGAATATTAGGAACAATTTAAATGGAAACATTATATGGGTGAACTGTCCCTTTAAGTCTGAAATATGCACTCACTACTGTATTTCTTCCATGTATTACCAATGACTAGCCTATTTGAATGGGCATATTAGATAAAACATTTGTTTAAATAAAAGTACATCTAAAGAAACAAATTACATTAATTTAATACTCTACAGCAGGCGGAACACATTAAAGGGACACTAAACCCAATTTTTTTCTTTAATGGTTCAGATAGAGCATGCAATTTTAATCAACTTTTTAATTTACTGCTATTATCAAATTTTCTTCATTCTGTTGGTATCTTTATTTGCAATGCACGAATGTAAGTTTAGATTCCGGCCCATTTTTGGTGAATAACCTGGGATATTCTTGCTGATTGGAAGATAAATTAACCCACCAATAGAAGTGCTGTCCAGAGTCTGAACCAAAAAAAGCTTAGATGCCTTTTTCAAATAAAGATAGCAAGTGAAAGAAGAAAAATTGATGAGTAAATTAGAAAGTTGCTTAAAATTGCATGCTCTATCTGAATCACAAAAGAAAAAAAAAAATTGTGTTCAGTGTACCTTTAAGAGGGGGGAGGGAGAATAAGCAAAGTAGAACATACACCAACTAAATTTATCCTAGACATGCTTTGTAATAGAGGATGTCTGCAACCAAACTGTTCATTGGGCAATGACACCCACTTGCAAATCCAATTCAGGACACAAAACTAGAAGTAACCGAGTGTCCGAACCTATAACATTTTTACTGTTTAAAACAGCATGTTCCCTTGTGTATTTCAATATGTGAATACCAACCTTCTGCTGGAACCAGCGCATTGCCTCCTCTTTTCCAATGCGATGCTTTGCTCCAATGACGCCAGTCCTGCGCTTTTTGTCAGCGATGCTGAAGCCTGGCCGACCCAGGACCTTTGAAGAGTTACAATTCAAAATGTCAGATTCCAGGAGTACTACACATTTTCGCTATACCCAATAACTTAAAAAAAACACTGTATAAATTCACCTATACATGTAAAATGCATAAACTAAGCACTTTAAATCTGTAGCATCAGGAAGGCAACACTAAAGGACCATTAAAACATTTAAAGGACTATTAAACTTGACAATTGATAAAAAGCATGTTTCATTATTGCAAGTGAAACATTGCAATATACATTTTGCAGTCTTTTGCTGTAAAATACATCTAAAAACCCTTTCCGGAAGCCTCCTCTCCCAAAGAGGCTAGGGTTAATACTTTTAGGCAGTTTATGTGAGCTTGTGTTTACTTTCGCTCCCTAAGCCTCTATGGTGACATGCTTTGAAAAGGTGAATTATCAGTTTTGCATCAATTCATAAGAAAATCTCTGCAATAGTAACTAAGGTGAATCAGTGCTAAATCTCCTAGAGGGAATACAAGAGTGCAGTGTACCCAGTCTGCACACGTGCAAACAGTTTGTGATTGGTTAGCAGGGGTTCTTTTGTTCTGGGGGGGGGGGGGACAGGGAAACCAGTGAAAACTCATTTGACAAAATAAAGCTGCAGTTTGCAATGCAAAATTCCTATATATGAAGGTTCATAACCATCTAATTTACGATTTGTGTTGAATGTCCCTTTAAAGTGTCATGAAACCAAAAATATTTTATTCAGATAAAGCATACAATTTTAAACTTTCCAGTTAATGTATATGATCTTATTTGCTTTCTTCTCTTGATAGCCTTTTATAGTACACCCAAATAAGCTCAGGAACCGCAATCCACTACTCAGGGCTAGCTGCACTTGTATGCCTCATTTGTTTACCTGATGTACTCAGCTGTCTCCCAATAGTGCATTGCTGATCATTTAGCAAAGAATACAAGGAGAATGAAGCAAATTTGATAAGAAAATTGGAAAGCTGAATAATAAAAAAAAAAAAAAAAAAAACCACTAATAAAAACCCACAAACTTTCGAAGATAAGGATTCCATTACATACCACATAGAAATCCAATCCATAGATTCCTATGCTTGGATCATATTTAATCCCCAAGTCAATGTGCTCCTGGATGCCAAATCCAAAATTCCCTGTGTCAGAAAAATTGTTTTTCCTTAGCTCATATTCTCTGACCTGAAAGAGCAAAATTTAGCCATTTTAATATTCAATGAACTTGAAAACTTGCACAAGTTAAAGCAAAAAACAAAGCATTAATTTGAGACACTAGCATCACAAGTATCCATCAAATCTTGGTAGTTTATTATACGTAAAAGCACACAAACATTGAAATTAGCTTTAACCTTTTGCTATATATTTTAAAAGAATAAGGGAAGAGTTGCAAAAATCTGTAATGAGACATTTTATTTTACCATGCAGCATATTAGTTCCTAAACCATGTACCTGGCCTTCTCTTGAAATAAGTAAGTCCAATTCAATATTTACCACAAACTACCAAGAAAAGTTTCAGGAATACGGTTATGCAGGGCCTTTGCTAGAGGTTGCAGTAATACAACAGTTAAAGGGATATAAAACCCACATGTTTACCCTGACTCAGAACATGCAAATCTTAAAGGGACACTCAATCAAAATTAAACTTTCATTATTCAGATAGAGCATGCCATTTTAAACTTTCCAATTTACTTCCATTAACTAAATGTGCACAGTATTTTTATATTTAAACTACTGAGCATGTGCAAGAATAAGTGTGTATGATATGTGAATGGCTGTCACATGGTACTTGTATGCATTTGTGATTGGCTGATGGCTGTCACATGGTACAGGGGAGTGGAAAAACACAAACTTAAAATTGTCAGAATTTTTTTTTTTATACTAATTTGAAGCTCAGACTAAGTGCTCTTGCATTGTCTTGTTATCTTGCATTTGTTGATTATGCAAATCTTCTGTGTTGACTGTATTTTACTATTGATTTTTCTTCTCTTGGAATCTTTATTTGAAAACGCAGGAATGTAAGCTTAGGAGCGGGCCCATTTTTGGAGCCGTACCTGAATAGCGCTTACCGATTGGTTGCTAAACTACTGGAATTAGCTGAAAGCCAATGACGAGACATATGTGCACTCACCATCAGCAGCTTCTGAGACTACCTAGGTATCCTTTAAGTGATAAAAAATATTTTTTTAATGGAAGTAAATTGGAAATTTGTTTAAAAATCACATGCTCCATCTGAATCATGAAAACTATTGGGTTTCATGTTCCTTTAAAGGCAAGGTAAAGTTTGCAATGTTTTGAAATTTGTTTAGTTTACTAATTAGCCTTGCAATGCAGTCGCTAAGTCCTTTTCAATATTTGCAGTGTATTTTCAAGTTATTCATAAAAACATATAAGTACCTTTTATTCTTTTACTCCTCCCCGTTGATGCTTCCTATATTCGGCTCTCATCTTAGAGACCCAACCCACCCGCACTCTACGTCAGAATTTTGCGCGTTCACGGACCTAAAATCATCTGCGCATGCGCAACTTTCCATAATTTCTATAGACACTCGTCTGCCACTGTTCCCCGCGATTACCAAGTGTAATTTGTTTGAAGCT
The DNA here is from genome assembly GCF_027579735.1 of Bombina bombina. Lineage (NCBI taxonomy): Eukaryota > Metazoa > Chordata > Amphibia > Anura > Bombinatoridae > Bombina > Bombina bombina. The sequence continues at coordinate 627,946,785 of NC_069501.1, forward strand.
GATTGCCAAACTTAGACTGATGCTTCAACGGAGCATGCGCGACTCATGAACAAGCAAGTTGAACATTTGAGACATTACTTGTCGGGCGCATGCGGTCCGACGATGTCGGATATGCTGTGTTCACCACCACATGGAGAAAGCGGTGATTGGACGCCACAAGGTAAAACAAGTGTCAATCAATTTAATACAAAAGTTCGGGCGGACGGGGAATCGTTGCAGGAAAACAGATAAATAATAAGATTTTGAGGCTTAAAATAAAAAAAAATTAAGATGAATTAACTTATACTAAATTTTGATGTTATTGATAAATGTGATGACGAGTGCACGCAAGTTTACCTTGCCTTTAATGCAGGGACAATTCCCTCAATTTACATTTTGTATACGCTAGTTATGTAATAGTCTTAAAGGGACAGTCTAGACCAAAATAAACTTTCATGACTCAGATAGAGCATGTCATTTTAAACAATTTTCAAATTTACTTTTATCGCCAATTTAGCTTTGTTCTCTTGGTATTCTCTAGTTAAAGCTTAACATAGGAGGTTCATATGCTAATTTCTTAGACCTTGAAGGCCACCTCTTTTCAGAATGCATTTTAACAGTTTTTCACCACTAGAGAGTGTTAGTTCACGTATTTCATATAGATAACACTTTGCTTGTGCAAGTGAGTTATCTGGGAGCAGGCACTGATTGGCTAGACTGCAAGTCTGTCAAAAGAACTGAAAGAAAGGGGCAGTTTGCAGAAGCTTTGATACAAGATAATCACAAAGGTTAAAAGTATATTATTATAACTGTGTTGGTTATGCAAAACTGGTGAATGGGTAATAAAGGGATTATCCTATCTTTTAAAATAACAACAATTATGGTGTAGACTCTCTTTAAAGTGAAGGTAAACTTTGGTGAATGAAAGCTCCGTTTTTTAAAAATACTATTAAAAACAGGGGCACTTTCAAAGTTTTCAAAGCAGCCGTTTTGATAAAAATTTACCTTTTTTTCTTTTCACAGCCAGAGCAACTTCCCCCTCCTGGAAATCCTCTCTTCACACGTCAGCAATGACTAATCTGGCTTCCTCCAATCACGGCTTTCCTCCCAGGCAATAACCACCCTGGGGGGAAACCGTGATTGGAGGAAGCCGGATTAGTTATTGCTGACGTGTGAAGAAAGGATTTCCAGGAGGGGGAAGTTGCTCTGGCTGTGAAAAGAAACAAAGGTAAGTTTTTAATCAAAACGGTTGCTTTGTAAACTTTGCATGAATGAAACTGCCCCTGTTTTTAATAGTATTTTAAAAAACTGCTTTCATTCACCTAAGTTTACCTTCACTTTAACGTTTTGCAGGATTATGGCTCTTTATAAATATGGAAAACAGATGTCGGGGAAGCCAGTACATTTGCCAATGATATTATAAACTTGATCTTACCTTCAGCCCCTTCTCCAGAATTTCTTCTGCTTTTGCCCCACGCACAGTACAGTGAACTGCGATTTTCTCATTTCTTCGGATGCCGAAAGATCTCACAGTGTAGCGAGCTGCAATGGTATATTTAGTCATTAAAGAATTACCAGTTCCACACAATGAAAGCTACAGATGACACTACAGCAGATACATCCAAAATCTAGCAATACTGACCTTTGGAGAAGACAGGAGTCTGACCAGTGAGCTGCTCCAACACCTTGGCTGCCCGTGTCAGTCTGTCACCCACTCTCACCAACACATATATTGAGGCAGAGCTTAGCGGATCCTCAGCTCAAGCATAGGATTCTCCTTTTCGGATTTTTCCCTGAACAGAAAGAGCAGAATGAGCTTTATATCTACAAGACTACTGAGAATTAAACAGTGTTAAGCATCCATAGTACAATAATTTGCTATAATGACTTTCTGTATTGACTATTGTATAACAAAATGCAAGCCTAAACTGAAAGAATGGTAGGTGTAAAGAGAAAGTTCAGAACCTCAATTACTTTTGAGGTGCACAATCCAGCAACTTATTGCAAACAGGCAAGGCATGCAACTAAATTAGATTTATACATGGTAAGATAGGTAGGGCAAGTCTTCATAGATTAAAACTACTGTTTTGCAGGGGCGGCATCCAACATGTTCTGCTAATACACAGCTGCTTGGTGACAAAGGATGCAATCGAAGTATGTAATACATTATATTACCTTTACATTTTTTATTACATAATTAAATATTTACATAATTTTGTTGAACCTTTAAAATTAACAAAATGCACCACAAGCACCTGTTTTGATGCACTATAACTTTTTAAACTAGTCATTCCACTCTAATATCCTGCAATACGGGCAGCCATTTCAAACTGTTATTTACTAGTTTGAACTGTTCTCCAATCAGCACTATCCATACAGCCTTTTTTGTGTAGGTAGAGGGTCGACTGGAGAAAAGCTCAAACCATTAGCTCACCATGTATTTGAAGTGAGTGGCCAGAGCACAGGGTATTAGAATGCCACGGCTAGATTAAAACTTAAGTTACAGCATATCTTTATTAGAAATGATAAATTAAAGTCCATATAAATTATCACTTAGACTGAGTACCTGATTTTAAACATGTAAGTGCATCACTTAAAAGGGCTGCCACTCCTAGGTTATAAGCAAGCACTCATCTAGGATCCAATTGAACATATAGGTCTTAATTTCGTTATCCTTGAGCAAAGCATTCTTATAGAAACTATATATAGGTAGGCAAATTAGTTGACTACACAAAACGGCCAATTATAACGATTTAAGTGTGATTAGGAAATCGTAATTGTCCTCAGATTGTACAAGGCTCGGGTAGATATTGGCTCTTTCGGCTAGCACTGTTTATTAGGAAGCACGTACACCACCACACACTATATCTGCAGATTGCAATGCAGTCCGTTACATAAGCGATGTCACCAGACAGGTATTAAACACATGCAGAGAATAAACTATCAGCACGCAACATAATTGCTTAGCTCTACACGCAAATAAAGTTCAGGCCGGATAACAATCTTCACAGAAAGCCAGAATACCCAAATAATGCCACTTATAGGTTAACGGCACATCAAGCATATTGGTCACACGTGAAAGATCAAGAAGTGCAGAACCCAGACAGAGGATGAGAACGGATTACAGAACAGAGCCAGACCCTATCCAGCGGACACTCACCGCCATGTTGGGAGATAGGAAGAGATCGCGAGATCTTAGCTTCGGCCTTTTATATGACGCGAGGACGCGAGACGTGGTGACATAGTGGCGAGATCTCGTCGATGTACGTATGCACAAATTAACCCAAGGTGTGCCGCTAAAAAATCACATATGAACTATAGAGAAAGCTCTGCTTGTAGTTCATCACAATTTCGATATATATATTTTTTTTCTTCGAAGACTGTTGATTAATGATTAATGGACTAAGAGACTTGCTACTTTCCAACTAAAGTTGCTAAATGTGTTACGTTTAATTCTATTTTGCTGCGTTGTAAAATATATAAACAGCTCGCAAACTCAAAATTTGTATTAGAATATGAAGGCAACCGTGCATCAAACCCATGTAAAAATGGATATTTAGCTCATACATTACGTATTTTAAAGGTTCCCATGTGAAGTTATCCCTTATTGAAAATAATTTTAGATTTTAAAAAATCTATTTTTAACAGTTAAATTATATTTCTATCTATACATAAATACAATCATATATATATATATATATATATATATATATATATATATATATAAACAAACAATAGTGTGTAAAAGTTTTAGGCTGATGTAAACAAATGCTGTAAAGTAAGTGCTTTCAAAATAAAATTCTAATAGTTTAATTTTTATCAATTAACAAAATGCAAAGTGAGTGGTCAGAAGAAAATTCTCAAATAAATATTTGGTGTGACCACTGTTCTAAAAAATTTATGGACGCATAAGAATGCAGCTGTGATTAATTCTCCAAGATGTTTGGAGAGAACATACCTGCTGGGGTTTCTTAAAAACCTGTGCAAGTGTACTAGAAGAATTTGATGCTGTTTTGAAGGCTGGTCTTCTAAAAAAAATTCTGGATGCATAAGAATGCATCAGCTGTTGGAGGCTTGGGGCGCGATCCGCTAAAGATCGTAGTTTGCGGCGCCAAGCGAGGGAACCCCCGCCGCCCGCAGTTTCAGCTCGCAACTCGAGCTATCCTATATACGGCACCGTCAGAGGCTAAAGTGCCGTAAGTCTGACAAAACAGCGATGTCCAGAAATCTGCGTAAGTACAAATTTCTGGAGTCGCCAGTGACTTACGGCACTTTAGAAACTGCCGGCGCCTACAAAACCTGACCTAAAGTATAAAATCACCCGTACTGTCTAACACGCCTCCTCCCTAACATAGCCCGACACGTCTAACCCTCTATCGCTATCCCCCCTCACTATCCTAACAATATAAATATGTATTAACCCCTAAACCGCCGCTCCCGGACCCCGCCGCCAGCTATATTAAATCTATAACCCCCTAATGTGAGCCCCTACCCCGCCGCCATCTATCTTACCTACCCCCTAAAGTGAGCCCCCTACCCCGCCGTCATCTATCTTACTACCCCTAAAGTGAGCCCCCCTAACCCGCCGCCATCTATCTTACCTACCCCCTAAGTGAGCCCCCTACCCCGCCGCCATCTATCTTACCTACCCCCTAAAGTGAGCCCCTACCCCGCCGCATCTATCTTACCTACCCCTAAAGTGAGCCCCTACCCGCCACCATCTATCTTACCTACCCCCTAAAGTAAGCCCCTTTACACCCGCCGCCCATCTATGTTAAAAATATTAACCCCTAATTTAATCCCCCTACACCCGCCGCCAGCTATATTAACTATATTAACCCTAATTATATTAGGGTTAATATAGTTAATATCGTTATTATATTATATATATATATTAAGTATAATAACCCTATCTAACTCTAACATCCCTAACTAAATTCTTATTAAAATAAATCTAATTAATATTAATATTATTAATTAAATATTCCTATTTAAATCTAAATACTTACCTATAAAATAAACCTAAGATAGCTACAATGTAATTAATAATTACATTGTAAGCTATTTTAGGGTTTATATTTATTTTACAGGTAACTTGGTATTTATTTTAACTAGGTACAATAGCTATTAAATAGTTAATAACTATTTAATAGCTACCTAGTTAAAATAATTACCAATTTACTGTAAAATAAATCCTAACCTAAGTTACAAATACACCTACACTATCAATAAATTAAATAAACTACAAATATCTAAACTAAAATACAATAAAATAATCTAAAACTAAATTACAAAAACAAACAAACACTAAATTACAAAAAATAAAAAATATTACAAGATTTTTAAGCTAATTACACCTATTCTAAGCCCCCTAATAAAATAATAAAGCCCCTCAAAATAAAAAAATTCCCTACCCTATTCTAAATTAAAGTTCAGTTCTTTTACCTTACCAGCCCTTAAAAGGGCCTTTTGGGGGCATGCCCCAAAGAAAACAGCTTCTTTTGCCTGTAAAAGAAAAACACAATACCACCCCCAACATTAAACCCCACCACCCACATACCCCTATTCTAAACCCACCCAAACCCCCCTTAAAAAAACCTAACACTACCCCCCTGAAGATCTCCCTACCTTGTCTTCACCCAGCCGGGCCGAACTCTTCATCCGATCCGGGCGATGTCCAATCAAGCGGCAGTGAAGTCTTCTTCCATCCGGGCGATGTCTTCAATCAAGCGGCAGTGAAGTCTTCTTCCATCCGGCGATGTCTTCAATCAAGCGGCAGTGAAGTCTTCTTCCATCCGGCGATGTCTTCTTCCATCCCGACAATCAGATTCAAGTTCAATCCGATTGGCGGGGTCCGTGTGCGGCGGTTTAGGGGTTAAATACTTTATTAGGGATTGCAGCGGGGGATCGCGGTTGACAGGTAGATAGACATTGCGCATGCGTTAGCTGTTAGGTTTATTTTGCAGCTAGTTTAGGGAGTTACGGGGCTCCAATAGACAGCGTAAGGCTTACTACGGTGCATTTTGTGGCGAGGTGAAATGGAGTAAGATTTCTCCATTTTCGCCACGTAAGTCCTTACGCTGTATATTGGATACCAAACTGTGCTGGTTGGTATACCTGCCTATGGCCCAAAAAACTACGGACGAAGGCAGAAATATACGAGCGTAACTTCTAGGTTACGCCGTATATAGGATACCAAACCAGCGCAAATTTCGGCGTCGCCGGCTTTTGCGGGCGACGCTGCATATCGGATCGGGCCCTTGGAGCACTTACTGCGTATGCGCAAGCGGCCCAACCTGGCAAAATCATATGTTTCAGTAGAAGCAAAGGGTTGAGAATTTATATGGGCATTAGCCTTCATTGCACATGCGTGTCCGACACTCATGTGCGCATGCTCACGCTGACGTACAATGAAAAAAACAAACATACAATTAAAACAATATAAAAAATATGTGAAGCTCAAAATTATTAACAGTTACAATAAGGGCGGATTCCATTAAAAAACGTCATGTACAGTGTCATGTGGCCCCACAAAATAACGGTTGTGTAGTCTCTACATAGAGTGATCAGACCTAAGGTTTATGGAATTAACCATTTACAGATTTAAATAAATTTATGTATTTTGCAAAATTATTTCTTGGAAGAACACAGTCTTTCTCCTGCCAACTCCAACACTCCCCATTTAATATATAGGTTTTCTCAATCTTTGTACATATCTCCCTAGGTTTCTGTTTAGTGAAATCATTTTGCAAATACATACATTTATTTCAATAAGTAAATGGTTCATTCCATAAACCTTAGTTCTGGTCACTCTATGTAGACACTTGACAACCATTACATTTTGTGGGGCCACATGACACTGTACATGGAGTTTTTTTTAATGTAATCAGCCCTATACTCTAACTGTTGATAATTTGAGCTTCACTATTTTTTAATATTTTTTTAAACTGTATGGTTTTTTTTTATTGTACGTTAGCGCATGCGCACTGAAGTCATGTCGCCTGTAGAAATCCTGGACCCTCTGATGCAGCTTATTCAGCTGATCGTGAGGAGTCGGGCCGCGTGCGCATGCGCAGTGAGTGTCGGGAGCGCATGCACAATGAAGGCTAATGCCCATATAAATCCCTTGACCCTTTGCTTCTACTGAATCAGCTCATTTTGGGAGGTTGAACATTTTTAGACACCACCCTTCAAAATAGCATCAATTCTTCTAGCTACACTTGCAAAGGATTTTAAGAAACCCAGCAGGTATGTTGTCCAAAACACCTTGAAGAACTAACCACAGCTCTCCTGTGTTTTTAGGCAGCTTGGTTTCTTTACCTATTCATGTAGTCCCAGACAGACTAGATGATGTTGAGATCAGGGCTCTCTGGGCTATACCATCACTTCCAGGACTCCTTGTTCTTTACACTGAAGACAGTTCTTATAGGGACATGAAGCTCAACATTTTCTTTAGGTTTCAAACAGAGAATACCATTTTAAAAAGTTTACAATTTACTTCTTTTATCAAATTTGTTTGTTATCTTGTTCTTCATTGAAGAGATATCTAGATAGGTAGCTTGCACATGTCTGGAGCACTGCATGACAGGAAATAGTGCTGTCATCTAGTGCTCTTGCTAATGTATAACATTTCTGTAAAATTGCTGCCATATAGTGCTGCAGACACGTGCACACTCCTGAACTTACCGTCCTGCTTTTCAACACAGGATAACAACAAAACAAAGCAAATTTGATAATAGAAATAAAATGGAAAGTTGTTTAAATTGTATGTTCTGTCTGAATGATGAAAGAAACATTTTGGGTTTTATGTTCCTTTAGTTTCTTTGGCTGTATGTTTGGAGTGTTTTCCATGCTGCAGAATATATTTGGGGCCAATCAGATGCCTCCCTGATAGTATTGCATGATGGATAAACTATCTGCCTGTACTTCTCAGCATTGACCAAATCCCCAACTCCATTTGCAGAATGTAGCCCCAAACTTGCAAAGAACCTCCACCATGCTTCACTGTTGCCTGCAGACACTCATTCATGTATTGCTGTCCAGCCCATTTCCAAACATATATGCGTCACATTACGTTATTTCCATTTTTTGGCTGCAAGTCTTCCATGAAGACCACTTCTGACTAGTCTTCTCCATACAGTTGATGGATGTACCACTGGTTTCGGCCAATTCTGAGAGAAAGGCACAGCTGGACATCTTCCGATTGCGAATGGAAGTAAGCATTATGTGTCTTTCCTTTGCCAACTACTGTGCCTAACGTCCTCAGCGTTGCCCATTTCTTTGTGCTTCTTCAGAAGAGCTTGGACAGCACATCTGAAAATCCCTGTCTGTTGAAATTTCTGCCTGGCAGAGACCTTACTGATGCAGTATAACTACCTTGTGTCTTGTTGCTGTGCTCAGTCTTGCCATGGTGTATGGCTTTTGACATTAGGCTGTCATTAACATCACCTTGTTAGCAGAGTTTGGCTGTTTCTCACACAATCTTATCCCTCCTACACAGCTTTTTTTGTTTCATTTAATGATTGTGTTTCAACCTACATTTTACATTGATGATTGTTAGCACCTGTGTTGCATAATTGTTTAATCATGCACCTGAATATTTGCCTATAAAATCCCTGACTTTGTGCAAGTGTACCTAGAAGAATTAGTACTGTTTTGAAGACAATGGCCTCTAGTTATCAAGCCGTCAACCGCAAATACGCTGGAATTCTGCAGCGTATTTGTGGCGAGGCTGATTCTCCTTAGTTATCAACCCCTACTGCCCAGCAAAAGTAGAATATAGTGACGTAAGCTTCGATCCGCCGGACTCAGTCCGACACAGATCGATGCTTACGTCACTCCAGATGTTCCGAACGCAAGTTCGGCACAATCTGACTACTTTTGGTAGTTATCAAACTACTACCAGGTACGCTCGCCACTATTCCGGGCCAGCGTACCTGGATTTCGGTGGATCCCATAGGAATCAATGGGAGTCTGACCATAGCGAAAGCTCATGTTCGCTGCTGCCCGATATCCCATTGATTCCTATGGGAGATGTCTGCACCTAACACCCTAACATGTACCCCGAGTCTAAACACCCCTAATCTGCCCCCCCCCTATAACGCCGCAACTAAATAAAGTTATTAACCCCTAAACCGCCGCTCCCGGACCCCGCCGCAACTATAATAAATATGTTAACCCCTAAACCGCCGCTCCTGGATCCTGCCACAACTATAATAAATATGTTAACCCCTAAACCACCGCTCCTGGACCCCGCCGCAACTATAATAAATATGTGAACCCCTAAACCGCCGCTCCTAGACCCCACCGCAACTATAATAAATATGTTAATAATAACTATTTAATAGCTATTGTACCTAGTTAAAATATATACAAAGTTGCCTGTAAAATAAAAATAAATCCTAAATAGTTACAATGTAATTATTAGTTATAGTGTAGCTATATTAGAGTTTATTTTATAGGTAAGTATTTAGTTTTAAATAGGATTAATTTAGTTAATAAGAGTAATATTATTTAGATTTATTTAATTAATATTTAAGTTAGGGGGGTGTTAGGGTTAGTGTTAGACTTAGGATTAGGGTTAATAATTTTATTATAGTGGCGGCGGTGTGTAGGGGGGGGCAGGATAGGGGTTAATAAATTTATTATAGGTGGTGGCGTCATAGGGGGGGCAGGATAGGGGTTAATAAATTTATTATAGGTGGCGGCGGGGTCCAGGAGCGGCAGTTTAGGGGTTACATATTTATTATAGTTGGGGCGGGGTCTAGGAGCTGCGGTTTAGGGGTTAACATATTTATTATAGTTGCGGCGGGGTCCGGGAGCGGCGGTTTTAGGGGTTAATATATTTATTATAGTTGCGGCGGGGTCCGGGAGCGGCGGTTTAGGGGTTAGTATATTTATTATAGTTGCAGCGGGGTCCGTGAGCGGCGGTTTAGGGGTTAATATATTTATTATAGTTGCGGCAGGGTCCGGGAGCGGCGGTTTAGGGGTTAATATATTTATTATAGTTGCGGCGGGGTCCGGGAGCGGCGGTTTAGAGGTTAATATATTTATTATAGTTGCGGCGGGGTCTAGGAGCGGGCGTTTAGGGGTTAATATATTTATTAAAGGTTGCGGCGGGGTCCAGGAGCGGCGGGTTTAGGGGTTAATATATTTAATTATAGTTGCGGCGGGGTCTAGGAGCGGGGGTTTAGGGGTTAATAACTTTATTTAGTTGCGGGGGGCTCCGGGTGTGCCAGTATAGGGGGTAGAACAGTATAGTATAGTGTGAGTGCTTAGTGACAGAGGTATCAATAAAGCTGTAAAAAAGCCGAAGAGCAGCGAGGTTGATGATTGATAACTATCACAGTCCGCTGCTTATCGCCCCGTACTTGGTGCGCGGCTTTTTGACAGATTTATTGATAACTTTGGCGAGCGTATTCAGGTCCGCAGCGGCGATGTGAGGTGAGCTTAGGCGAGCGTATTGGGGCCGGCGAAGGCAGGTACGTACGGAGCTTCATAACTAGAGGCCAAAGGGTGGTCACACCAAATGTTCATTTGATTCAGATTTTTCTTCTGTTCACTCACTTTGAATTTTGCTAATGGATAAGAATATTTATTAAAGCAATCTTACTTTACAGCATTTTTTCATACCTGCCTAAAACTATATATACAGTATACACATACTGGACACCGTCGCCTAGATTACGAGTTTTGCGTTAGGGTTAAAAAGCAGAGTTGGCCGGTCCTAACGCTGTTTTTTAACGCCCGCTGGTATTATGAGTTTCCGTAACGCCACAAAAATATCCATCTCCGCTCAAATCATTAACGTAAACCCAGACCCAGTAGTTAACCATATACCGCTAACAAAAACATCCACAAATCACTACAAAAACATTACACAAACTACACTTACACTCATACAAACACTACACAATATTTATTTTTAAGATTTTATATTTTCATGTCAAAATAGAACGGATCGAATTTACAAGATCTGGGGTGTTTGAAAAAAAAGACATACAAATCCATTTTCTATTGACTTACATAGACAGACGGGAACATACACTCATATAGCTACATCTAACTATAAATATTATCACATACATACACTAATCAATACATACAAACAATATACAGCACATTACCTACACAATTCAGATTTTTATTAGGAAATTAACATGATTTAGCTACTTTTTCACACCAGAACATGACGTCACTCACTTTACGCTCAAAACAAGTGTTGGATTTTATTTCTCAACAAATGTTTCTCCTCCATTGACTTCTATCGGGAAGACGTGCTCGTGCACGCGACAGGCAGATTTACCTAACGCACGTAAAAAGCCTAGACAAGAAAACTCGTAATACCAGCGTTACATTGTGAAACTAACTCATTCTTTCTTGCGTTAGTCCCCGCTATGACAAATAGATCAAGAAATTACTAGTTCCCTATGGAGTTATGGCTTTTACTTGTGTGAAATTCACTACAACATCAAATTGTTATAGAAATTTACATTACATCAACTACAAATCACAATCAACAATACGAAATCTTTTGGATAAATTACATCATATTTAAACGGACAGAAAAATAATTTTCACATTTCATTATTCACAAACAGTAGACAATTGGAAACACGTCTCATTTACCTCTATTATAGCATTTCATTTATTCAACTCATATGCTTGCATGAACATCATATCTACATAGGCTTAACACATGATCATTAATGGATGCACATACATGACTTGTCATTCACTCATACATGTGCATTGATATTCTGGGGGGAAAACACATATAAACAATGAACACATTTACATCATACAACTACATTGGAAGGTTGCTTAACATTAGATTCTCTCTATGAATCATGAAACATAAAATATGGATTTACTGTCCCTTTAACATCACGATTCACTCAGAATATACCATTAGGAATTACGTACAATAAGAAATTAAGCATTAGAACAGATTACAGCTGTCACTTTTTTGGAAGGAACAACAATGCTATACTGCTTTATATAAGTCAGCATATGTGGGACAAAGCAAAGCACACATTTATATTTTTAATCAGCACACAATAACAATGTAGTAAAATACAACAGCAGAATGAAGATTTGCTAACTAGACAGGCAGGTTGCTAATATGATGACGTCATTATAAGCTTCAAACCATACAGATCACAGCTTTAGGACTGTACCGCCCCTTTCAGAAGTTTTCTCACTCAATACTACTATGCTACATATACGTAAACGAGAGTTTGGAAGATCTTCATCATTATTGCGATTTTAATGGGACGTGTACAATATTGACATCTCGCAAATCACTTATATATACAATATTATAGATGTCAGTCGGAAGATCTTCATTGTTATTACGATTTCAATGGGACGCGTAAAATATTGACATCTCGCAAATCACTTATATATAGAAGATTACAGATGGTCAACAGTTACTTTATCGTTTTAGAAACAATATTGCAGCAACATTGACCGATCAGATTCTATGCCATGTCTATGCACACATTATACACAAGTATGCACTTTCATTATGTTAGCATGGACGTGTGCTTTTTACTATAAGATCGGTTTAATAAGTATTTGTTACGTATATATGAACAAACATTACGAAGGTGCACTGTATATGTTAGATTTTACACTTTCACATTGCGATTCATTGAGGGGGAAACAAAATTTCAGCAAACACCTAAAAAAACGCCACTTAGAAAGCATTCGCGCCGGCTCACTACAAACAAGTGTATACAATCAGCAATCATTACGAACTCACTTACCATTGGACTAATTGCACTATAAATCCCCCAAACAACATGGCCAAAGCGTCCTTGTGATCGACATTGTATCAAATTGCTTTTGTGTTTTTGCATACCTTGTTACTCCTTGTGGTGTTTGCTCTGCTGTTTGGCTCTGTGATGCTTAGCTTGGCAAATATAGATAATCCTCAGTTAGTTGCTGCTGGTGCTGTTGCACGAGTGGTGTTTAATAGAATCAGGCGGGTTCGGCGTCTCCAAGAGAGACGTAGGGCTCGTTTGGTTAGAGGTCCTCCTGTTCACAGGGTGAGGCCCAACCTTGGATAACATGAGCGACTTCAAGGTTTATGACAAGTATAGGCTCAATCGCGAACAGCTCATTAGGCTTTACAATGTTCTTAAACCTCATATGGAGCCACGTAGACGTATGCGGACTGCAATCCCTGGTATGACCAAGATGCTAAGTTGCATACACGGTCCTGGCCTCCGGAGTTTTCAATCTGGAGAGGGGTACATGCATGGGCTGTCTCAGGGTACCTTCTCTGTGGTTTTTGACAACTTTTCTGGACGCCATGGTACGAGTCAGTAAGCGTTACCTAGGATTCCCTCAAATGATGGTGATTGGAGGCGCCTGAAGAGGGAATTCTTTGCAATGCTTGAATGCCCAATGTCTTGGGAGCAATATTGCACCCACATTGCGCTGCGTGCTCCAGAAGATGACAAGCCCTTTCCGAAATCGAAACACTTCCATAGTCTCATCGTGCAGTTTGTTTGCGATGCACGTATGTGGATTATGCAGGTGTGTGCGAATTTCGGCGGGGCTTATCATGATGCCCGCATCCTCAGACAGTCGTCCCTGTAGCGGCAGTTTGAGGCCAGACAGTTTCCACCTGGACTGGCTGTTGGTGGAGTACTTGTGCACAACATGGTTAATTAGTTAGACAATTGCCACTGTAGTCTTAAAAAACAGTTGTGTTTGTGTAATGTTGCAAAATGTGATGCAGCTATAGGATGCGCTTTAACATTTAATTGTCTTTCAGCAAATGTCTAGTTTTAGCTCCAAACAGATTTGTAGCATGTCTTAGCTTAAATGGCAGCTCTAGGATGCAATTTAACCATTTCTTTCTCTTTTAGCAAATGTTGGTTTATGCGAAATACGCATAGGTAGCATGTCTTAGCTTAAATGGGCAGATAGAGAATGCGCTTTAACCATGTAATTGTCTCTTTCCGCAAATGTCTAGTTTTAGCTTAAAACAGATATGTAGCATGTCTTAGCTTAAATGGGGCAGCTCTAGGATGCAATTTAACCATTCTTTCTCTTTTAGCAAATGTCTGCTTTATGCGAAATACGATAGGTAGCATTGTCGTAGCTTAAATGGGCAGATAGAGAATGCGCTTTAACCATGTAATTGTCTCTTTCCGCAAATGTTAGTTTTAGCTCCAAACAGATATGTAGCATGTCTTAGCTTAAATAGGCAGCTCTAGGATGCAATTTAACCATTTCTTTCTCTTTTAGCAATGTCTGCTTTATGCAAAATACGCATAGGTAGCATGTCTTAGCTTAAATAGGCAGATAGAGAATGCACTTTAACCATGTAATTGTCTCTTTCCGCAAATGTCTAGTTTTAGCTCCAAACAGATATGTAGCATGTCTTAGCTTAAATGGGCAGCTCTAGGATGCAATTTAACCATTTCTTTCTCTTTTTAGCAAATGTCTGCTTTATGCGAAATACGCATATGTAGCATGTCTTAGCTTAAATGGGCAGATAGAGAATGCCCTAGTAAGGTGGTGGCGAAGATCGTTACTGCCTGCAGCGTCCTGCATAACATTGCACAGCAGGCTGGGATGTGCAGGCCATCCAGGCGGCCCCAAGAACTCCTCCAAGATGAAGACGACGAGTCTGTTCTAGAGGGGCCATTCCGGGACGAGGGGCTCAATGTCAGAGCAAACATCATCAACCACCAATTCAGACGGGAAATAATAGTAGTTATATAGGGAGTATTGTGAATATGTGTGAATTTTAAGGAAATGAGAGGTAGATAATTGTGCAAACATGTTAGGATTGTTCATCAAATGATTATAAAAAATATTTTGTATTATTATAGGTGATTCTGGCATTGGGTCCTGTAATGACTTCGCCACCTGGTTTTTAAAGACAACATCAGCTGGTAAGTATAAACATGTATGGACTGTGGCTGGCGGGAATTTTGCACTTTCAAGCCATCATATGGCATACATTTTAAAAAAGTAGTATTTCATTTACACATTACTAGATTTTTGTATACTCAGAAAGGGATCCTCTAGCAAGACTATATGCTTCAAAGTCATATTCAAAAGTCACACATCAGAGGTTAGGTCTGCACAATGTATGACTCATCTTCACACTTGATTGATAGAACATAACAACAAGATGCTACACAGGCTTAGTAAGCTAGTGATATAATTAGTTTCAGAAATGGGGGGGGTGCAGAACTGAGTCACACACTTCTATTAATTATTTGATTTACACTTTTTCTGCCATTAGGGAGATGACTTAATCTAAAGACTGAAAGTGAAGAATTCAAGACTGAAAGTGAAGAATCCCAGACTGAAAGTGAAGAATCCTAGGACTGAAAGTGAAGAATCCCAGATTGAAAGTGATGAATACTAATGTGATCATGTCTGGCATTGTCTTTCAAATGTGCTGACCTTGAAAACCATACAAAGACACGTTCACATGGTAAGTGGCAACAATTTTATGGACCAAGACTGTGGATGCATCCTATTGGAGACACTTAGATTTATTTTATTTTTTAGATGGTATTTCACAATCCTCTATTTTGAAAATGATGAATAAGACACCTAATGAAGATAAACTATTATTTTGAAGATAATTGCCTTTCAAAGACCATACATCCAGGTTAGTTTGCACAATGCATGCTATTTAAGAATCACAGGAGGAAGAATGTTAAAAGAATTAGGAATAACATAATTTATGTAAGAACTTACCTGATAAATTCATTTCTTTCTTATTAGCAAGAGTCCATGAGCTAGTGAGTATGGGATATACATTCCTACCAGGAGGGGCAAAGTTTCCCAAACCTCAAAATGCTATAAATACACCCCTCACCACACCCCACAATTCAGTTTAACGAATTGCCAAGAAGTGGGGGTGATAAAAAGTGCGAAAGCATATAAAATAAGGAATTGGAATAATTGTGCTTTATACAAAATCATAACCACCACAAAAAAAGGGCGGGCCTCATGGACTCTTGCTAATATGAAAAGAAATGAATTTATCAGGTAAGTTCTTACATAAATTATGTTTTCTTTCATGTAATTAGCAAGAGTCATGAGCTAGTGACGTATGGGATAATGACTACCCAAGATGTGGATCTTTCCACACAAGAGTCACTAGAGAGGGAGGATAAAATAAAGACAGCCAATTCCTGCTGAAAATAATCCAACACCCAAAATAAAGTTTAACGAAAAAACATAAGCAGAAGATTCAAACTGAAACCGCTGTGCCTGAAGTACTTTTCTACCAAAAACTGCTTCAGAAGAAGAAAATACATCAAAATGGTAGAATTTAGTAAAAGTATGCAAAGAGGACCAAGTTGCTGCTTTGCAGATCTGGTCAACCGAAGCTTCATTCCCTAACGCCCAGGAAGTAGAAACTGACCTAGTAGAATGAGCTGTAATTCTCTGAGGCGGAGTTTTACCCGACTCAACATAGGCAAGATGAATTAAAGATTTCAACCAAGATGCCAAAGAAATGGCAGAAGCTTTCTGGCCTTTTCTAGAACCGGAAAAAGATAACAAATAGACTAGAAGTCTTACGAAAGATTTCGTAGCTTCAACATAATATTTCAAAGCTCTAACAACATCCAAAGAATGCAACGATTTCTCCTTAGGAATTCTTAGGATTAGGACATAATGAAGGGAACCACAATTTCTCTACTAATGTTGTTGGAATTCACAACTTTAGGTAAAAAATTCAAAAGAAGTTCGCAAACACCGCCTTATCTGATGAAAAATCAGAAAAGGAGACTCACAAGAAAGAGCAGTTAATTCAGAAACTCTTCTGGCAGAAGAGATGGCCAAAGGAACAAAACTTTCCAAGAAAGTAATTTAATGTCCAATGAATGCATAGGTTCAAACGGAGGAGCTTGAAGAGCTCCAGAACCAAATTCAAACTCCAAGGAGGAGAATTGATTTAATGACAGGTTTTATACGAACCAAAGCTTGTACAAAACAATGAATATCAGGAAGAATAGCAATCTTTCTGTGAAAAAGAACAGAAAGAGCAGAGATTTGTCCTTTCAAAGAACTTGCGGACAAACCCTTATCTAAAACCATCCTGAAGGAACTGTAAAATTTCTCGGTATTCTAAAGAATGCCAGGAAAAATGATGAGAAAGACACAAGAAATATAAGTCTTCCAGACTCTATAATATATCTCTCGAGATACAGATTTACGAGCCTGTAACATAGTATTAATCACAGAGTCAGAGAAACCTACTTTGACCAAGAACAAAGCGTTCAATCTCCATACCTTTAAATTTAAGGATTTCAGATTCTGATGGAAAAAAGGACCTTGTGACAGAAGGTCTGGTTTTTTAACGGAAGAGTCCACGGTTGGCAAGAGGCCATCCGGACAAGATCCGCATACCAAAACCTGTGAGGCCATGCCGGAGTACCAGCAGAAACAAACGAGCATTCCTTCAGAATCTTGGAGATTACTCTTGGAAGAAGAACTAGAGGCGGAAAGATATAGGCAGGATGATACTTCCAAGGAAAGTGATAATGCATCACTGCCTCCAGCCTGAGGATCCCGGGATCTGGACAGATACTGGGAAGTTTCTTGTTTAGATGGGACGCCATCAGATCTATTTCTGGAAGTTCCCCCCACATTTGAACAATCTGAAGAAATACCTCTGGGTGAAGAGACCATTCGCCCGGATGCAACGTTTGGCGACTGAGATAATCCGCTTCCCCAATTGTCTCACACCTGGATATGAACCGCAGAGATTAGACAGGAGCTGGATTCCGCCCAAACCAAAATCAAGATACTTCTTTCATAGCCAGAGGACTGTGAGTCCCTCCTTGATGATTGATGTATGCCACAGTTGTGACATTGTCTGTCTGAAAACAAATGAACGATTTCTCTCTTCAAAAGAGGCCAAAACTGAAGAGCTCTGAAAATTGCACGGAGTTCCAAAATATTGATCGGTAATCTCACCTCCTGAGATTCCCCAAACTCCTTGTGCCGTCAGAGATCCCCACACAGTCCCCAACCTGTGAGACTTGCATCTGTTGAAATTACAGTCCAGGTCGGAAGCACAAAGAAGCCCCCTGAATTAAACGATGGTGATCTGTCCACCATGTTAGAGAGTGTCGAACAATCGGTTTTAAAGATATTAATTGAGATATCTTCGTGTAATCCTTGCACCATTGCTTCAGCATACAGAGCTGAAGAGGTCGCATGTGAAAACGAGCAAAGGGGATCGCGTCCGATGCAGCAGTCATAAGACCCTAGAATTTCCATGCATAAGGCTACCGAAGGGAATGATTGTGACTGAGGTTTCGACAAGCTGCAATCAATTTTAGACGTCTCTTGTCTGTTAAAGACAGAGTCATGGACACTGAACTCCATCTGGAAACCCAGAAAGGTTACCCTTGTCTGAGGAATCAAAGAACTTTTTGGTAAATTGATCCTCCAACCATGATCTTGAAGAAACAACACAAGTCGATTCGTATGAGATTTTGCTAAATGTAAGACTGAGCAAGTACCAAGATATCGTCCAAATAAGGAAATACCACAATACCCTGTTCTCTGATTACAGACAGCAGGGCACCGAGAACCTTTGTAAAAATTCTTGGAGCTGTAGCTAGGCCAAACGGCAGAGCCACAAACTGGTAATGCTTGTCCAGAAACGAGAATCTCAGGAACTGATAATGATCTGATGAATCGGAATATGCAAGATATGCATCCTGTAAATCTATTGTGGACATATAATTCCCTTGCTGAACAAAAGGTAAGATAGTCCTTACAGTTACCATCTTGAACGTTGGTTTCCTTACATAACGATTCAATATTTTTAGATCCAGAACTGGTCTGAAAGAATTCTCCTTCTTTGGTACAATGAAGAGATTTGAATAAAACCCCATCCCCTGTTCCGGAACTGGGAACTGGCATAATTACTCCAGTCAACTCTAGATCTGAAACACATTTCAGAAATGCTTGAGCTTTTATGGATTTATGGGACACGGGAAAGAAAAATCTCTTTGCAGGAGGTCTCAACTTGAAACCAATTCTGTACCCTTCTGAAACAATGCTCTGAATCCAAAGATTGTGAACAGAATTGATCCAAATTTCCTTGAAAAACGTAACCTGCCCCCTACCAGCTGAGCTGGAATGAGGGCCGCACCTTCATGTGGACTTAGAAGCAGGCTTTGCCTTTCTAGCTGGCTTGGATTTATTCCAGACTGGAGATGGTCTCCAAACTGAAACTGCTCCTGAGGATGAAGGATCAGGCTTTTGTTCTTTGTTGAACGAAAGGAACGAAAACGATTATTAGCCCTGTTTTTTACCTTTAGATTTTTTATCCTGTGGTAAAAAAGTTCCTTTCCCACCAGTAACAGTTGAAATAATGGAATCCAACTGAGAACCAAACAATTTGTTACCCTGGAAAGAAATGGAAAGTAAAGTTGATTTAGAAGCCATATCAGCATTCAAGTTTTAAGCCATAAAGCTCTTTCTAGCTAAAATAGCTAGAGACATAAACCTGACATCAACTCTGATAATATCAAAAATGGCATCACAGATAAAATTATTAGCATGCTGTAGAAGAATAATAATATCATGAGAATCACGATGTGTTACTTGTTGCGCTAAAGTTTCCAACCAAAAGTTGAAGCTGCAGCAACATCAGCCAAAGATATAGCAGGTCTAAGAAGATTACCTGAACACAGATAAGCTTTTCTTAGAAAGGATTCAATTTTCCTATCTAGAGGATCCTTAAACGAAGAGTACCATCTGACGTAGGAATAGTAGTACGTTTAGCAAGGGTAGAAATAGCCCCATCAACTTTAGGGATCTTGTCCCAAAAATTCTAATCTGTCAGACGGCACAGGATATATTGCTTAAAACGTTTAGAAGGAGTAAATGAATTACCCAAATTATCCCATTCTTTGGAAATTACTGCAGAAATAGCATTAGGAACAGGAAAAACTTCTGGAATAACCACAGGAGCTTTAAATACCTTATCTAAACGTTTAGAATTAGTATCAAGAGGACCAGAATCCTCTATTTCTAAGCAATTAGTACTTCTTTAAGTAAAGAACGAATAAATTCCATTTTTAAATAAAATATGAAGATTTATCAGCATCAACCTCTGAGACAGAATCCTCTGAACCAGAGGAATCATCACAAATCAGAATGATGATGTTCATTTAAAATTCATCTGTAGGGAGAGAAGTTTTAAAAGATTTTTTACGTTTACTAGAAGGAGAAATAACAGACATAGCCTTCTTTATGGATTCAGAAACAAAATCTCTTATTTTATCAGGAACATTCTGCACCTTAGATGTTGAAGGAACTGCAACAGGCCATGGTACTTTACTAAAGGAAATATTATCTGCTTTAACAAGTTTGTCATGACAATCAATACAAACAACAGCTGGAGGAATAGCTACCAAAAGTTTACAGCAGATACCACTTAGCTTTGGTTAGATTCAGCACTTGACAGCGATTTTCCTGTAGTATCTTCTGACTCAGATGCAACGTGAGACATCTTGCAATATGTAAGAGAAAAAAACAACATATATACTAAAGCAAAATTGATCGAATTCCTTAAATGACAGTTTCAGGAATGGGAAAAAATGCCAAAGAACAAGCTTCTAGCAACCAGAAGCAATAAAAAATGAGACTTAAATAATGTGGAGACAAAAGTGACGCCCATATTTTTTCGCGCCAATAAGACGCCCACATTATTTGGCGCCTAAATGCTTTTTGGCGCCAAAAATGACGCCACATCCGGAACGCCGACATTTTTGGCCGCAAAATAACGTCCAAAAATGACGCAACTTCCGGCGACACGTAATGACGCCGGAAACGGAAAAATAGAATTTTTGCGCCAAAAAAGTCCGCGCCAAGAATGATGCAATAAATGAAGCATTTTCAGCCCCCCGCGAGCCTCAACAGCCCACAGGAAAAAGTCAAATTTTAAGGTAAGAAAATGTTAAATTAAAATGCATTATCCCAAATATGAAACTGACTGTCTGAAAATAAGGAAAGTTGAACATTCTGAGTCAAGGCAAATAAATGTTTGAATACATATATTTAGAACTTTATAAACAAAGTGCCCAACCATAGCTAGGAGTGTCACAGAAATAAGACTTACTTACCCCAGGACACTCATCTACATATAGCAAGATAGCCAAACCAGTACTGAAACGAGAATCAGCAGAGGTAATGGTATATATAAGAGTATATCGTCGATCTGAAAAGGGATGGTAAGAGATGAATCTCTACGACGATAACAGAGAACCTATGAAATAGACCCCTTAGAAGGAGATCACTGCATTCAAATAGGCAATACTCTCCTCACATCCCTCTGACATTCACTGCACGCTGAGAGGAAAACCGGGCTCCCAACTTGCTGCGGAGCGCATATCAACGTAGAATCTAGCACAAACTTCACCACCTCCATCGGAGGCAAAGTTTGTAAAACTGAATTGTGGGTGTGGTGAGGGGTGTATTTATAGGCATTTTGAGGTTTGGGAAACTTTGCCCCTCCTGGTAGGAATGGTATATCCCATACGTCACTAGCTCATGGACTCTGCTAATTACATGAAAGAAATATACATGTCCTATATTAGAATATGTTTATTTTAGATACATTACCCCTGCTTTGTGCTAGAGAGGACTCAGATTCTGACCAATCAGACAAAGGGATACAATTTATAGTTGATATAGAGGTATATTATTTGAAGGGACATGAAATATTACATTCAATTACAGTATGTTCCTCATACAATATAAAAATATTTAGAAAATGTGATATGCATTATTTTGTCTAATTTTAAATGCTAATGTCCGCAAGACCCTCGCTGAATGCTGGGTGCAACGCCGCCCCCTGCTGACTCGCGGCCATGGGCCGCCCAGCAGGGAACTGTCAATCAACCCGATCGTACTCGATCGGGTTGATTTCCGGCGATTCCTGTCCACCTACTCAGAGCAGGCGGACAGGGTTATGGAGCAGCGGTCTTTAGACCGCTGCTTCATAACTTGTGTTTCTGGTGAGTCTGAAGACTCGCCAGAAACACGGGCCCACAAGCTCCGTAAGGAGCTTGATAAATGGGCCGCTTAGTCTTTAGATATCCTTTGTTAAAGAAATAGCAATGCAAATGGGTTAGACAATGACATAAGGCATTTATGTGCAACCACCAATCAGCAGCAACAGAGCCTATCTAGATATGGTTTTCAGGCAAGAATATCAATTGAAAAAGCTAATGAGATAATCAAACTAATATGACGTTGTTTTAACATGTATTATCCATCTAAATCAGTAAAGAACATATAGCTTAATGTCCCTTTAAGATAAAGCTTTATAAATACAGCCATTTGAAGATATTTCATTCACAGTGGGGCAAACAATACAGAAGGTAATACAAATGTGCTTTATTCTTATGTTATACTAAGTTTGAGAAAGAGAAGTGGGAAATATCTACTTATTTGTGGATGGCCAACAATGCATATTTACAATGTTTAGACAGATGTATTTATATTAAGGGTTGCACCGATACCAATTTTTTTATGACTGAGTACAAGTACCGATACTTGTTTTCAAATACTCGGCAGATACCAATTACCGATACTTTTTTTTTTATGTCATGTGACAGTTTACCAAGCACAATACAGACTAATTATTTAAGATTCCTTCTTTATAATTATTAAGGACTGTAATTCAAAAGACATTATGAAATAATAAAAAAGTTCACTGAACATGTTTATAAATAAAAATATTACAATAAATGTTAAATTTAAAGGGGTGATACAATTGGGTTGTAGGGCTGTTATATACACATCAATCTGACATTTGTATGGAGGTTCGACTCTAAGTTGAACAGTCTTTCACTTTCCACACTACTGCATGGAGCAGAAGGATATTTTTGGGCCATTTTAGCCAGAGCTGGAAATCTGTTTATTAACTGCCCAGTACTTCAGGGGTTTGTCTGAACGAGGTACAGTGATGTCTCCTACAATAATACAAATAACAGCAATTTGTATTGCAGAACAGTAGTAAACAATTTTTTAGTTTAATCTCCACTCCAGTTTTAAAATGAAATGGGAACATACAGTTTGAAAAAACGCCACAAGATAGCATATGGGTAGGAAGTGGAGGTATCGGTTTTAAGTATCGGGTGCATTTGCACGAGTACAAGTACTCAGGCAAATACTTGGTATCGGTACGATACCGATACTAGTATCGGTATCGGTGCATCCCTAATTTATATCAAGTTCAAGATTGCATATTAGTCATTAAAGGGACGGTAATTAAAAAGCGTCTCTTTCTGGATTCCTAAATAAAAAAAATTGTAAACATTAAAATTTAATTCTATCATCGATTTTAATTCATTCTTTTGATATTATTTCCTTTACAACCATATCTAGATATGCTCAGTAGCTGAAGATTGGTGGATGCACAGAGATGCCTTGTGTGATTGGCTCAACCATGTGCATTGCAATTTCTTCTGTAAAGGATATCTAAAGAATAATCTAAATCGATAGAGTTACATTTTAAATTATAAAAATATATTCTCTCTCCGGATCATTTTAACAAAATATTTGGGTGTAATGTCCCTTTAAAAATAAAGACGCCATTGCAGAATAACCGATGTGAGCAGATCAGACAAATACAAGCTTGAGGTTTATTTACTAATAATGAAAAAACATGTAGTTTAATATTTATAAACAGATTATCCAAGTTCAGGACATTATAACGAGAAATTTTGCATTTATGAAATATAGTGTGGGAAACGTATCTTGCAACACGAGATTTGCATCTTTAAAAATTCTAGTCTAATGCCACGCAATAGCACGCAATCGATGTGCATTATAAATACATTTAATAGAGCAATGTCAATACTTCACAATAAGTCACAAAATTTGTTTAATAAACAATAAATACATAAAATGTTTAATTTTTATTAATCAAAATTATTGGTATTAAAGAACCTGATCCATATTAAACATCAAAATGTGTAAAACATTTACTAATGTGACTGGATTATATTTACAAAAAACTTAATATATTAATATTTAATGGATCACATATATTACATCTGCGTCACACATATCCGCATAACAGTCCCATGAATTACAAATAAGTCTACATGAAAAATGTAGTAACAGCACCCCCAGGAGGTATGTGTATGGAAGTTACTAAGATACGAAACATTAAGGAACGGCCAATCAGAGTTCATCACACAAACATAACTTGAGTCAGTATGGTCTCACAGACATGATAACAAAATTTCAATATTTTATCCAATCAGATGTACAGATGTTTACTCATGTTTACTTCACCATATAAAAGTCCATTACACGTTGCCATTTTTGTCAGTTCTCTAATGCCTGCTGGCGTACAGAATATATGTATATAGGGTCTGATGAAGGGGAGCATTCCCCGAAACGTTACCGATTAAACCATCTGTTTAAGTTAAGCCCAGAGAGTGCTGTTTTCCTTTCTACTATATATATATATATATATATATATATATATATATATATATATATATATTTATATATATAATATAATAAAACCTAGCAGGCATGAGGTCTCCCAGGTTCACCAAGCCGGAGAGTGCAGCACTGGTCAACGCAGTCAAGGACTTCTATCCGCAGCTGTTTGGGAACAAGAAGAGGTCGACGAAGCAGAGCATTAAGAAAGCCCTCTGGGGGTCTATCACCAATGATGTTAATTTGGTGTGTGGCATGCAGAGGACCACGGATCAAATCATGCGGAGGTTTGGGGACATGAAGTAGCGTCTAAGCAAGAAAGTCGACCTCATAAGGGAGTGGGTACAAGCCCGTCGGAGGGATGGAAAGAAAATTCCACCCCCACGGAAACTGTACCTACTAACTTATGAGGTGACTTTATGCGACCTCCTCAATCTCCAGGTCCCCCGCAGATTTAGATCCTCTCGCTCCTCTGCTTTTTCTTCTTCCCTCCCAGTTGCTGGATCTGAAAGTCCTGACCCGGAGGCCAGTGCAGCTGCTTCTCTGTCCGGTGTCCTGGCAGATGAAAGTCGAGAGGCTGAACCAGGTAAATATCAGACTTCATATTATATATTAATATTTGAGAATATATTTAAGCAATGTGTATATAGTCAGATATTCAACCTATATAGATCTCACAACATACGCTAAATATGATGTTTAGATATCAGAATTTAGAATCGTCACACATGAAATAGGGATGATGTTTCTTGCGCTCTCCAGAATATGCGTCATAGAGCGAAAATGAAATTGCGCATCCGTGAAATCCCTATCATCCGCCATTTCATACATTGACTATCGAAATCATACCCCAGTTCTAAATATTAATTGTTATCATTCAATATTAACAAATATACGATTGGAATCTCGTAATACACCCAATTGGAAATATATTTGAAGTCTTTAGAAATGATACTCATCAAACTACTATATCCAAATCAATTCAGAATCACGGATGCGCAATTCCGCTTTGAATCATTGTGCAATGATCACGAAAGATAGCATTGCGCACACACGTGAACATGTGTTTGCTGGAACAGTGGCATTGCTTGAGACATGTTGGTCAAATCACGGATGCGCAATTCCGCTTTGAATCATTGCACAATGATCACGAAAGATAGAATTGCGCACACATGTGAACATGTATTTGCTGTAACAGTGGCATTGCTTGAGACATGTTGGTCAAATCCCGGATGCGCATTTCCGCTTTGAATCATTGCGCAATGATCATGAAAGATAGAATTGCGCACACACGTGAACATGTGTTTGCTGGAACAGTGGCATTGCTTGAGACATGTTGGTCAAATCACGGATGTGCAATTCCGCTTTGAATCATTGCGCAATGATTACGAAAGATAGAATTGCGCACACACGTGAACATGTGTTTGCTGGAACAGTGGCATTGCTTGAGACATGTTGGTCAAATCACCGATGCACAATTCCGCTTTGAATCATTGTGCAATGATCACGAAAGATAGAATTGCGGACACACGTGAACATGTGTTTGCTGTAACAGTGGCATAACTTTAGACTTGTTGCTAAAATGTATACTTGAATTAGTATATACTGTATGTGAAGAATACATTATCCTTATTTACAATATTTTACATTGTAAAAGCTATACTAGCAAGATTTAAAAAAAAAAAGAACAATCTCGATCAATTGATGACAATGCAAGAAGACACAAAATGACTTAAAGCCACAGTCAACAACATAAAAGAGAGAAATTAAGAATACATGATCTCGTTATTTATCCATTAATTTAGTAAACAATGAACTCACGTGAATACAAATATCATTTTAGTTTGTCAATTAGAATATAAAAATCTGATTGTTCGTGTCCATGGCGTGATTTGTATTAATGATATCCAATTCCGCTTTGAATCATTGTGCAATGATCACGAAAGATAGAATTGCGCACACACGTGAACATGTGTTTGCTGGAACAGTGGCATTGCTTGAGACATGTTGGTCAAATCACGGATGCGCAATTCCGCTTTGAATCATTGCGCAATGATCACGAAAGATAGAATTGCGCACACACGTGAACATGTGTTTGCTGGAACAGTGGCATTGCTTGAGACATGTTGGTCAAATCACAGATGCGCAATTCCGCTTTGAATCATTGCGCAATGATCACGAAAGATAGAATTGCGCACACACGTGAACATGTATTTGCTGTATCAGTGGCATTGCTTGAGACATGTGCAATTCCGATTGAATCATTGCGCAATGATCACGAAAGATAGAATTGCGCACACACGTGAACATGTGTTTGCTGGAACAGTGGCATTGCTTGAGACATGTTGGTCAAATCACGGATGCGCAATTCCGCTTTGAATCATTGCGCAATGATCACGAAACATAGAATTGCGCACACACGTGAACATGTATTTGCTGTAACAGTGGCATTGCTTGAGACATGTTGGTCAAATCACGGATGCGCAATTCCGCTTTGAATCATTGTGCAATGATCACGAAAGATAGAATTGCGCACACATGTGAACATGTGTTTGCTGTAACAGTGGCATAACTTTAGACTTGTTGCTAAAAAACATAATTTATGTAAGAACTTACCTGATAAATTCATTTCTTTCATATTAGCAAGAGTCCATGAGCTAGTGACGTATGGGATATACATTCCTACCAGGAGGGGCAAAGTTTCCCAAACCTCAAAATGCCTATAAATACACCCCTCACCACACCCACAATTCAGTTTAACGAATAGCCAAGAAGTGGGGTGATAAAAAAGTGCGAAAGCATATAAAATAAGGAATTGGAATAATTGTGCTTTATACAAAATCATAACCACCACAAAAAAAGGGCGGGCCTCATGGACTCTTGCTAATATGAAAGAAATGAATTTATCAGGTAAGTTCTTACATAAATTATGTTTTCTTTCATGTAATTAGCAAGAGTCCATGAGCTAGTGACGTATGGGATAATGACTACCCAAGAAGTGGATCTTTCCACACAAGAGTCACTAGAGAGGGAGGGATAAAATAAAGACAGCCAATTCCTGCTGAAAATAATCCACACCCAAAATAAAGTTTAACGAAAAACATAAGCAGAAGATTCAAACTGAAACCGCTGCCTGAAGTACTTTTCTACCAAAAACTGCTTCAGAAGAAGAAAATACATCAAAATGGTAGAATTTAGTAAAAGTATGCAAAGAGGACCAAGTCGCTGCTTTGCATATCTGGTCAACCGAAGCTTCATTCCTAAACGCCCAGGAAGTAGAAACTGACCTAGTAGAATGAGCTGTAATCCTCTGAGGCGGAATTTTACCCGACTCAACATAGGCAAGATGAATTAAAGATTTCAACCAAGATGCCAAAGAAATGGCAGAAGCTTTCTGGCCTTTTCTAGAACCGGAAAAGATAACAAATAGACTAGAAGTCTTACGAAAAGATTTCGTAGCTTCAACATAATATTTCAAAGCTCTAACAACATCCAAAGAATGCAACGATTTCTCCTTAGAATTCTTAGGATTAGGACATAATGAAGGAACCACAATTTCTCTACTAATGTTGTTGGAATTCACAACTTTAGGTAAAAATTCAAAAGAAGTTCGCAACACCGCCTTATCCTGATGAAAAATCAGAAAAGGAGACTCACAAGAAAGAGCAGATAATTCAGAAACTCTTCTGGCAGAAGAGATGGCCAAAAGGAACAAAACTTTCCAAGAAAGTAATTTAATGTCCAATGAATGCATAGGTTCAAACGGAGGAGCTTGAAGAGCTCCCAGAACCAAATTCAAACTCCAAGGAGGAGAAATTGACTTAATGACAGGTTTTATACGAACCAAAGCTTGTACAAAACAATGAATATCAGGAAGAATAGCAATCTTTCTGTGAAAAAGAACAGAAAGAGAAGAGATTTGTCCTTTCAAAGAACTTGCGGACAAACCCTTATCTAAACCATCCTGAAGGAACTGTAAAATTCTCGGTATTCTAAAAGAATGCAAGGAAAAATGATGAGAAAGACACCAAGAAATATAAGTCTTCCAGACTCTATAATATATCTCTCGAGATACAGATTAACGAGCCTGTAACATAGTATTAATCACAGAGTCAGAGAAACCTCTTTGACCAAGAATCAAGCGTTCAATCTCCATACCTTTAAATTTAAGGATTTCAGATCCTGATGGAAAAAAGGACCTTGTGACAGAAGGTCTGGTCTTAACGGAAGAGTCCACGGTTGGCAAGAGGCCATCCGGACAAGATCCGCATACCAAAACCTGTGAGGCCATGCCGGAGCTACCAGCAGAACAAACGAGCATTCCTTCAGAATCTTGGAGATTACTCTTGGAAGAAGAACTAGAGGCGGAAAGATATAGGCAGGATGATACTTCCAAGGAAGTGATAATGCATCCACTGCCTCCGCCTGAGGATCCCGGGATCTGGACAGATACCTGGGAAGTTTCTTGTTTAGATGGGACGCCATCAGATCTATTTCTGGAAGTTCCCACATTTGAACAATCTGAAGAAATACCTCTGGGTGAAGAGACCATTCGCCCGGATGCAACGTTTGGCGACTGAGATAATCCGCTTCCCAATTGTCTACACCTGGGATATGAACCGCAGAGATTAGACAGGAGCTGGATTCCGCCCAAACCAAAATTCGAGATACTTCTTTCATAGCCAGAGGACTGTGAGTCCCTCCTTGATGATTGATGTATGCCACAGTTGTGACATTGTCTGTCTGAAAACAAATGAACGATTCTCTCTTCAGCAGAGGCCAAAACTGAAGAGCTCTGAAAATTGCATGGAGTTCCAAAATATTGATCGGTAATCTCACCTCCTGAGATTCCCAAACTCCTTGTGCCGTCAGAGATCCCCACACAGCTCCCCAACCTGTGAGACTTGCATCTGTTGAAATTACAGTCCAGGTCGGAAGCACAAAAGAAGCCCCCTGAATTAAACGATGGTGATCTGTCCACCATGTTAGAGAGTGTCGAACAATCGGTTTTAAAGATATTAATTGAGATATCTTCGTGTAATCCTTGCACCATTGCTTCAGCATACAGAGCTGAAGAGGTCGCATGTGAAAACGAGCAAAGGGGATCGCGTCCGATGCAGCAGTCATAAGACCTAGAATTTCCATGCATAAGGCTACCGAAGGGAATGATTGTGACTGAAGGTTTCGACAAGCTGAAATCAACTTTAGACGTCTCTTGTCTGTTAAAGACAGAGTCATGGACACTGAATCCATCTGGAAACCCAGAAAGGTTACCCTTGTCTGAGGAATCAAAGAACTTTTTGGTAAATTGATCCTCCAACCATGATCTTGAAGAAACAACACAAGTCGATTCGTATGAGATTCTGCTAAATGTAAAGACTGAGCAAGTACCAAGATATCGTCCAAATAAGGAAATACCACAATACCCTGTTCTCTGATTACAGACAGCAGGGCACCGAGAACCTTTGTAAAAATTCTTGGAGCTGTAGCTAGGCCAAACGGCAGAGCCACAAACTGGTAATGCTTGTCCAGAAACGAGAATCTCAGGAACTGATAATGATCTGGATGAATCGGAATATGCAGATATGCATCCTGTAAATCTATTGTGGACATATAATTCCTTTGCTGAACAAAAGGTAAGATAGTCCTTACAGTTACCATCTTGAATGTTGGTATCCTTACATAACGATTCAAAATTTTTAGATCCAGAACTGGTCTGAAAGAATTCTCCTTCTTTGGTACAATGAAGAGATTTGAATAAAACCCCATCCCCTGTTCCGGAACTGGAACTGGCATAATTACTCCAGTCAACTCTAGATCTGAAACACATTTCAGAAATGCTTGAGCTTTTACTGGATTTACTGGGACACGGGAAAGAAAAAATCTCTTTGCAGGAGGTCTCAACTTGAAACCAATTCTGTACCCTTCTGAAACAATGCTCTGAATCCAAAGATTGTGAACAGAATTGATCCAAATTTCCTTGAAAAAACGTAACCTGCCCCCTACCAGCTGAGCTGGAATGAGGGCCGCACCTTCATGTGGACTTAGAAGCAGGCTTTGCCTTTCTAGCTGGCTTGGATTTATTCCAAACTGGAGATGGTCTCCAAACTGAAACTGCTCCTGAGGATGAAGGATCAGGCTTTTGTTCTTTGTTGAAACGAAAGGAACGAAAACGATTATTAGCCCTGTTTTTACCTTTAGATTTTTTATCCTGTGGTAAAAAAGTTCCTTTCCCACCAGTAACAGTTGAAATAATGGAATCCATCTGAGAACCAAATAATTTGTTACCCTGGAAAGAAATGGAAAGTAAAGTTGATTTAGAAGCCATATCAGCATTCCAAGTTTTAAGCCATAAAGCTCTTCTAGCTAAAATAGCTAGAGACATAAACCTGACATCAACTCTGATAATATCAAAAATGGCATCACAGATAAAATTATTAGCATGTTGAAGAAGAATAATAATATCATGAGAATCACGATGTGTTACTTGTTGCGCTAAAGTTTCCAACCAAAAAGTTGAAGCCGCAGCAACATCAGCCAAAGATATAGCAGGTCTAAGAAGATTACCTGAACACAGATAAGCTTTTCTTAGAAAGGACTCAATTTTCCCTATCTAGAGGATCCTTAAACGAAGTACCATCTGACGTAGGAATAGTAGTACGTTTAGCAAGGGTAGAAATAGCCCCATCAACTTTAGGGATCTTGTCCCAAAATTCTAATCTGTCAGACGGCACAGGATATAATTGCTTAAAACGTTTAGAAGGAGTAAATGAATTACCCAAATTATCCCATTCTTTGGAAATTACTGCAGAAATAGCATCAGGAACAGGAAAAACTTCTGGAATAACTACAGGAGATTTAAAAACCTTATTTAAACGTTTAGATTTAGTATCAAGAGGACCAGAATCCTCTATTTCTAAAGCAATTAGGACTTCTTTAAGTAAAGAACGAATAAATTCCATTTTAAATAAATATGAAGATTTATCAGCATCAACCTCTGAGACAGAATCCTCTGAACCAGAGGAATCATCAGAATCAGAATGATGATGTTCAGTTAAAAATTCATCTGTAGGGAGAGAAGTTTTAAAAGATTTTTTACGTTTACTAGAAGGAGAAATAACAGACATAGCCTTCTTTATGGATTCAGAAACAAAATCTCTTATATTATCAGGAACATTCTGCACCTTAGATGTTGAAGGAACTGCAACAGGCAATGGTACTTTACTAAAGGAAATATTATCTGCTTTAACAAGTTTGTCATGACAATCAATACAAACAACAGCTGGAGGAATAGCTACCAAAAGTTTACAGCAGATACACTTAGCTTTGGTAGATTCAGCACTTGACAGCGATTTTCCTGTAGTATCTTCTGACTCAGATGCAACGTGAGACATCTTGCAATATGTAAGAGAAAAAAACAACATATATATAAAGCAAAATTGATCAAATTCCTTAAATGACAGTTTCAGGAATGGGAAAAAAATGCCAAAGAACAAGCTTCTAGCAACCAGAAGCAATAAAAAATGAGACTTAAATAATGTGGAGACAAAAGTGACGCCCATATTTTTTCGCGCCAAATAAGACGCCCACATTATTTGGCGCCTAAATGCTTTTTGGCGCCAAAAATGACGCCACATCCGGAACGCCGACATTTTTGGCGCAAAATAACGTCCAAAAATGACGCAACTTCCGGCGACACGTATGACGCCGGAAACGGAAATAGAATTTTTGCGCCAAAAAAGTCCGCGCCAAGAATGACGCAATAAAATGAAGCATTTTCAGCCCCCGCGAGCCTAACAGCCCACAGGGAAAAAGTCAAATTTTAAGGTAAGAAAAATGTTAAAATGCATTATCCCAAATATGAAACTGACTGTCTGAAAATAAGGAAAGTTGAACATTCTGAGTCAAGGCAAATAAATGTTTGAATACATATATTTAGAACTTTATAAACAAAGTGCCCAACCATAGCTAGGAGTGTCACAGAAAATAAGACTTACTTACCCCAGGACACTCATCTACATATAGTAGATAGCCAAACCAGTACTGAAACGAGAATCAGCAGAGGTAATGGTATATATAAGAGTATATCGTCGATCTGAAAAGGGAGGTAAGAGATGAATCTCTACGACCGATAACAGAGAACCTATGAAATAGACCCCTTAGAAGGAGATCACTGCATTCAAATAGGCAATACTCTCCTCACATCCCTCTGACATTCACTGCACGCTGAGAGGAAAACCGGGCTCCAACTTGCTGCGGAGCGCATATCAACGTAGAATCTAGCACAAACTTACTTCACCACCTCCATCGGAGGCAAAGTTTGTAAAACTGAATTGTGGGTGTGGTGAGGGGTGTATTTATAGGCATTTTGAGGTTTGGGAAACATTGCCCCTCCTGGTAGGAATGTATATCCCATACGTCACTAGCTCATGGACTCTTGCTAATTACATGAAAGAAAGTATACTTGAATTATTATATACTGTATGTGAAGAATACATTATCCTTATTTACAATATTCTACATTGTAAAAGCTATACTAGCAAGATTAAAAAAATTTATGACAATGCAAGAAGACACAAAATTACTTAAAGCCACAGTCAACAACATAAAAGAGAGAAATTAAGAATACATGATCTCTTTATTTATCCATTAATTTAGTAAACAATGAACTCACGTGAATACAAATATCATTTTAGTTTGTCAATTAGAATATAAAAATCTGATTGTTCGTGTCCATGGCCTGATTTGTATTAATGATATCTAATCCTGATTGAATATTTTACAGATATGGATGTTGTTGCTGGAACCTCAAGCCCGTGTTCATCACAGCATGGTATGTCTCATTTTAATTTACCTTTGTCTTACAAACTTGGACATAACATTACATAATCCATTCACATTGATCTACTGTATATTCATAGTGATACTCTAATTCTCTTTTATTGTTATTTTCAAAGAAGAATCACAAATCACAGTTGGGATTCCATTGTAATCCAAATCTCAATTTATTATTATCATTAAAGGGACATGAAAACCAACATTTAACTTTTATGATTTAGACACATGTGCCCCTCCATTACATATGCAGCGTCGCCCGCAAAAGCCGGCGACGCCGGGTTTTGCGCATTTTTGGTATCCTATATACGGCGTAACATAGAAGTTACGCTCATATATTTCACCCGTCGCCTGCAATATTTACCTCCATAAGCTAACATATAAAACCAGCGCAATTTGGTATCCAATATCCAGCGCAAGGACTTAAGTGGTGAAAATGGAGAAATCTTACTCCATTTTCACCTCGCCATAAAAAGCAGCCGTAGCAAGCCTTGCACTGAGTATGGGAGCACCGTAACTCCCTAAAATGCCTGCAAAAAAACCTAACACCTAACGCATGCACAATGTCTATCTACCTGTCAACTGCAATCCCCCACCGCAATCACTAATAAAGTTATTAACCCCTAAACCGCCATAGCCCATGTAGCCTATTAAATATATTAACCCCTAATCTGCCACCGCCAACGTCGCCGCCACTATAATAAAGTTATTAACCCCTAAACCTAAGTCTAAGCCTAACACCCCCCTAACTTAATTATTATTTTAAAAAATCTAAATAATATTACTATTATTAACTAAAGTATTCCTATTTAAAACTAAATACTTACCTGTAAAATAAACCCTAAGATAGCTACAATATAATTAATAATTACATTGTAGCTATTTTAGGATTTATTTTTATTTTACAGGCAACTTTATATTTATTTTAACTAGGTACAATAGCTATTAAATAGTTAATAACTATTTAATAGCTACCTAGTTAAAATAATTACAAAATTACCTGTAAAATATAACCTAACCTAAGTTACAATTACACCTAACACTACACTATCATTAAATTAATTAAATAAATTAACTACAATTAGCTAAAATTAAATACAATTAAATAAAATAAACTATATTACAAAAACCCCACTAAATTACAGAAAATAAAAAAAAATTACAAAGAAGTTTAAACTAATTACACCTAATCTAAGCCCCCTAATAAGATAATAAAGCCCCCCAAAATAATAAAATGCCCTACCTTATACTAAATTACAAAGTAATAAGCTCTTTTACAGGGCTTAAAGGGCTTTTTGCG
This sequence comes from Bombina bombina, assembly GCF_027579735.1. Classification (NCBI taxonomy): domain Eukaryota; kingdom Metazoa; phylum Chordata; class Amphibia; order Anura; family Bombinatoridae; genus Bombina; species Bombina bombina. The sequence continues at coordinate 627,981,370 of NC_069501.1, forward strand.
GGGCATTGCCCCAAAGTAATCAGCTCTTTTACCTGTAAAAAACAATACAACCCCCCCCAACATTAAAACCCACCACCCACATACCCCTACTCTAAAACCCACCCAAACCCCCCTTAAAAAAAACTAACACTAACCCCCTGAAGATCACCCTACCTTGAGCCGTCTTCACCCAAGCGGAGCAGAAGAGGTCCTCCATCCGGTAGAAATCTTCATCCAAGCAGCACAGAAGAGGTCCTTCATCCGGTAGAAGTCTTCATCCAAGCGGCGTCTTCTATCTTCATCCTTCCAGCTCCATCTTCAAGACCTCCGACGCGGAAAATCCTTCTTCACCGACGACTACCCGACGAATGAAGGTTACTTTAAGTGACGTCATCCAAGATGGCGTCCCTCAAATTCCAATTGAGGTGTAATTGTAACTTAGGTTAGGTTTTATTTTACAGGTAATTTTGTAATTATTTTAACTAGGTAGCTATTAAATAGTTATTAACTATTTAATAGCTATTGTACCTAGTTAAAATAAATACAAAGTTGCCTGTAAAATAAAAATAAATCCTAAAATAGCTTCAATGTAATTATTAGTTATATTGTAGCTATCTTAGGGTTTATTTTATAGGTAAGTATTTAGTTTTAAATAGGAATAATTTAGTTAATAAGAGTAATATTATTTACATGTATTTAAATAATATTTAACTTATGGGGGTGTTAGGGTTAGTGTTAGACTTAGGTTTAGGGGTTAATCACTTTATTATAGTGGCGGTGGTGTAGGGGGGGCAGGATAGGGGTTAATATATTTAATAGGCTATGTGGGCTATGGCGGTTTATGGGTTAATACTAGCATAGGTTTATTGCGTTGTGGGCTATGGCGGTTTAGGGGTTAATAATTAGGCTTATTGCGTTGTGGGGGGTTGTCGGTCTAGGGGTTAATACATTTATTAGTAGTAGTGAGAGGGGGTATTGCGGATATAGGGGTATACATGTCGTGCTTATTTTTGGGAGGCGTGTTAGACAGTACGGGAGATTTAACATTTTAGTAAGTTTTATTAGGCGCCGGCAGTTTCTAAAGTCCCGTAAGTCACTGGCGACTCCAGAAATTTGTACTTACGCTTATTTCTGGACATCGCTAGTTTAATCGACTTACGGCACTTAGGGAATGCCGGCGCCCTATATGTAATCGCCCAATGTGCGAGGTGAAATTACGGGCGGCGCGGGTTTCCACGCTTGCGCCAAAACCTGCGCCGTTTATCGGATCACGCCAGTAATTTTCAAAAACCTTATAATTTTCTTCTATTATCTACCTTGCTTCAGTCTATTGTTATCCTTAGTTGAAAATCATATCTAGGTAGGCTCAGGATCAGCAATGCATTACTGAGAGTAACCTGCTGATTGTTTGATGCACAAAATTGCCTATTTTCATTTGTTCAACACATGTCGTCACATAACAGTAGTGCATAGTTGCACCTTAATAAAACTTTTAAAGACAAACTAGAAAACAAAAAGTATATTTGATATTTTGTAAAAATCACATGCTGGATTAGAATCATGCAAAGTAATACAATGACACATTTGGAGTTTCATGTCCCTTTAAGAGCAAAGGATAATTAAAGAATCCTGATGAGATCCTTGAATTACATATTTGATTGTAATTGCATGCTCCATCCCATTCATTACATCAACATATGGACTAGACAATTCATTAATAGCGACATTGTCAAATAAAGATATTTTAATATTTAATGTTAAAGGGACACTGAACACTAATTTTCTCTTTTGTGATTCAGATAGAGCATTCAATATTAATAAACTATTTCATTTACTCCTATAATCAAATTCTCTTCATTGATTCATTCATTGTTCTTGGTGATTGGTGTATACATTCAGCGTCCAATAAACAAGTGCTTTTCATGGTTCTGAAACAAAATATTGATTAGCTGCCTTCTTTTTCAAAGAAAGAAAGCAAGAGAACACGGACAAATTGATAATAGGAGTAAATTAGAAATATGCTTAAAAATGCATGCTCTATGTGAATCACAAAATTAAAGATATGGGTTCAGTGTCTTCTGTTTTGCATTGTGATAAATCTGTGTTGTGTCCTAAAACAGATTACTGTACATTGCACAAATGGATCGATGTGCCACATGGCTTCAGTTCGATTTGTCACCAGTTGTTATTCCAAGTGTTGTGTGTGTGTATTTTTTAAAAAACATTGATCAATGCTTATATTTATATAAGCCATAGAATCATATGTGAATAATTAGCTGTCTAATATAGTAAGAAATCAAACATATGTGAAATACATAATTTTCTTAACAATCAATCACCTTAACTCATAAATTTCTGGTTCATATTAGTATATTAAGTATATTATTTGTTAGATTCTCGACCAATGTGGTTTAGTGATGCCCAAACTGTGTTCACTAATATATTTTAATATCATTATTAGATGTTGTTGTGGCGAGCATAGAGGGATCCAGCAGCAATGGTGACCTGCCTTTGCAGGGTTCTGGTAAGTCCATTGACTCATTCATATGTCATTGAAGGTGTATTTTTAATTTAATGAAGCATTCCATTTGAATCAACCATATAATTTACTCCTCTGATTATATATATTTTTAAAATATTTTAAGATTAAGATTTCAAAGCTTCTTAGTCTACACCTTTGTGCTTCAGAACATGGCTAGCATATGTTTCTTTTTAGTATAAATTTAGACAACAATCATCAAGTGATACACACATGAGAACTCTTAAATGTTCCATGTACTCAGCTTTTAAGAATATTTTCAAAATACGGACACTAAAATGTAATTATTACTCATCGATAATTACAAATCCAATTTCATTTGTATGCTCCATCAAAATGATGTAATTCCTAACTTTGGATCAGTATCTCTTTAATGCAACATTGATGTGTGTCCTTGACCAACAGTAACATATGTTAGAATATCGGATTTTAACGTGTACACAACATGTTATGTTTTACAGAGATTGATCTAACATGTGAGATGGAGGAGGAAGTGGTTCCCTTGGAGTCTGATGGTATGTCAAATATATCTAACATGTATTGAGCATGTATTATTGTTTATAAATCATTCTCTTGAAGAAAAAGAAAGTCTACAGCTTTGTCCCTTTAAAATATATTAGTCCATTATTTTTTCCATTATTTTTCAAATACACTACTGCCCCCCTTTCTATATCATGCAGCATGAACATATGTTTGTATTTTTCTTAAATTTATGTATGATTTGTCATTAATGACATCATAATGTCACATGCATATTCCATGCAATACCACAATAATCCGCTTCTGATTGTCCAGACAGACTATTCATCTGAGTGCCTAGATGCAGACCATATCCTTATGTCATCATTGTTTATAAATTGTAAACCACTTCTAAGTATACATAAAACATAATCATGTTTAAAATCCTTGTTTTAATTTCATGATGTATGAGATGCAAATATATTTAAAATATATTTATGTGAGCTCATTCTTGTAGCTCTGTATCTACTCTGTGAACTTTTAAAACTTATATGAGCTGTTTTCAAGAAAATCAAGCCCCGAGTGAAATGGTCAGTGGCAATGCCTGGACATTTCAAGGACTGGAGAATTACATCTCTCCCCCACGGAAGGCAGAAAAAGCACTTAGACATGTGTGGAGACCTGTGCGTTTACCCGCCGGCCATATTGGCACGCAACAGAAGCCGGTACCCTTAACGGCCCCTAGCAGACAAACAGACCGCCTGAAACACTGACAAGGGGATCAGGAGGGCAGCGGTTGAAAAAGAACTGGCTGCGCTGTTCTGGCGATCCGACCCATCCCCACCTTACCCTGAGCAGGAGACGAGGTGACAGCTGGGACCTGAGCCACACCACGTGGAGCAAGTAAGGAGTGCACCTTACACGTACCGCAAGTGAGGATGAGCCTGAACCTGCGCTGCTGAAGAACCGGTAAAGCCTAAAACGAGTGGCGGTCGCCTCACAGGAGCCAAGAGGTTTGATCAGGATCCGCCGGGCATCTTGAAGGCAGCATAAGGAGAGCGGCTCTATATGCAGTGGCGCCATCTTATCCAGCAGCGGCCTCAGTGACTCACACGGACCGATCTGATAAGGAGCGGAAGAGCTGGTAAGATACAGAGCGGCTAAGCTGCGCGACACACCACATTTCCCTGATGCTTGTGGATCCGTTTAAGGGAGTTGGGCCCCACAGCTACTCAGACAACTGCCCACGCATATATACTATTTAAACCCCTCATATATCCAGAGACTGTTGGCCTGGACGCACTGGAGTGGAGGCTGTAGACCCCCTGGGATATGAGACATTCTTAAAAGGGGGAAGGAAAAAAAAAAAAAAAGAAAAGAAAGCACAGAGAAGCCAAGCAGCAGCATAAAACTCTGGTTGGATCGTATACCATATCAGTTTCCCTGTTTGGCCCAATTGCTATACCACAGCATGCCTGCTCTGACTGATATTAAATAAAGTAACTGCAAACAGAACCATATTAGCACTCCTGGCAGGACTATCCCTTAACATCTTGTGGAAATCCCTTTTTTTTTTATATATATAGAGGTTGTGCATATGTGAGTACTGTATGTGAAGTGTTGCTGTATATGGTTTTGAAAACATATGGGGCATGTTATATATATGCTGGGATTCTTTGTACAAAGCTGGCTATCACTCATGTCATAAGGTTATACATACTGTGATAATACTGGGGACTGACAGCTAATGTAATACCTAACGTTGCACACTAGCAAGTTTTGCAGACAGTAAACTAACTACAGCTCTTTCACTAGACTCCTGTGACTACCCAGCACCCCTTTTCAGACACATGTGCAACACATACTTCTCTCCTTTATATGGATAAATTCTTAGAGCCCTCAAAAATGTCTAGTAGAGGCAAAGCAGGCAACAAAAAACAAAAAAAAAATGCAGAGAGCACATCTGCCCTCACACCTAAACAGGCTGACACCCCACCTGAACTTACTGTACCGCATACCATAGTACAACAACTTACTTCACTTTTTATGCCCAAAATGGACAGTATTCAAAGAGGTGTAGATACTTTGGCAGGAGAGGTTAAACAGATAACGGCTCGATTTAATGAAGTAGAAGCGAGAGTCTCAGAGTTAGAGGACTTTAATGTTTCGCACACTAGGAAGGTAGAGGACCTGACGCACCAGAACCAAATCTTATTCCAACACCTGGCAGAATAATGTCCGCCTTCTAGGTCTACCTGAAGCTATCAAACTGTCTGACATAATACACTTCATCGAACATGACCTGGCATCCTTGTTAGGTATTGCTACAGGCACTATGAGGGGCAGCGTCGAAAGGGCGCATAGAGTAGGTCCAGAGAGACAAAATCCTAGAGAGGGCCAACCCCCCAGACAAATAATGATAAAATTCTTGCATTTCCAGGTAAAGGTACAGGTGCTGCGAGCATATCGTAGACTCCCCTCCTTGATGTTTGAAAATTCTAAACTCCTGCTTTTTCAGGACTACTCTGCTGAGTTGATGCGGAAAAGGAGGGAATTCTCTGCATTATGCTCATCCCTAAAAAGGGAAGGCCGGAAAGTATACCTGTTGTACCCGGCGAGACTGAAATGGCCCAAGGTTCTTTGATTCGCCCGCGGAGGCACAGGCCTTTCTGGGGGATAATCAGAGGGGACCTGGTAATTCTCGCAGAGAAGCAATGCAGGTAGACCCTGACTGAGATGTGGTTTAAGTAGGTGGAAGGTAGAATACTTGGTTAAAATACTAATGGGTTATCTCACAACTGTTATTTGTTTTATTCATGCTATTTTGGGTGTTGCCCTGAATGACACTCAGACACATGCGGAGATAGCATTGTCCACCAGGAATTTACTCCCTGATGTTGTTCTGGTGTCACTTCCACGGTAATACACTGCTATTGGAAACACGCAGATAAGAGGAAATTTGATGATCTATGCACTTATATTTTTCGGACATCTGCGCTTATTATTTAAATTACTGTTATTATTACTCATTAAGCTGGAAACTAGATCAGATATATGGAAAGCGCTAACCCCTTGTGGTAGGAGGATATTGAACTGTTTAATGTTAACTTTTATAATGACCTTAGTACAGCTAATACTCTTAATCCTGACACTAAGTTCTGCGCTGGGGTGGCAGACAAGCTGCCACTGCTGCGCAGAACAGGCCCAGGGCCGCCACATTACTCATAATACAATATACTGTCTTTTAGACTCACTTGCTTATTGGCCGGTAATAATGGGTACTCCACCTGAGTGGAGGAAGGGGCGGCCCGGATATCTCGCTGTCATGTATAGCAATCTATGTTCGCCAAGGCTGATAACCTTTTTTTTGTCTCTCTCATATATTGCAATTTATAATAATCCTAATTGTTATGAGGAATGTTCACCAAGACTGAAAATCTGTTCTATTTTTTTCTTGTTGTTGTTGTCTTGTTCATATGCTGCTATTTTTAGCAACTCTATTTGCTGCGGAGAATGGTGGGCCACGACCCCTAGAGGTTGTGTTTTTTTTTTCAATTTGAATTTTTTTCTTTTTCTCTCCCTCTCGCAAAAAACGAAAAAAACCTTGCCTATGATTCGGTGGAAACCTGTGGGGTCTCAAGTCTATGCCAAAGACCATTGGACAATTGATGCGCTGCATCAACATCCTTTAAAAAAAAAAATGTTTTCTCTTTCAACGTATGGATGGAATTAATACACCAATGGTTGAACGCAGGCAGAGGACCCTCCCTATGGAAGGGACAGAGGCTGGTTTCAAAGAGGGAAAAAAGAGAATTTTTTTTTTTCCCTCTCTTCTCCTTCTCTCCTGGACCTGCTCCCCTCCTTATTTCGCAGACCCAGACCTGACAGCACATGGCTCGGAAAGGAAGCATAGATGGTAGCTAAGTTTATTTCCTGGAATGTGGGCGGAATCCACTCACCCATTAAGAGAAAAGCTATACTCACGCATCTACGTAAGTTACACACCGATGTGGCCCTTTTACAGGAGACACACCTGACTGACTCTGAACACGAGAAGTTAAAAACAGATTGGGTGGGTAGAATTGCATTTGTTTCACACACTAGCTCTAGTAGAGGACTGATTGTCCTTTTTGGGAAAAAAATCTGGCGCAGAAATTCTTAGAACTCACAAAGACCCAGAGAGTCGCTACCTCATAGTCCAAATTAAAATGGGCACGCAACTCTACACTCTGTGTAATCTGTATGCCCCCAACCAAAAAAGTGCAGGCTTCTGGACACAACTCACTAGGGTACTAACACCATACCTAGATACAAAGCTTATACTGGGGGGGGACTTCAATCTTGCACCTGACCAAATGTGTGATAGGATGCGAGCCCCGGGACTCCCTTCCGAAAATAAACAGCCTAAATATTTGGGGCGATTTGAGAGGAAAATTTTTTCTAACCTAGAAAAAGAGCTGGGGCTATGCGACATATGGCGATTGCGCCATCCAGAGAGCAGAGATTACTCTTGTATCTCCAAGGCCAAGGCGTCCTTGTCAAGGATAGACCTTTTCATGATCTCTGAATTGGTTATCTCGCTGGTTCAACAGGCCAAGATACACGATATCCTAGTATCTGACCACGCACCGGTCGAGCTTACACTCCACCTCCGCAGATGCCCTGCAAATAGAAACACTTTGAGATTTCCAAGCTACTTAACTAACTCAGTGCCTTTCAAACAGTTCCTGATACACTCCTGGAATGATTTCTACACTGACAACTTGGCTCACGTTGCTAACCCCCAACTTATGTGGGAAACAGCAAAAGTGGTGTTGGCAGGAAACATTATCTCATACCTGGCTGACCTTCGGCGTAAAACCCAGCTTCGCTATGTCACGCTGGAAAAAAGCCTGGTGAGGGCTTACAGTAGTTACTGCACTAACAAAACTAGAGATCAGTATGACGAGTATGTCACCGCGAAAGAAAACTTGGATACATTTATGTCCCAACAGGCAGCGGCAGGGTTGATCAAAACAGCATCTAAATTTTATAGATTTGGGAATCGATCAGGGAAACTATTGGCCTCCTTAACCAAAGCTCGCACAGCAAAAAAGGATGTTGCCTCCTTGAAATACAGAGGGAAGGTGCTTACAACACCCATGGATATTGCCAGAGGATTTGCAGAGTATTATGCTGAGCTGTATACAAAGCAACCGGGATGCCCACCCGAGGTGAAGAATTCCTTCTGGTCCTCTGTGAATCTACCGCGGCTTAGCCAGGATCAGATAGATCAACTGAACTCCCCCCTTACGGCGGAAGAAGTTGATAGAGCAATACACAACGTGGCTTTGGGTAAGGCACCGGGTCCGGACGGCCTACCTGCTGAATTTTATCGATTACTGCAACCCAATATAGCCGCAACACTACTAGAGATGTATAATGGAAACTTCCAGAGCGAGCTCTTACCATCACCGACTTTCTCGGCAGCTCATATTACACTCATCCCTAAGCCAGGGAAGGACCATTCTCTACCTGAGTCATACCGACCTATCTCCCTATTGAACGCTGACTATAAGATATATATGGCAGTGTTAGCGGCTCGACTAAAGATCCTCTTGCCATCCCTCCTACACCCACACCAAACTGGTTTTGTGTACCAGCGATCATCAGTGGTTAATCTGCGTAGGGTTACTCAGGTCATTGACTTTTGTTGGAGAAGGGGTGAGGGTCGGTAGAGGGATGATATGTCGGAGGCCTTCCTGCTGACCCTGGATGCAGAGAAGGCCTTCGATAGAGTTGAATGGGAGCATCTGGACAACACCTTAATGCGTTTCAATGTGGTAGGAAAGTTTGCGCAAACTATCCGGAACATATACTCGAGACCAGTGGCCAGAGTTCTGGCAAATGGTATGTTCTTTCCAGACATTGTCCTGCAGTGAGGCACGAGACAGGGGTGCCCCTTGTCTCCTCTGCTTTTCGACATGGCGTTAGAGCCTTTGGCTATTAAACTCCGGCAGAGTTTCCCGGGCATCAAAGTACACGGCAGACCGCAACGGTTAGCCCTGTATGCTGACGACATGCTGCTATTTGTTGAGGATCCTGCAGAGCACGTTCCTAATATCCTTAGGATCATTCAAAACTTTGGTAGCTTTTCCGGCTATAAGATCAATACTGGAAAGTCGGAGATATTGTGGCTGAATAAGCACACGGCTAGCAAAGGAACTTATCCCTTTACTGAAGTTGGAAACGGACTAACTTATTTAGGCATCCAACTGCATAGAAACCCTCTCAACTTATACGACTCGAATCTTTCAAACCACTGTGCCAACTTGTGTAAACAGCTACGGCAGTGGAGTTCACTGCCCTTGTCAGTCATGGGACGAATCAGCCTCGTCAAAATGGTCACGTTGGCGAGGCTACTTTACCCCATGTTTATGTTGCCATTCTTATGGAAGAAGAAGGACCTGAACTCCTTGAACACAGCGGTAAAAAAATTTGTGTGGAGAGGGGGTAAGCCTCGCATAGCGGCTGCACACTTGCAGCAATCGTTCACTTCTGGGGGCTTAGGTCTCCCAAATTTTAGAATGTACAATAGGGCAGCCTTGATCAGGCTAGTCCTTGACTGGCAATTGGGTACCTCTCATTTCTGTGATATGGAACTAGAAAACGCTGCACTGAAACCTATAGATCTAGCGTACTTGCCACACTTAAAGGTGACAGAAACACCCCCACACATTAAATCATCTATCCTCTATAAGGGACCATTGGCAGCCTGGCGCATGGCTCATAGATACCTGGGGCCGCGGTCTCCTTCCGCTAAACTATTGCCCATAGTGGGCAACCTCGATTTCCCAGCAGGCACAGACACAGCACCCTTTCGCCATTGGAGGGATAAGGGAATAAAAACAATTGGAGACTTATTGGACCCCCTGACACACACGGTTAAGACCTTTACGGATCTGAGTACGAGATATGATATCCCCAACACGCAATTCTATGCTTATCTCCAAATACGCCACTATATTGATGATCTTAAACAAAAAGATCCAAATTTCTGGAGCACCCCGATGTTTGCTATATCGCAAACCTCATTCAAGTTGGGAAACTTCTCAATGTCTAGTATATATAAGACATTAATGCATAAGTCAATGACTGACTGTCAAAAAATCACTTTGGATAAATGGATGACAAGGGGAGTGAATGATATCACCAACATAGACATCCAGAAAAGTCTGGAGCTAACTAAAAAAGCAACACTGAGCATACCCCTGCATGAGTCACAGGTGAGAATGTTGCATTTTGATTACATTACCCCTAATAGGATCTCCAAATGGAATCCACAACTGCCAAACAGATGTGGCAAGTGCGGTGCTGCGGCCCCAGATGTCCCACACTATTTCTATTACTGCCCCTTGGTGAGACAGTTTTGGGCCAGACTGCAGCACTGGCTTAAGGGCATAATGGACGCTTCAGTCGCTCTATAGCTAGACCAGATATGCTTTTTTAGATGGCACGACACTCCTCACAAATACCACTCAATGCTGACACTGATGATGCTGATTACCAGAAACTGCATTCTATGCTTATGGACAGATAGAAAATCACCAACTATAGGGCAATTTAAGCGCAAACTATTCAAGCACCTGTTCATAGAACAGTTTGATGTCAGATTGGACACTGCCCATAGACTAAGACCCTTTTTGACAAAGTGGGGACCTTTTTTAAAAAAGCAGACTCCCACAATACAAAGACAAATTCTCTGCCCTTTTTCCCAAACGGAAATCCTTTTAGAAGCATCCCTGAGAGGTGAATGGACAGCACTATATGATAAGGATACACCAGTAGTGGACGACAGACAGGGTGAGATCCTAATTTCACAAATCCTATAGGCCGGAAAACTAGGAGTCAAGCTAGATCTCATGGAGGGAGGGGGATGGGGGGGGAGAACCCTTGGAGTTTTTTTGGGGTTTTTTTCCCCAATCTGGAGGAACCCCACCAGACCCCAAGGCAAGTCTGAAATCACCCATGGGTGAGGTTAATTATTGAGGTAATATGATAAGTTATAAGTGTATAAAAAAAAAAAAAATAGGAGAAAGTGTTAGGAGAGAAGGGAACGGCAGAATTCTGATGACTATCAAAAGCTAAATCCTGAACAGGTGTATGATGTAAATGACCCGAAGCAATGTTGTCAAGCTAACAAGCATGTTGAAGGTGTCAACATTTCTATGATGCAAGTGATATGTTATCTGTATATCTGTATATATACGATTTGTAACTGTTTTCGATCTCCTTTTCTCTTCAATAAAAAGAATTTAAAAAATATATATATATATTTATGTGTAGACTGTCCATTTCAATCCAACAAACATTAATATTCCTCAAAATTAAAGCATGCATTGATGAATGTGTCTATTAATATTGGGATGACATACATTTAATCCTAATATAAAAGAGAGATTCACAACATTAATCTGAAATTTGAATCAGATAGAGAAGATTATATTGTTAATCGATAATATGAATGGTAGTGTCATACTTTGCAAGGGAGCAGGTTCAGGAGTTGGGAGCTGTTGTGCAGAGGTGTCAGGTTCTGGGGTTAAAGTTGTGTTTTGTCTGCGTGAGTCTTTCCTTTTTGGCATAATTAAACAGGTACAAGGTTTTAGGAAATAAAGGTGATGGTTTTATTGATAGGATAATTAGCAATGCAGAGATATGCAAACTAGATAAGGCAATGTCTATAGGCTGTAGACTGGAACTTTGTAGTAACAGGCAGGAATACAGATCTTTGTAATAACAGGCAGGATACTTGCATATGCTGTAGATTGGAACTCTGTAATAACAGGCAGGAATGCAGATCTTTGTAATAACAGGCAGGATACTTGCATATGCTGTAGACTGGAACTCTGTAGTAACAGATAGGAATGCAGATCTTTGTAACAACAGGCAGGATACTTGCATATGCTGTAGACTGGAACTCTGAGTCAGTCTTTAGGAAATAGAGAATTAGCTAAGATCAATTGCCAGGAAATCAGTCGAAAATCGAAACACAGTGCCAAGGGAATATCCAGAAGAGTAGTCAGGAAATGAAGCAGAAATCAGGAACCAGAAAATCCAACAAATCTGTATTTCACTCAGGAAACAGGACCAGAGGGTCTTTCAGAGTATAACACTCAATGTCAAGGCCCAGAACTGATGAAAGCAAACCTCCCAGATATAGCAGACTGCTGATTTAATGATTTGTTTCAGCTGGTAAGCAGGTGGAGCCAGAGAGCCAAAGTTGCAGCAAACAAAAAAAAAACAATATTCTTAGCCTGTGATCAAGCCATCTGGTGGCAAAGAGGTAAGACAACAGGCTGGGAAAGAACAGCAGCAGAAATAGAAACAGGTCCCAGGTTCAATTCTAGGCTGGATCATGACAGGTAGTATCTACTGTGTATATATTCTGAAGAGTAATTGATTGAAGCATCAAGCTTAAAATGAGACCAATAAAGATTACAAAGTCAATCACCAAAATATATATGTAAATCAGTGTTTACATGGTTTAAAACGCTAGGTGGAGTGGCCATTTCAATTTCATAATATTACACACTCCCATATTATTCAATGTTTGAATATTCTGAGATCAATCCACGGGCATGTGTCTAAAAGAACTCTATTAAATTTCAATTTCAAATGCATACCGATAAATTATACAAAAGATAAATATATTATCAATTCATAAATATTAGCACATAATGTTGCCTTTGATAAATAGGATTTTTAATATATTCATGAAATGTTACATGAAAAATAACAGTGAACATTCTGAGTTTAAAGGATCTATTAAATCTTCTAAGTAATTATATTTGATTCAAATCAATCAATAACTTAAAACATAGTCATTATTGTGACTTTGTATCAATATTTTATGATAACAATAATCCAGACTTTAACTAATGTATAATATTTATTTCTTTCAACATAATAATATTTATTGATATCATATCTGTCTATTTTTTCTATATTTCAGATGGACCTTCCACTTCTGGGCCTCAGCCTCCAGCCCCAAACCAGTCCCGGCCCTTCCCATTCCTCCCGTCCTGTCCCTCCCAAAAAACGCCCCTTTGCCCCCCCTCGCCGCTCTCCCCGTATTTCCGCCCATACAGCTCCCCCACCTGCCCAGCCCCCAACTCAACAGGCCCCTGACTGCCCAGCTGTATGGGCTGTCCCAGAGCGGCAGCCAAGTCCCAGAGCGGCAGCCAAGTCCCATCCCTCCCCCCTCCCGGTCCAGACTTTTACCCCAATCTCCACCTTCATTGTCCTGGGTGTCGGATTATCCTTCCCAGCCACAGATATAAGTATCATTACAAATCCACATTATAACATACTTTCTTTAAGGGACATTATAGTGATATAATTAGACATAAATTGATATTTTACATCAATATTTTTAAAAAAATATTTTCTTTATTTGATTAATCTAAATGTTTACGATCTTCAGTTTTGTGAAATCAACATCCACATTTTCTAATATAGAAATGATATTGCTTACATGTTGTATATGTATTCTGTATATATGACAATATTTTGTATTTGTTATCACTGCCCTTTTCACAGTGTGTCATAAACCAAAGAAATATTTTGTTCAAGATTGAGAGGGTTTTGATTTGTGTTAAGATCTTAAAGGGACAGTATACTATTATATAGTTTTTCCCTTAATGTGTTTACAATTATTTTTTGTACCAGCTGCAGAGTATAAAATGTATGCAATTTGCTTGTTAAGGCTTCTTTGTGTATATGAATTAGCTGATTTTGATTTTTGAAGCCACAACCTAATCAAATGGTTTTAACTTGTAGGTATTATCAGATCTCATTAATTTATCCCATTTAGAAAATATACATGCTTCTTTATCTCATATCACTCCATATACCAATCACCAATACTTGGATAGAACAATTGTAAATTAACTTTTTCTTACCTTATCTCTTCTATAACCCACTGGCAGTGTAATTTCTTCTGCTTGCTGTGTTTACACAGCTTGGCCTCGAGGCCAAAATATTTAAGGATAGGTGTGGATACCACAGGCTAAATAAACTATTTCAGATGCCACTATAAGGCCAATGGAAATACTTATAAACAATTTAATACACTCCAGCAGGTAAAGTGGATCATTGTGAACCAATTAAAGGGGAGAACATTTTTGAGTAAACTGTCCCTTTAATGGTTTATCTATGAAGAACATATTTAATGTGTAAATATTCTATATAGAATATTTACTAATAATAACGAATTGTCTTTTTATTATTACAATGTCTCTGCTCTTTTTTTATTATGTGCTTGAATGAACAATAATTTTCATACTTTTTTTTTTTTTAGGTTGTGACTCAGCATGGTTAACGCTAGAGGCTCTAGCACGTATAGAGCAGACCATGGTGAGGAACAGTGTGTTGCTGGGAAGGATGCACGACACCACGCATACCCAGCTGCAGATGCAGCGCTTGACTCTACAGCGTGTTCTGCACTTAGAGTCAATGCATGAATCCACAGCTGGGAATGCACAGGACGATGAGGGTGATGCTGAGGCCCAATAAGTGGAGGATCCGGAGATGCTCCGAGGGCGCAGATACGAATCTTCCGTCCACATGTTAGTTTGTGTTTGTTAGTATTTATTGTTGCCATTTGGCATATTTAGTTTTTTTGTTGTGCCTGTTGCACTCTTTCACCTTGTCAGATGAGTCCAATGGGGCTGTGTTGGCCCTTGTCAACTCTCTCCAAGGACTGTGATGCACTCTTTCACCTTGTCAGATGGCTCCAATGGGGCTGTGTTGGCCCTTGTCAACTCCCTCCAAGAACTGTGATACACTATGGCACCTTGTCAGATGGCTCCAATGGGGCTGTGTTTAACAAATGATCCCCGGATTATTACAATGAGATAATCTATGTAAATTACGAATTTGATGGAAATAGTATCCTCTCTGTGAATCCTGAACTTAATTGTTTGTATTTCATGTCCCTTTAAGTGATGCTGACCACAATTCTTAATGTATTTTTGTCCTTTTTACACCAACATAGACTTATAATATTTTTAAAAAAAGATTATTTTTTGAATGTTGCCAGCACATGTATTCCAATTTCACTTATATCTTATTGTTGTAGTCTAACAAAAGCAATCACTATGTGTAATGTGCTTATTTTAGCTGATTAATATGTTTCTCTTATTATTGTTTCTGTTTAATGATCCAATGATATATTTCTATAGGTAGGCTGACCATATTTCAACTTGAATAAGTGACACATCTGCTAAATACATGTGTCATTATTCTTATTCCAAATAAATCTTTAAACATATCTGAAAACATCCCTGACATATGTATTTCTCATGTGTCCCTTTTTAAAGCATAAAGATGGAACACCATAGCTATAGGTAACATATAATGTCTAACCAATCCATATTTTCATAATGTATCTCGTAGCATTATGTCTGATTTAAAGGGACATGAAACACAATCTATTTTCTCATTTATGAATAACATACTATTTTTTAAGAAGTTTCTTTCCATAAATTCACATATTTGCTTCAGTCTCCTTGTGTCATTTGTTTAAGTAGTAGCAGGGCACTACTGTTTTCAAAATAAACACATAGGCGAACCAATGACAATCGGTATATATATGTAGCCAACAATCAGCATTTAGAACATCGTATTTTTCTGCTCTTGAGATTACCTCTAAACACGTCATCAAAAGATTAAACTTAAATTTGAAAATGAAGTTCAAATTGCAATATCGTACATAATCGTGTAACATAAAATGCTTGCTAAATAGTTAATAATCCTCTGATTCTAATGAAATATATCCTTATTACCAACAATGGATTCTATTTCATATATCATAGTATTACGTTATCTTGCATGACCTTCATAGCTAACAATATAGCACATACTAGTTTTTTAAATATAAATACGTTTCTTATTGACATGCAAAGCTGTAAAATGAGTCCTTGGATTGGATGACGTTTTTACGCAATCTCGGATGCGCCTTTGATTGGCTCACATTGTTACGCAATCTCGGATGCGCCATGTTGCTTAAGACGTCACATGCCAAGCTGTAAAATTAGTTCTTGGATTGGATGCCGGTTTTACGCGATCTCGGATGCGCCTTTGATTGGCTGACATTTTTACGCGATCTCCGATGCACCATGTTGCTTAAGACGTCACATGCCAAGGTGTTAAATCCGTCTGATTTGCTTACGTATTCCCGCAATATTTGATTTTGCACGTAACCCACGTTTGTGAATGAGAAGACAAGTTTAAAACCATGGCGAGTATGGATTGTGTCAATCATGTACATTGTTGAACCATAGCTGATAAAGAACACAAAAATCTCTTTTGATGGCTGTCTCGTTGAAGAAACAAATGAAAGCAATATGTTTTTCATGCATAATATATTTTGAGGCAAGTGCAAATCCATGAATATACTCCATCTTGTTTAATATGTTTGTCAACAATATTTTCATGTTTATAAATAATGACTGTGTTGTGTTGAATTTTCTACATATCTAATTCCTAAAGATGCGCTATTGTATTTGAATCAAGTAATCAATATGCATTGACCTTTATCATATGCTAAATATATGAGATGCCTACTTATTCTAGATGTTATATTGTGTTATTTTTTCTTAAAGGGACATTATACACTCAATTATTCTTAGCATATATGTTTTGTAGATGATCTATTTATATAGTCCTTATTTCTTTTAAATGTATAGTTTTGCTTATGTTTAAATACCATTGCTGTGATTTTCTGACTCCTAACCAAGCCTCAAAGTTTGATGTGAGTACCATCAGCTACCTTCTCCAGCTTGCTCCTGTTTGTGTAAAGGGTCTTTTCATATGCAAAAGAAGGGGGATTGTTTTATTTCACACTTGCAATGGGCTTTCCAGCTAACTTTTCAACATATCTAAACTGATAGTTTCTAAGTAAGTCTTTAAACCGTTTTCTTATGGATTTTTATATCAGTATCTGGGCATCTTGTTCTTTATAGTAGTGTCTATTACATGCAGTTCTCTGAAAATAAGTGCATACTGTCCCTTTAATGTAAATGCTCAGTATTGTGTCATGTATGACTTCCACATTGTTAATCTCCAAATATATTACTGTGAGCATATATTTCTAATGTAACTCTTAAAAGGACATGAAATCAGATTCCTTCTAAATGAAATGTATTTCTTAAATAATTCAAACACAATAATGTATCTTTAATAAAATAGACTTTATTTAACACGTAGATAGAAATATGGCATACAGGCTTAGTATCCTATTCAAATAGTTTCTTGTTTGAACAAGTACATGTAGACATACCAACAATCCCTAAGGATTAGTATATGTTAGCATATGTTCTTGTTTAAAGGAACAGTCAAGTCAAGCAAAACAGTAATGATTTTAATCTCCAAAAATGCAACTTGTATAAAATATATCTCAAACGTTTATCACCAATTTATCTTATTTCTCTTGGTATTCTTAGTCGATAGTTAAACCTAGGAGGTTCATCTGCTCATTTCTTAGACCTTGAAGAGTGCATCTAATCTGAATGCATTTTGACCACTAGAGGGCATTATTTTTTGTGTTTCATATAGAAAGCATTGAGCTCATGCAGCATAGTTACCCTGGATTGATTAGTGATTGGCTGAAATGGCGGTCTGTCAAAAGAACTGAAATAAGTGGTAATTTTTCAGAGGCATAGATACAAGGTTAGTCACAGAAGTAAAACGTGTATTTCTCTAAGTCTTGTTTTTACCAACTTGATATTTTGTAATAAAGTGTTTTCTTTGTAACCAACAATAATTAATGTTATGACTGTCCCTTTAAGCTGTGTTATTGGCATCCAAACAGTGATATGCCATCATGTATAATTGTAATGGTCACTTTGTTTGAGATTAGGGAAACAGTTTGGACATTACATCACAGAAACCAATCAATGTAATCAACAAGGATAGGTATGTGATGATGTGGTCTCCACACACTTGTAAAACACACTCTGCAAACAATCTGCCTCCATGGACCCGGTCCCTTAGAAGCAGATTATATACAGTGTGCTCCACAAGTGTAAGAAGACCACATCATCACATATCTATCCATTACACATTAAATAATTAAAAAAAAAAAAATATATATATACATACATACAGGTGATCCTCGGTTTACAACAGTTCAATTTGCACCGTTTCAGAATAACAACCTTTTTTTCAGTCATGTGACTGCTATTGAAAAGCATTGAGAAGCAGTGCATTGATTAAAATAGCCAGTAGGTGGAGCTGTCCGCTTGTGTTGCAGCAAAGATATGCAAGCCAAGCAAGCTGAAATTAATCAGTTTAACTAGACGTGAGCTATCGAGCAGCTTTCATATGAACAAGATCTTCCTGTCTATAAATCAGTCCAGATTGGAATGCAGAAAAATGCAAGTAAAGTGTGTTGTGTAATTATTTTATTAGGTTTATAATGCTGTTTAGCAAATGTTTTTAATTATATTAATTTAATTATATATTCTGTGTTGTGTGATTATTTTATTAGGTTTATAATGCTGTTTAGCATTTAAAGTCTTCATTTCAAAGCTTTAAAAATAATGTATTAGGTGTTACTTATGACAATTTTGAGAGGGGCCTGGAACCTAACTCCCTCACTTCCCCTTGACTTACATTATAAACTGGGTTTCAATTTACAACGGTTTCGATTTACAACCATTCCTTCTGGAACCTAACCCCGGCATAAACTGAGGGCTACCTGTATATAACAAAAAATACTTCCTCTTCCTACGAGACTGAGGCTCTGGGGGGGCAACTGCCCCCTCTGACGAGTTCTCATCAGAGATGTTTGAGGAAGTGGGGAAGGAGGAGTACTGGGATCACCCGGCTGAGGAAGAGATTGAGGAGGAGATGGAGGAGGGCCAGGATCAGATGGTCCAGCAGCAGATGGCACGTTATGCGCCTCCCAGAGGACCTGCAATATATCTTTCAGAGTATGCAAGATCTCTCTTTGGTCTTGGATAAGCTGTCTTTGGTCTTGTCGAATCTCATTAATTGCTTCCGTCAGCTGGATTCTGCTTGCCGCATTTTCCATCCGGGAGGCACGCATCTCTTCCAGAAAATCTCTTAAATATCTGCAGCTCTGCTATCTCCTTCTAACGGGCTGCTGGTGCAGGAAGGGCTGCTGCAGGGATCTCTTCTGCAGTGGGGGCTTCTTCCCAGGATGTGGATAGAGGGATGTCTTCCATGTCTCCCCGAGGTGGCGAGTCATCTCCACCACTCTCATACCTGGTTGAAGGAAGAGCCTGTGGTTGCTGTGCTGCCTCCTCCCCGGGCTCAGACTCTGTATATTGTAAAAAGAAAGAAATCAATATATTAGCACAGTTCCAAATAAAGATGTAAATGCTTTTGCTTACAATTAGAATAAGTATTCAGAAAAACCACTCGCACACTCACCCAAACCAACTCTCGCTCACTACCGCTCTCTCACTCTCTCACACTACCACTAACTCACTCTCTCACACTACCACTAACTCACTAAATCTCACAATATCACTAACTATCTCACTCTCTCACACTACCACTAACTAACTCACTATCTCACACTACCACTAACTAACTCACTATCTCACACTACCACTAACTAACTCTCTGGCACTACCACTAACTAACTCTCTGGCACTACCACTAACTCACTATCTCACACTACCACTAACTAACTCACTAAATCTCACACTACCACTAACTATCTCACTCTCTCACACTACCACTAACTCACTATCTCACACTACCACTAACTAACTCACTCACTAAATCTCACAATACCAATAACTCTCTAATCTCCAAAAATCCTCCAGCAACACAGTCAAAGAAGCCATGCTTGGAACGTGCTTATATACCCTATGTAAATGTTTAATGATGTACCAGTGTGCAAAGTAAAGTATGTTCAGGTGTGCTTTGTTAGTAATTAGTATGTGTGCAGTGTGTATTAGTTGTGTGAATTTGTGCATGCTCATATTGAGTTAGTATTTGTGGAATGTGTATAATGTGATGATGTCATAGTGATCGTTTTGCATAACATTGTCCCAAAAAATTATCTGTAAATGGTGATTTGTGATGTGTCGTATTTGTGAAGTGCTGTAAATGTTTCTTTGTACTAATGTTCCGTAATTTTGAATGCGAATGTTTTGTTTGTGTATGAGTGTGCAAATCTTTTTTCGTGTTGTTTTGTTCCGTGTTGCAAGATCGTAAAGTATTTATGTATTCCTTGTTTAGTGTAAATCATGTTTATTCTTTTTTGTTTTCCGATTGTGAATGTGTAATGCGTATGTGCTATGTTGCGTGATTGTTGCTAGTACATTTGAGCTGTGTTTTTGTTATGCATTATGTGGTATACGTAATATGACAGAGCAGTGTGTATTTCTCGGGAGATCGAGTGTTAGCTGAAAAATGCGTGCTTCTTTGATTTTATCATTGATCTCTATGGGAGAATGTTTAACGCTGCCGTGATTACGCTAACTATCTCACTCTCTCACACTACCACTAACTCACTATCTCACACTACCACTAACTAACTCACTCACTAAATCTCACAATACCAATAACTCTCTAATCTCCAAAAATCCTCCAGCAACACAGTCAAAGAAGCCATGCTTGGAACGTGCTTATATACCCTATGTAAATGTTTAATGATGTACCAGTGTGCAAAGTAAAGTATGTTCAGGTGTGCTTTGTTAGTAATTAGTATGTGTGCAGTGTGTATTAGTTGTGTGAATTTGTGCATGCTCATATTGAGTTAGTATTTGTGGAATGTGTATAATGTGATGATGTCATAGTGATCGTTTTGCATAACATTGTCCCAAAAAATTATCTGTAAATGGTGATTTGTGATGTGTCGTATTTGTGAAGTGCTGTAAATGTTTCTTTGTACTAATGTTCCGTAATTTTGAATGCGAATGTTTTGTTTGTGTATGAGTGTGCAAATCTTTTTTCGTGTTGTTTTGTTCCGTGTTGCAAGATCGTAAAGTATTTATGTATTCCTTGTTTAGTGTAAATCATGTTTATTCTTTTTTGTTTTCCGATTGTGAATGTGTAATGCGTATGTGCTATGTTGCGTGATTGTTGCTAGTACATTTGAGCTGTGTTTTTGTTATGCATTATGTGGTATACGTA
The DNA here is from genome assembly GCF_027579735.1 of Bombina bombina. NCBI lineage: Eukaryota > Metazoa > Chordata > Amphibia > Anura > Bombinatoridae > Bombina > Bombina bombina. The sequence goes on from NC_069501.1 coordinate 628,002,500, forward strand.
ATATGACAGAGCAGTGTGTATTTCTCGGGAGATCGAGTGTTAGCTGAAAAATGCGTGCTTCTTTGATTTTATCATTGATCTCTATGGGAGAATGTTTAACGCTGCCGTGATTACGCTTCTTAAATAAACGCAGTAGTCGTGTTACTGCGACATATTACGAGGTTGTTTTGAGACTCGTAATACCTACGTTAAGAAAAGTGTGCAAACGAAATAAAATACACGTAACTAATGCACCCCTCCTAACGCAAAAATCGTAATCTAGGCGAGTGTTTGACATCTGTTCTGCAAGTCACACAATGGATCAGTAAAACCCCATTATGAAATTTTATGCAAATATTTTACTTTTTGATTACTCTCTTAACAAGTTTACTTTTCTCAAATGTAAAATCCTTTGGTATCTTGTGGAATTTTGCTCTTTAACCTATTAATGGCCAGATTGCGAGTGGTGTGCTAAAAAACGCTCAAGTGAAAAGGAGATTGACAGGGGTGTTTGTGCGCGTTGGGTATAGAACTCGTATTAAAAGTTGAAAGTAAACGCGTGGCGATTAACGCTAGAATGATAACCATGTCCTCAGAGCTCTGGTTAACTGTTTCACTAAACAAAAAAGTGTCACAAAACACATCAAAAATACATTGACACTCATAATAAACAATATCTAATAAAAATATTAGAAAAAATTGCACAAAAAAAGTTATAAGGGCTCAAAGAGATGAGGTCTCAGGTGTTTAAAAAAAAGGCAGGCAAAGGGCTTTAACTTAGAGATACATACATATACATGTTTAAATATATATAGGTATGTAAATATATGTTTATATGTGTGTACATATGTATTTATATGTGTATAAATGTATTTACAGAAATATATACTCATGTAAACACATAAAACATAATTTATGTAAGAACTTACCTGATACCTCAAATGCCTATAAATACACCCCTCACCACACCCACAAATCAGTTTAACGAATAGCCAAGAAGTGGGGTGATAAGACAAAAGTGTGAAAGCATAAAAAATAAGGAATTGGAATAATTGTGCTTTATACAAAAAAATCATAACCACCACAAAAAGGGTGGGCCTCATGGACTCTTGCTAATATGAAAGAAATGAATTTATCAGGTAAGTTCTTACATAAATTATGTTTTCTTTCATGTAATTAGCAAGAGTCCATGAGCTAGAGACGTATGGGATAATGACTACCCAAGATGTGGATCTTCCACGCAAGAGTCACTAGAGAGGGAGGGATAAAATAAAGACAGCCAATTCCGCTGAAAATAATCTACACCCAAAACAAAGTTTAAATCTTATAATGAAAAAAACTGAAATTATAAGCAGAAGAATCAAACTGAAACAGCTGCCTGAAGTATTTTTCTACCAAAAACTGCTTCAGAAGAAGAAAACACATCAAAATGGTAGAATTTAGAAAAAATATGCAAAGAAGATCAAGTTACTGCTTTGCAAATCTGATAAACCGAAGCTTCATTCCTAAACGCCCAGGAAGTAGAAACTGACCTAGTAGAATGAGCTGTAATCCTTTGAGGCAGAGTTTACCCGACTCGACATAAGCATGATGAATTAAAGATTTCAACCAAGATGCCAAAGAAATGGCAGAGGCCTTCTGACCTTTCCTAGAACTGGAAAAGATAACAAAAAGACTAGAAGTCTTTCGGAAATTCTTAGTAGCATCAACATAATATTTCAAAGCTCTAACTACATCCAAAGAATGCAATGATCTCTCCTTAGAATTCTTAGGATTAGGACATAATGAAGGAACTACAATTTCTCTACAAATGTTGTTAGAATTCACAACCTTAGGAAAAAATTTAAAAGAAGTTCGCAACACCGCCTTATCCTGATGAAAAATCAGAAAAGGAGACTCACAAGAAAGAGCAGATAATTCAGAAACTCTTCTAGCAGAAGAGATGGCCAATAGAAACAAAACTTTCCAAGAAAGTAATTTAATGTCCAGAAAATGCATAGGTTCAAACGGAGGAGCTTGAAGAGCCCCCAGAACCAAATTCAAACTCCAAGGAGGAGAGATTGACTTAATAACAAGTTTTATACGAAGCAAAGCTTGTACAAAACAATACAAATCAGGAAAACTAGCAATCTTTCTGTGAAAAAGAACAGAAAGAGCAAAGATTTGTCCTTTTAAGGAACTTGCAGACAAAACTTATCCAAACCATCCTGAAGAAACTGTAAAATTCTAGGAATTCTAAAAAAATGCCAAGAAAAAAGATGAGAAAAACACCAAAAAATGCAAGTCTTCCAGACTCGATAATATATCATCCTAGATACAGATTTACGAGCCTGCAACATAGTATTAATTACGGAGTCAGAGAAACCTCTATGACTGAGAATCAAGCGTTCAATCTCCATACCTTCAATTTAATGATTTGAGATCCTGATGGAAAAAAGGACCTTGTGATAGAAGGTCTGGACTTAACGGAAGAGTCCACGGATGGCAAGGAGCCATCCGGACAAGATCCGCATACCAAAACCTGTGAGGCCATGCTGGAGCCACCAGCAGAATAAACGAACGCTCCTTTAGAATTTTGGAAATCACTCTTGAAAAAAGAACTAGAGGCGAAAAGATATAGCAGGATGATATTTCCAAGGAAATGACAATGCATCCACTGCTTCCGCCTGAGGATCCCTGGATCTGGACAGATACCTGGGAAGCATCTTGTTTAGATGAGAAGCCATCAGATCTATTTCTGGAAGTCCCCATATTTGAACAATCTGAAGAAATACCTCTGGGTGAAGAGACCATTTGCCCGGAAGTAGCATTTGGCGACTGAGATAATTCGCTTCCCAATTATCTATACCTGGGATATGAACCGCAGAAATTAGACAGGAGCTGGATTTCGCCCATACAAGTATTCGAGATACTTCCTTTATAGCCAGAGGACTGTGAGTCCCTCTTGATGATTGACATATGCCACATTTGTGACATTGTCCGTCTGTAAACAAATGAACGACTCTCTTTAGAAGAGGCCACGACTGAAGAGCTCTGAAAATTGCACGGAGTTCCAAAATGTTGATTGGAAATCTCACCTCCTGAGATTCCCAAACCCCTTGTGCTGTCAGAAACCCCCATACAGCTCCCCAACCTGTCAGACTTGCATCTGTTGAGATCACAGTCCAGGTTGGAAGAACAAAAGAAGCCCCCTGAACTAAACGATGGTGGTCTGTACCACGTCAGAGGGTGTCGAACAATCGGTTTAAAAGATATTAAATGAGATATCTTTGTATAATCCTTGCACTACTGGTTCAGCATACAGAGCTGAAGAGGTCGCATGTGAAAATGAGCAAAGGGGAACACGTCCAATGCAGCAGTCATAAGAACCTAGAATTTCCATGCATAAAGCTACCGAAGGGAATGAATGAGACTGAAGGTTTCGACAAGCTGAAACCAAATTCAGACGTCTCTTGTCCGACAGAGACAGAGTCATGGACACTGAATCTTATCTGGAAACCTAAAAAGGTTACTCTCGTCTGAGGAATCAATAAACTGATTGGTTAATTGATCCTCCAACCATGTTCTTGAAGAAACAACACTCATAAAAAGCTGGAAAGAATCTTTCCATTGAAAATGAGCAAAGGGAATTGAATCCAATGCTGTTAAAACTTCTATGCATATATAGCAACTGAAGGAAATAATAGAGACTAAAAAAGGTACCGACAGACGGAACCCAATACAAATTGTCCCTTGTCCGATAGAGACAAAGACAGTGACATAAACCATCTGGAAACCTAAAAAAGGTGACCCTTACGTGAGGAATCAAGGACTTTTGAAAAAAAGATCCTCTAACTATGTCCTGAAGAGCAAGTGAATCATATGAGATTCTGCATCCTCAGAAAATAATCTGAATGAAAACAGAAAAATGAAACTATGCATTTATTGTATCTAATGAAAACAAATAATGCTATCAATGACCATAAAAAGGCAAAATAGTTTGAATAAAACTCCAAACCCGGTTCCTAAAAAAGGAACTGGAAGAAATACCCCAGAAGATTCCAGGTCTGAGCAGCGCTTGAACCCCATGGGTGCCCAGCCATGCTTCAACAGTACCCAAAATATATAGGACAGAAACACACTTAAAGAAAGTGCTAGTCTTACTGGAATAAAATCAAAGAAATTTGGACAAAATAGAACCAAATACATTTCAAAGAAGTCTAAACCTGCCCCTTACCAGCCAAGCTGGAATACGGCACGTACATCGCAATATTAGGGAGCTGATTCGAACCCCAATTATAAACATGTTACTTGGGAAAGAACTCAGGAATTCGTTCCTTAATAAGAACAACCAAACTAATATAAGCTTAAAGTTTTAGTCTTAGAACTCAATCTTGAAGCCCATAGTAACAGTTAAGAATTGAATCCAATTATAAAACAAATAATTGATTATCTTAGAACAAAAGAAATATGGATTTTTTTTTTTTTTATTTTTTTTTTAAAAATCACAAAATTCTTCTAGCTAAAATAGCTAAAGACATAGATTAACCCTCATTTGCGAATATATTCAATAAAATGAAGACACAAATGAAATCAATAGCATGATAGTCCAGTTTAAAGGACCAGTCAAAACAGAGGACTTGCAAAATGCAAAACAACAAGACAAATGCAACAGCACCTAGTCTAGTAAATGTTGTCCCTTTAACAATGTTAAAATAAATCATAATCTGATACTTGATCTTAAAGTAAACAGAAAAAATGAAGCAATTGCAATATCACAGGACCAAAAAAAGTACCTGAAACTAAATAATTTTCCATAAATAAGATACAACTATATAAAGGAAAATAAATATTATTTTGCTATAGAAACAATAGCAAAATTAGTAGGAGTAGAGATAGCCCCAATAAATTGGAGAACCCTCCAAATTGATTTTAACTGCTGGCAAGGAATATAGCTTAAAACCTTTGAAGAAGGAATAAAAGAGAATTCTCAGCCTATTCCATTCCCTAGTGTGGGGAATTGGAAAGAAACCCTCTGAAATCACAGAATAATAAAAAGGCAGAAATAGTGTCAGCTAGTCTTAAAGAACTAGTTACCTTAATATCCAAAATAATCAACACCTCTTCAACAAAGAACAAATGTACTTTAATAAAAAAATTATAAAAAAGTAGATTTGTTAGTGTCAATATCTGATGAAGAGAATTTCTGAAAGAGAAAAAAACATCATCAGAGAAGGATAAATCAGTATGTTGTTGGTCATTTGAAACTTCAATAATTAAAAAAAAGAAGTGGAAAAGACCTAAAAATTGTATTAGAAGGCACGAAGTCAGACAAAGCCTTAATCAGAAAAAATATTTCTTATAAATCTTCTAAACATTTCTTGTACTTAAGAATGGAAATGTATAAAGCATGAATACTAATGGAATCTGCATGTAAAAGTATATCATAATAACTTATTACAAACCATAGCTAAAGATAAACATTTATAACATTTAAAATAAATGAACTTAGCTTTGGTAGAACTGAAACTCAGTTAAGCATTTTTCCAGAAGTGGCTTCTGACTCAGGGTCAATCGTAGACATCTTGCAATATGTAATAGAAAAAACAACATATAAAGCAAAATTGATCAAATTCCTTAAATGACAGTTTCAGGAATGGGAAAAAATGCTAGTGAACAAGCTTCTAGCAACCAGAAGGAATAATTAATGAGACTTAAATAATGTGGAGACAATAGTGACGCCCATATTTTTTAGCGCCAAAAAAAAAAGACACCCACATTATTTGGCGCCTAAATGCTTTTGGCGCCAAAAATGACGCCACATCCGGAACGCCGACACTTTTGGCGCAAAAAAACGTAAAAAAAATGACGCAACTTCCGGTGACACGTATGACGTCGGAAACAGAAAAAAAGTTTTGCGCCAAAAAAATCCGCGCCAATTATGACGCAATAAAATGAAGCATTTTCAGCCCCCGCGAGCCTAATAGCCCACAGGGAAAAAGTCAAATTTAAGGTAAGAGAAAAATTGATTAATTCATATGCATTATCCCAAATATGAAACTGACTGTCCGTTGAACATCCTGAGACAAGGCAAATAAATGTTTGAACACATATATTTAGAACTTTATATAAAAGTGCCCAACCATAGCTTAGAGTGTCACAGAAAATAAGACTTACTTAACCCAGGACACTCATCTACAAGTAGTAGAAAGCCAAACCAGTACTGAAACGAGAATCAGTAGAGGTAATGGTATATATAAGAGTATATCGTCGATCTGAAAAGGGAGGTAAGAGATGAATCTCTACGACCGATAACAGAGAACCTATGAAATAGACCCCGTAGAAGGAGATCATTGAATTCAAATAGGCAATACTCTCCTCACATCCCTCTGACATTCACTGCACGCTGAGAGGAAAACCGGGCTCCAACCTGCTGCGGAGCGCATATCAACGTAGAATCTAGCACAAACTTACTTCACCACCTCCATAGGAGGCAAAGTTTGTAAAAACTGATTTGTGGGTGTGGTGAGGGGTGTATTTATAGGCATTTGAGGTTTGGGAAACTTTGCCCCTCCTGGTAGGAATGTATATCCCATACGTCACTAGCTCATGGACTCTTGCTAATTACATGAAATAAATACATATTTACACACATATAGAGATATATATAAGTGCATTGGAGCCCTTTGCAGTTAAAGTGAATGTAAACTTTCACAAATGAGTGCCCAGTTTTTAAAAATACTATTAAAAACAGGGGCACTTTTATTCATGAAAGTTTACATTTCACTGATTTTGTTAAAATACCTTTTCTTCTTGCAAGATGGAGCAGCGATTTCCCTGCACACCGCTCGTCAGCAATGAAGAATCCGGCTTCCTCAACTCACAGCGTGTCCTCAGGCAATGTTTGCTCTGGGGGGGAAGCCGTGATTGGAGGAATATGGATTTGTCATTTTTCTTTTCTTATGCAATTGCTACTGTAATTCTGTGTCTTATGTGCTTAACTGGTTCCCACTTTTGTAAAAATGCTCAATATATTCATAATCATTTTTGCTACCTCTTGTCTCTATAACAAACTATTGCCTAGATTACGAGTTTTGTGGTAACAGGAGTGCGGTGCTAACTTCCAGATTATTTCCATTGCGTATCTTTTTTTAACATAGGTATTACAAGTCTCAAAACAACCTAACGCCTCGCGGTAACACAACTACCGCGTTTATTTTTTATACATAATCACGGCAGTGTTAAACAGCTAACTCTCGATCTCGCGAGAAATACGCACTGCTCTGTCATATTACGCATACGGAATAATGCACAACAAAAACACACATCAAATGTACAAACAACAATCACGCAACATAGCACATACGCATTACACATTACACATTCAAAATCGGAAAAGAAAAAGAATGCACAACATTTACACTAAACGAGGAATACATAAATACCTTACGATCTTGCAACACGGAACAAAACAACACGAAAAAAAGAATTGCACACTCATACACAAACAAAACATTCACATTCAAGATTACGGAACATTAGGACAAATTAACATTTACAGCACTTCACAAATACGACACCATCACAAATCACCATTTACAGATAATTTTTTGGGACAATGTAATGCAAAACGATCACTATGACATCATCACATTATACACATTCCACAAATACTAAGTCAATATGAGCATGCGCAAATTCACACAACTAATACACACTGCACACATACTAATTACAAACAAAGCACACCTGAACATACTTTACTTGGTACATCATTAAACATTTACATAGGGTATATAAGCACGCTACAAGCATGGCTTCTTTGACTGTGTTGCTGGAGGGTTTTGTGATATTAGAGAGATTTAGCGAGTTACTGTTATTGTGAGAGTTAGTGTGAGAGACTGAGTTAGTGTTATTGTGAGAGTTAGTTAGTGGTAGTGTAAGATAGTGAGTTAGTGTTATTGTGAGATAGTGAGTTAGTTTTAGTGTGAGAGTTAGTTAGTGTTAGTGTGAGACAGTGAGTTAGTGTTAGTGGGAGATAGTAAGTTAGTGGTAGTGTGAGAGTTAGTTAGTGGTAGTGTGAGATAGTGAGTTAGTGAGAGAGCGTTAGTGAGCGAGAGTTTGTTTGGGTGAGTGTGCGAGTGGTTTTTCTGAATACTTATATTAACACATTTACACGCAAACACATTCAATACATACACTTATCAATAACACTGCATACACTCCATACCCCATTCCCTTTCATCCCATACCCCATACCCCATTCCATAGTTAGATTTTGTTTACATATCTTCATTTCAGTCTTTTTCTACATTTTTGTCTGTTTAAAGGAACACTGAACCCAAATTTTTTCTTTCGTGAATCAGATAGAGCATGACATTTTAAGCAACTTTCTCATTTACTCCTATTATCAAATTTTCTTTATTCTCTTGGTATCTTTATTTGAAATGCAAGAATGTAAGTTTAGATGCCGGCCCATTTTTGGTGGACAACCTTGGTTGTCCTTGCTGATTGGTGGATAAATTCATCCACCAATAAAAAAGTGCTGTCCAGAGTTCTAAACCAAGAAAAAAAGCTTAGATGTCTTCTTTTTCAAATAAAGATAGCAAGAGACTGAAGAAAAATTGATAATAGGAGTAAATTAGAAAGTTGCTTACAACTGCATGCTCTATCTGAATCATGATAGAAAAAACATAATTTATGTAAGAACTTACCTGATAAATTCATTTCTTTCATATTAGCAAGAGTCCATGAGCTAGTGACGTATGGGATATACATTCCTACCAGGAGGGGCAAAGTTTCCCAAACCTCAAAATGCCTATAAATACACCCCTCACCACACCCACAATTCAGTTTAATGAATAGCCAAGAAGTGGGGTGATAAAAAAGTGCGAAAGCATATAAAATAAGGAATTGGAATAATTGTGCTTTATACAAAAATCATAACCACCACAAAAAAAGGGCGGGCCTCATGGACTCTTGCTAATATGAAAGAAATGAATTTATCAGGTAAGTTCTTACATAAATTATGTTTTCTTTCATGTAATTAGCAAGAGTCCATGAGCTAGTGACGTATGGGATAATGACTACCCAAGATGTGGATCTTTCCACACAAGAGTCACTAGAGAGGGAGGGATAAAATAAAGACAGCCAATTCCTGCTGAAAATAATCCACACCCAAAAATAAAGTTTAATGAAAAACATAAGCAGAAGATTCAAACTGAAACCGCTGCCTGAAGTACTTTTCTACCAAAAACTGCTTCAGAAGAAGAAAATACATCAAAATGGTAGAATTTAGTAAAAGTATGCAAAGAGGACCAAGTTGCTGCTTTGCAAATCTGGTCAACCGAAGCTTCATTCCTAAACGCCCAGGAAGTAGAAACAGACCTAGTAGAATGAGCTGTAATTCTTTGAGGCGGAGTTTTACCCGACTCAACATAGGCAAGATGAATTAAAGATTTCAACCAAGATGCCAAAGAAATGGCAGAAGCTTTCTGGCCTTTTCTAGAACCGGAAAAGATAACAAATAAACTAGAAGTCTTACGGAAAGATTTCGTAGCTTCAACATAATATTTCAAAGCTCTAACAACATCCAAAGAATGCAACGATTTCTCCTTAGAATTCTTAGGATTAGGACATAATGAAGGAACCACAATTTCTCTACTAATGTTGTTGGAATTCACAACTTTAGGTAAAAATTCAAAAGAAGTTCGCAACACCGCCTTATCCTGATGAAAAATCAGAAAAGGAGACTCACAAGAAAGAGCAGATAATTCAGAAACTCTTCTGGCAGAAGAGATGGCCAAAAGGAACAAAACATTCCAAGAAAGTAATTTAATGTCCAATGAATGCATAGGTTCAAACGGAGGAGCTTGAAGAGCTCCCAGCACCAAATTCAAACTCCAAGGAGGAGAAATTGACTTAATAACAGGTTTTATACGAACCAAAGCTTGTACAAAACAATGAATATCAGGAAGAATAGCAATCTTTCTGTGAAAAAGAACAGAAAGAGCAGAGATTTGTCCTTTCAAAGAACTTGCGGACAAACCCTTATCTAAACCATCCTGAAGAAACTGTAAAATTCTCGGTATTCTAAAAGAATGCCAAGAAAAATGATGAGAAAGACACAGAGAAATATAAGTCTTCCAGACTCTATAATATATCTCTCGAGATACAGATTTACGAGCCTGTAACATAGTATTAATCACAGAGTCAGAGAAACCTCTTTGACCAAGAATCAAGCGTTCAATCTCCATACCTTTAAATTTAAGGATTTCAGATCCTGATGGAAAAAAGGACCTTGTGACAGAAGGTCTGGTCTTAACGGAAGAGTCCACGGTTGGCAAGAGGCCATCCGGACAAGATCCGCATACCAAAACCTGTGAGGCCATGCCGGAGCTACCAGCAGAACAAACGAGCATTCCTTCAGAATCTTGGAGATTACTCTTGGAAGAAGAACTAGAGGCGGAAAGATATAGGCAGGATGATACTTCCAAGGAAGTGATAATGCATCCACTGCCTCCGCCTGAGGATCCCGGGATCTGGACAGATACCTGGGAAGTTTCTTGTTTAGATGGGACGCCATCAGATCTATTTCTGGAAGTTCCCACATTTGAACAATCTGAAGAAATACCTCTGGGTGAAGAGACCATTCGCCCGGATGCAACGTTTGGCGACTGAGATAATCCGCTTCCCAATTGTCTATACCTGGGATATGAACCGCAGAGATTAGACAGGAGCTGGATTCCGCCCAAACCAAAATTCGAGATACTTCTTTCATAGCCAGAGGACTGTGAGTCCCTCCTTGATGATTGATGTATGCCACAGTTGTGACATTGTCTGTCTGAAAACAAATGAACGATTCTCTCTTCAGAAGAGGCCAAAACTGAAGAGCTCTGAAAATTGCACGGAGTTCCAAAATATTGATCGGTAATCTCACCTCCTGAGATTCCCAAACTCCTTGTGCCGTCAGAGATCCCCACACAGCTCCCCAACCTGTGAGACTTGCATCTGTTGAAATTACAGTCCAGGTCGGAAGCACAAAAGAAGCCCCCTGAATTAAACAATGGTGATCTGTCCACCATGTTAGAGAGTGTCGAACAATCGGTTTTAAAGATATTAATTGAGATATCTTCGTGTAATCCTTGCACCATTGCTTCAGCATACAGAGCTGAAGAGGTCGCATGTGAAAACGAGCAAAGGGGATCGCGTCCGATGCAGCAGTCATAAGACCTAGAATTTCCATGCATAAGGCTACCGAAGGGAATGATTGTGACTGAAGGTTTCGACAAGCTGCAATCAATTTTAGACGTCTCTTGTCTGTTAAAGACAGAGTCATGGACACTGAATCCATCTGGAAACCCAGAAAGGTTACCCTTGTCTGAGGAATCAAAGAACTTTTTGGTAAATTGATCCTCCAACCATGATCTTGAAGAAACAACACAAGTCGATTCGTATGAGATTTTGCTAAATGTAAAGACTGAGCAAGTACCAAGATATCGTCCAAATAAGGAAATACCACAATACCCTGTTCTCTGATTACAGACAGAAGGGCACCGAGAACCTTTGTAAAAATTCTTGGAGCTGTAGCTAGGCCAAACGGCAGAGCCACAAACTGGTAATGCTTGTCCAGAAAAGAGAATCTCAGGAACTGATAATGATCTGGATGAATCGGAATATGCAGATATGCATCCTGTAAATCTATTGTGGACATATAATTCCCTTGCTGAACAAAAGGCAAGATAGTCCTTACAGTTACCATCTTGAACGTTGGTATTCTTACATAACGATTCAATATTTTTAGATCCAGAACTGGTCTGAAGGAATTCTCCTTCTTTGGTACAATGAAGAGATTTGAATAAAACCCCATCCCCTGTTCCAGAACTGGAACTGGCATAATTACTCCAGTCAACTCTAGATCTGAAACACATTTCAGAAATGCTTGAGCTTTTACTGGATTTACTGGGACACGGGAAAGAAAAAATCTCTTTGCAGGAGGTCTCATCTTGAAACCAATTCTGTACCCTTCTGAAACAATGCTCTGAATCCAAAGATTGTGAACAGAATTGATCCAAATTTCCTTGAAAAAACGTAACCTGCCCCCTACCAGCTGAGCTGGAATGAGGGCCGCACCTTCATGTGGACTTAGAAGCAGGCTTTGCCTTTCTAGCTGGCTTGGATTTATTCCAGACTGGAGATGGTTTCCAAACTGAAACTGCTCCTGAGGATGAAGGATCAGGCTTTTGTTCTTTGTTGAAACGAAAGGAACGAAAACGATTATTAGCCCTGCTTTTACCTTTAGATTTTTTATCCTGTGGTAAAAAAGTTCCTTTCCCACCAGTAACAGTTGAAATAATGGAATCCAACTGAGAACCAAATAATTTGTTACCCTGGAAAGAAATGGAAAGTAAAGTTGATTTAGAAGCCATATCAGCATTCCAAGTTTTAAGCCATAAAACACTTCTAGCTAAAATAGCTAGAGACATAAACCTGACATCAACTCTGATAAAATCAAAAATGGCATCACAGATAAAATTATTAGCATGCTGTAGAAGAATAATAATATCATGAGAATCATGATGTGTTACTTGTTGCGCTAAAGTTTCCAACCAGAAAGTTGAAGCTGCAGCAACATCAGCCAAAGATATAGCAGGTCTAAGAAGATTACCTGAACACAGATAAGCTTTTCTTAGAAAGGATTCAATTTTCCTATCTAAAGGATCCTTAAACGAAGTACCATCTGACGTAGGAATAGTAGTACGTTTAGCAAGGGTAGAAATAGCCCCATCAACTTTAGGGATTTTGTCCCAAAATTCTAATCTGTCAGACGGCACAGGATATAATCGCTTAAAACGTTTAGAAGGAGTAAATGAATTACCCAATTTATCCCATTCTTTGGAAATTACTGCAGAAATAGCATTAGGAACAGGAAAAACTTCTGGAATAACCACAGGAGCTTTAAATACCTTATCCAAACGTTTAGAATTAGTATCAAGAGGACCAGAATCCTCTATTTCTAAAGCAATTAGTACTTCTTTAAGTAAAGAACGAATAAATTCCATTTTAAATAAATATGAAGATTTATCAGCATCAACCTCTGAGACAGAATCCTCTGAACCAGAAGAGTCATCAGAATCAGAATGATGATGTTCATTTAAAAATTCATCTGTAGGGAGAGAAGTTTTAAAAGATTTTTTACGTTTACTAGAAGGAGAAATAACAGACATAGCCTTCTTTATGGATTCAGAAACAAAATCTCTTATATTATCAGGAACATTCTGCACCTTAGATGTTGAAGGAACTGCAACAGGCAATGGTACTTTACTAAAGGAAATATTATCTGCTTTAACAAGTTTGTCATGACAATCAATACAAACAACAGCTGGAGGAATAGCTACCAAAAGTTTACAGCAGATACACTTAGCTTTGGTAGATCCAGCACTAGACAGCGATTTTCCTGTAGTATCTTCTGACTCAGATGCAACGTGAGACATCTTGCAATATGTAAGAGAAAAAACAACATATATATAAAGCAAAATTGATCAAATTCCTTAAATGACAGTTTCAGGAATGGGAAAAAATGCCAAAGAACAAGCTTCTAGCAACCAGAAGCAATGAAAAATGAGACTTAAATAATGTGGAGACAAAAGCGACGCCCATATTTTTCGCGCCAATAAGACGCCCACATTATTTGGCGCCTAAATGCTTTTTGGCGCCAAAATGACGCCACATCCGGAACGCCGACATTTTTGGCGCAAAATAACGTCAAAAAATGACGCAACTTCCGGCGACACGTATGACGCCGGAAACGGAAACAAATTTTTTGCGCCAAAAAAGTCTGCGCCAAGAATGACGCAATAAAATGAAGCATTTTCAGCCCCCGCGAGCCTAACAGCCCACAGGGAAGAGTCAAATTTTTGAAGGTAAGAAAAAATGATTAAATCAAATGCATTATCCCAAATATGAAACTGACTGTCTGAAAATAAGGAAAGTTGAACATTCTGAGTCAAGGCAAATAAATGTTTGAATACATATATTTAGAACTTTATAAACAAAGTGCCCAACCATAGCTTAGAGTGTCACAGAAAATAAGATTTACTTACCCCAGGACACTCATCTACATGTTTGTAGAAAGCCAAACCAGTACTGAAACGAGAATCAGCAGAGGTAATGGTATATATAAGAGTATATCGTCGATCTGAAAAGGGAGGTAAGAGATGAATCTCTACGACCGATAACAGAGAACCTATGAAATAGACCCCGTAGAAGGAGATCACTGCATTCAAATAGGCAATACTCTCCTCACATCCCTCTGACATTCACTGCACGCTGAGAGGAAAACTGGGCTCCAACTTGCTGCGGAGCGCATATCAACATAGAATCTAGCACAAACTTACTTCACCACCTCCATCGGAGGCAAAGTTTGTAAAACTGAATTGTGGGTGTGGTGAGGGGTGTATTTATAGGCATTTTGAGGTTTGGGAAACTTTGCCCCTCCTGGTAGGAATGTATATCCCATACGTCACTAGCTCATGGACTCTTGCTAATTACATGAAAGAAAAATTGGGTTCAGTGTCCCTTTAATACCCCTTACCCTCTTATTTATATCCCTTTCACACTTTTTACTGTTTGTTATTTATTTTGACCCCCTTTCATTTGGGCACATTCACTTTTTGTTTGAGTATGTCGGGAGGGGGTATAGGGGGCAGATTATCCCGCAGCTATTAGAGCTGATTAGGCAGCAGCTTAGAGAAGAGGTTGTAGAGGAGGTCAGGCAGGAGGTTAGTCAGGAGAGAAATGAGGAAGAGAGAGGGAGGGGAACGGGACAGGAAGGGGGAGAGGAAGCAATGGGTGAACCGGCCACTTTGTTCAAGATGAACAAGTGGCTGGGCCCAGTGGCGTGCAGTGTAGAGCTTCACAGTCCAGGAAACAGAGGCTCACATCACAGGGGAAAGCCAAGCTGAGTAGGGAGGCAAGATATACCATGGATGAGAAGGAGGCCCTCATAGAGGCTTATATGGAGAGGGCTAGGAGGCTGCAGGCTCAGAAGGCCACCCCTAAGGAGAAGAGGAAACTATGGCCTCTAGTTATCAACGCGTCTACTTTACCTGCCTTCGCCGGCCCAATACGCCCGCCTAAGCTCGCCTACCATCGCCGCCGCCGCGGACCTGAATACGTTCGCCAAAGTTATCAAAAAAGCTGTCAAAAAGCCGTGCACCAAGTACGGGGCGATGAGCAGCGGACTGTGAGAGTTATCACTCATCCGATCTCGCTGCTCTTCGGCTTTTTCCCAGCTTTATTGCTAGCCTGTCACTAAGCACCCACACTAAACTACACTGTTCTACCCCCTATACCGGCGCCCCCGGAGCCCCCCGCAACTAAATAAAGTTATTAACCCCTAAACCGCCGCTCCTAGACCCCGCCACAACTATAATAAATGTATTAACCCCTAAACCTCCGCCCCCGGACACCGCCGCCACCTACATTAATACCTAGTAACCCCTATCCTGCCCCCCCTAGATCGCCGCCACCTATAATAAAGTTATTAACCCCTATACTACGGATCCCGGACCTCGCCACAACTAAATAAATAGTTTAACCCCTAAACTGCCACTGCCAGACCCCGCCGCAACCTATATTAAACTTATTAACCCCTAATCTGCCCCCCCTACACCGTCGCCACCTATAATAAATTTATTAACCACTATCCTGCCCCCCTATACCGCCGCCACCTATAATAAATTTATTAACCCCTATCCTGCCCCCCCTACACCGACACCACTGTAATAAAATTATTAAACCCTAAACCTAAGTCTAACCCTAACACCCCCCTAACTTAAATATTAATTAAATAAATCTAAATAATATTTCTCTTATTAACTAAATTAATCCTATTTAAAACTAAATACTTACCTTTAAAATAAACCCTAATATAGCTACAATATAAATAATAATTATATTGTAGCTATCTTAGGATTTATTTTTATTTTACAGGCAACTTTCAATTTATTTTAACTAGGTATAATAACTATTAAATAGTTATTAACTATTTAATAGCTACCTAGCTAAAATAAAGATAAATTTACCTGTAAAATAAAAACTAACCTAAGTTACAATTACACCTAACACTACACTATCATTAAATAAATTAATCCTATTTAAAACTAAATACCTGTAAAATAAACCCTAAGATAGCTACAATGTAATTAATAATTACATTGTAGCTATTTTAGGGTTTATATTTATTTTACAGGTAACTTTGTATTTATTTTAACTAGGTACAATAGCTATTAAATAGTTAATAACTAATAACTACCTAGCTAAAAGAAATACAAAATTACCAGTAAAATAAATCCTAACCTAAGTTACAATTAAACCCAACACTACACTATCATTAAATAAATTAAATACAAATACCTACAAATAAATACAAATAAATACACTAACTAAAGTACAAAAAATAAAAAAAGAACTAAGTTACAAAAAATAAAAAAATAATTTACAAACATTATAAAAACATTACAACAATTTTAAGCTAATTACACCTACTCTAAGCCCCCTAATAAAATAACAAAGCCCCCCAAAATAAAAAAATTCCCTACCCTATTCTACATTTAAAAGATACCAGCTCTATTACCTTACCAGCCCTTAAAAGGGCCTTTTGCGGGGCATGCCCCAAAGAAAACAGCTCTTTTGCCTGTAAAATAAAAATACAACCCCCCCAACATTAAAACCCACCACCCACACACCCCTACTCTAACCCACCCAAACCCCCCTTAAAAAAAACTAACACTACCCCCCTGAAGATCTTCCTACCTTGAGTCGTCTTCACTCAGCTGAGCCGACTTCTTCATCCAATCCGGGTGATGTCTTCATCCAAGCGGGGGCTGAAGAGGTCCATCATCCGGCTGAAGTCTTCATCCAAGCGGGGGCTGAAAAGGTCCATCATCCGGCTGGAGTCTTCATCCAAGCGGGGGCTGAAGAGGTCTTCCATCCGGCTGAAGTCTTCTATCAAGCGGCATC
The DNA here is from genome assembly GCF_027579735.1 of Bombina bombina. NCBI lineage: Eukaryota > Metazoa > Chordata > Amphibia > Anura > Bombinatoridae > Bombina > Bombina bombina. The sequence continues at coordinate 628,019,480 of NC_069501.1, forward strand.
TTCAATCTTCTTTCTTCCGGCTCCATCTTCATCCCGCCGACGCGGAACATCCTTCCTCCACGACGAACTCCCGACGAATGAAGGTTCCTTTAAGGGACGTCATCCAAGATGGCGTCCCTCAAATTCCGATTGGCTGATAGGATTCTATCAGCCAATCGGAATTAAGGTAGGAATAAGATTCAAGTTCAATCCGATTGGCTGATCCAATCAGCCAATCAGATTGAGCTTGCATTCTATTGGCTGATCGGAACAGCCAATAGAATGCGAGCTCAATCTGATTGGCTGATTGGATCAGCCAATCGGATTGAACTTGAATCTGATTGGCTGATTCCATCAGCCAATCAGATTATTCCTACCTTATTTCCGATTGGCTGATAGAATCCTATCAGCCAATCGGAATTCGAGGGACACCATCTTGGATGACGTCCCTTAAAGGAACCTTCATTCGTTGGGAGTTCGTCGTGGAGGAAGGATGTTCAGCGTTGGCGGAATGAAGATGGAGCCGGAAGAAAGAAGATTGAAGATGCCGCTTGATAGAAGACTTCAGCTGGATGGAAGACCTCTTCAGCCCCCGCTTGGATGAAGACTTCAGCCGGATGATGGACCTCTTCAGCCCCCGGATTGGATGAAGAAGTCGGCTCGGCTGAGTGAAGACGATTCAAGGTAGGAAGATCTTCAGGGGGGTAGTGTTAGGTTTTTTTAAGGGGGGTTTGGGTGGGTTAGAGTAGGGGTGTGTGGGTTTAAATGTTGTATTTTTATTTTACAGGCAAAAGAGCCGTTTTCTTTGGGGCATGCCCCGCAAAAGGCCCTTTTAAGGGCTGGTAAGGTAATAGAGCTGGTATCTTTTAAATGTAGAATAGGGTAGGGATTTTTTTTATTTTGGGGGGCTTTGTTATTTTATTAGGGGGCTTAGAGTAGGTGTAATTATTATAAAAATATTACAACAATTTTAAGCTGTTTGTAAATTATTTTTTTATTTTTTTGTAACAGTTCTTTTTTTATTTTTTGTACTTTAGTTAGTGTATTTATTTGTAGGTATTTGTATTTAATTTATTTAATTTATTTAATGATAGTGTAGTGTTAGGTTTAATTGTAACTTAGGTTAGGATTTATTTTACTGGTAATTTTGTATTTCTTTTAGCTAGGTAGTTATTAAATAGTTATTAACTATTTAATAGTTATTCTACCTAGTTAAAATAAATTGAAAGTTGCCTGTAAAATAAAAATAAATCCTAAGATAGCTACAATATAATTATTATTTATATTGTAGCTATATTAGGGTTTATTTTAAAGGTAAGTATTTAGTTTTAAATAGGATTAATTTAGTTAATAAGAGAAATATTATTTAGATGTATTTAATTAATATTTAAGTTAGGGGGGTGTTAGGGTTAGTGTTAGACTTAGGTTTAGGAGTTAATAATTGTATTACAGTGGCGGCAGTGTAGGGGGGGCAGGATAGGGGTTAATAAATTTATTATAGGTGGCGACGGTATAGGGGGGGCAGGATAGGGGTTAATAAATTTATTATAGGTGGTGACGGTGTAGGGGGGGCAGATTAGAGGTAAATAAATTTAATATAGGTTGCGGCGGGATCCGGGAGCGGCGGTTTAGGGGTTAAACTATTTATTTAGTTGCGGCGGGGTCCGGGATCGGCAGGATAGGGGTTAATAACTTAATTATAGGTGGCGGCGGTATAGGGGGGGCAGGATAGGGGTTACTAGGTATAATGTAGGTGGCGGCGGGGTCCGGGAGCGGCGGTTTAGGGGTTAATACATATATTATAGTTGCGGCTGGGACAGGGAGCGGCGGTTTAGGGGGTAATAAGTTTATTATAGTTGCGGCAGGGTCTGGGAGCAGGGGTTTAGGGGGTAATAACTTTATTTAGTTGCGGCGGTGTAGGGGGGGCAGATTAGGGGTTTTTAGACTCGGGGTACATGTTAGGGTGTTAGGTGTAGACAGCTCCCATAGGAATCAATGGGATGTCTGGCAGCAGCGAACATGAACTTTCGCTATGGTCAGACTCCGATTGATTCCTATGGGATCTACCGCCTCCAGGGTGGCGGTTTGAAAACCAGGTACGCTGGGCCGGAAAAGTGCCGAGCGTACCTGCTAGTTTTTTGATAACTAGCAAAAGTAGTCAGATTGTGCCGAACTTGTGTGTGGAACATCTGGAGTGACGTAAGAATCGATCTGTGTCGGACTGAGTCCGGCGGATCGAAGCTTACATCACAAAATTCTACTTTTGACGGTGTCTAGGGCTTGATAACTAAGGCGAATCAGCCTCTCCTCAAAAACGCTGCGGAATTCCAGCGTATTTGAGGTAGACACGTTGATAACTAGAGGCCTATGGCTGGAGATCAAGGATGCCGTTAATGCAGTGGGGGTCCATAGCAGGGATGTCAAGTCTATACAGCATCGCTACCGGGACTGCAAAATGGAACTAAAAAGAAAGCTCTCAAGGGAGAACCAATATCTAACAGGGACCGGTGGCGGTTCTGAAATGATAGTTGAATATTCCAGATGGGAGGAAATGCTGCGTGGAAAAATAGAAATGGGCCCAGCACTCACCATCCAATTAAGGGTGCACGCTACAGGGGTTTCTGCACTAACCCCCAAAGTAGACAAATTTGTAGAAAAGAGCAGCAGCACCACACTTTATGAACTTTTAACTGCTTTTAATGATGAAACATACAGGAAAGCAACGACGTTTCGGTCATCAACTGACCTTAATCATGTTGTATACAGAAGTAGCTAAACACACTGCTTAAATAGCTATATGGGGAGGGGTCACAGATACCTGTGTGGGTGTATACCCATATAGTTAACACTTTCATATATCAAACACAGTATGGTTCTCAAACTCCCTCTAGTGGATAAAGGTACTTCATTTTAAACTTCTATAGTGACCTACAAGACAAAACATAAATATGTATATATTATAAAAACATCAATTTACGGTATTTTGACATCGCAAAAAGAAAATATTACAGAAACAATATATGTACATAATTACCACACTTTTAACAATATATCCAGATAACATATTAATATAGTATATTTACAGTGTTACTTGCCAATCTATTTCCTTATTCATTCCTAGAGGGGCAAGAGCTTGTAATGTATAAATCCAAAATGTCTCTCTGCTTTTGAGTATAGATTGTCTATCCCCACCTCTCCTAGGCCTCTTGATCTGTTCTATGACCTGAAATCTCAGTTGGGAGATAGTATGGCCTGCCTGCAAGAAATGGTTAGAGACTGGAGCGTCCCTATTCCCACATCTTATATTGGATTTGTGTTCAACAATTCTGTCCCTTACCCTACGTGTAGACTCACCTATATAAATCTTTGAGCATGGACATTTGATTAAATAAATCACATACTCTGAGTTACATGTAAAGTAACCAGGGATTTTATATTTCTTGCCGGTCAGGGGATGCAAGAAACAGTCACCTCTAATTACATTATTGCAATTACAACACCCTAAGCATGGGAAACAGCCGAATTTTGGTGTAGATATATATGTTTGTGTCTGTTTCTTACCAGAGCCTAAGTCTGCTCTTACTAATTTATCCCTTAGGTTTTTACACCTTCTATAGGCTGGCATAGGTGGTGATTCAAATTCTTTAATTTGAGGGTTAAGGTCTTTAATAACAGACCAGTGTTTCCTAATAATGTTATTAATGTTCTTACTAAGAGGGTTGAATTGTGAGACAAAGACCATACGTTTATTGTCTTTTTTCTGCTTTGTATTGCCTCTCAGGATAGAATGTCTAGGAATTTCACTGACTTCTTCTATCTGTTTCTGGATAAGTTGTTTGGGAAAACCTCTCAATAAATAGTTTACCCATTTCGAGTAATCTGGTATGAGCTGCGCTGTCATCTGAGACAATTTTCTTGACCCTCAGGAGTTGGCTCCTAGGAAAGCTATTAATCAAATGGGGGGGGTGGGCACTTTCATACCTCAGAAGACTATTTCTGTCACTCTCTTTCCTATATAGGTCAATTTTTAATGTCCTCCCATCTTTGATTACCTTAGTGTCTAGGAAAGCCACTGACTCCTCACTAAAGGTAAACTTAAACTTGATGTGTCTAGTAGATACATTCAAATCAGCCACAAATTCCTGCAAGGAGTCAATGTCGCCCCCCCACATGCCAAACACATCATCGATATATCTGAACCAACATAGTCCATATTGTTGAAACAACTGGTTAGTGTATATGACTTTTTTCAGCTACAAAGGGAACTACATACCTTATTCCGCAATATCAAATTAAAGGCATATTTTGGACAATTACAGGGTGTTCAAGGAGATAATACTAATGCGGACTTTGAGTATGGTGATAAACCTTTGTCTCTCAAAAATTTGGGTCTTAGATGTAAAAGTAACTTTAATCCTCAGGTGCATAACAACAGCATAGAAACTTTTATACAGCTAGTTCTGAGGGATATAGATGTACTTAAACAAGAACAGCTAGTCACGGATAGGGACAGGAAAACTCTACAGAGTAATTTCTCTAGATCTGAAAATGATGCACTATTAAGTTTGAAAAACAATAGTGAGATTATTTGCAAGCCAGCAGATAAGGGCGGAGCCACCGTCATTCTTGATAAGAAATACTATGTTCAAGAGATTAGGGGTCAATTACAAGGTAAAACAGTGTATAAATTATTAGACAGGGACCCAACATTTGAAGTACAACGTGAGTTGGCTAAATACATCAATAAAGCAATGTGTAATGGGGTAATAACTGAAAAAGAACAAAAATTTCTGTTGATTGAAGAGTTTGTTACACCTGTATTTTATACATTACCCAAAATACACAAGAACAGAGAGGCTCCCCCTGGCCGTCCAATTGTTGCCAGTACTAACTCGATCATGACAAATGTATCCAAATACCTTGACAAGCTACTTAGACCATTAGCTATGGAATCTATGTCCTATATTAAGGACACAGGTGATTTCCTTGTGAAATTAGAGGAATTAAGTGTGTCAAGTGAGAAATGTATCCTCTTTACCCTCGATGTGAATAGTCTATACACATCCATTACACATACAAGTGGCTTAGGGGCTATTGGACAGGCTATCCAGAGTAATGATAGATTTTCTAATATTCATTGTGAATTTATTCTAGGATTATTACAACTCATCCTCTACTGCAATTTTTTCCTTTTTCAGGATCAATTTTACCTACAATGTCAAGGTACTGCGATGGGGTCAATGTCGCCCCCACATATGCCAACATCTTTATGAATGTATATGAGGAGAGATTTGTATACACTAACCAGTTGTTTCAACAATATGGACTATGTTGGTTCAGATATATCGATGATGTGTTTGGCATGTGGGGGGGCGACATTGACTCCTTGCAGGAATTTGTGGCTGATTTGAATGTATCTACTAGACACATCAAGTTTAAGTTGACCTTTAGTGAGGAGTCAGTGGCTTTCCTAGACACTAAGGTAATCAAAGATGGGAGGACATTAAAAATTGACCTATATAGGAAAGAGAGTGACAGAAATAGTCTTCTGAGGTATGAAAGTGCCCCCCCCCCCATTTGATTAATAGCTTTCCTAGGAGCCAACTCCTGAGGGTCAAGAAAATTGTCTCAGATGACAGCACAGCTCATACCAGATTACTCGAAATGGGTAAACTATTTATTGAGAGAGGTTTTCCCAAACAACTTATCCAGAAACAGATAGAAGAAGTCAGTGAAATTCCTAGACATTCTATCCTGAGAGGCAATACAAAGCAGAAAAAAGACAATAAACGTAGGTCTTTGTCTCACAATTCAACCCTCTTAGTAAGAACATTAATAACATTATTAGGAAACACTGGTCTGTTATTAAAGACCTTAACCCTCAAATTAAAGAATTTGAATCACCACCTATGCCAGCCTATAGAAGGTATAAAAACCTAAGGAATAAATTAGTAAGAGCAGACTTAGGCTCTGGTAAGAAACAGACACAAACATATATATCTACACCAAAATTCGGCTGTTTCCCATGCTTAGGGTGTTGTAATTGCAATAATGTAATTAGAGGTGACTGTTTCTTGCATCCCCTGACTGGCAAGAAATATAAAATCCCTGGTTACTTTACATGTAACTCAGAGTATGTGATTTATTTAATCAAATGTCCATGCTCAAAGATTTATATAGGTGAGTCTACAAGTAGGGTAAGGGACAGAATTGTTGAACACAAATCCAATATAAGATGTGGGAATAGGGACGCTCCAGTCTCTAACCATTTCTTGCAGACAGGCCATACTATCTCCCAACTGAGATTTCAGGTCATAGAACAGATCAAGAGGCCTAGGAGAGGTGGGGATAGACAATCTATACTCAAAAGCAGAGAGACATTTTGGATTTATACATTACAAGCTCTTGCCCCTCTAGGAATGAATAAGGAAATAGATTGGCAAGTAACACTGTAAATATACTATATTAATATGTTATCTGGATATATTGTTAAAAGTGTGGTAATTATGTACATATATTGTTTCTGTAATATTTTCTTTTTGCGATGTCAAAATACCGTAAATTGATGTTTTTATAATACATACATATTTATGTTTTGTCTTATAGGTCACTATAGAAGTTTAAAATGAAGTACCTTTATCCACTAGAGGGAGTTTGAGAACCATACTGTGTTTGATATATGAAAGTGTTAACTATATGGGTATACACCCACACAGGTATCTGTGACCCCTCCCCATATAGCTATTTAAGCAGTGTGTTTAGCTACTTCTGTATACAACATGATTAAGGTCAGTTGATGACCGAAACGTCGTTGCTTTCCTGTATGTTTCATCATTAAAAGCAGTTAAAAGTTCATAAAGTGTGGTGCTGCTGCTCTTTTCTACAAATTTTTCTAGGAAATGCTGCGTCCCAGCATCTCCGAGGTGGCCATAGTCGGTATCGGAGGAGTCGATACCGGGAACCTGCCACTTTCATCTGCCGATAAGCTCATTTAATAAGCTCTTTACATCAAAAATAAATAATGTATTTAAGGATATTTAAGGATATGCTTAACGCAATTACGCTTTTTTTTAGACATTATTACATAAACGCATTCACAATTATCTTGCGAAAGTTGCATTTCACGAAAAGCCATCACATTAGTATCTAGTCTACAGATTAGGTGTGCATTTCAACAGACTGAAAACAAACGCAAAAACACATTCAGATATCAGAAACACGGTTTGGAAAATCGTATTGATTGCTTTTGCTTACAATAATATTACAAAGGCAGCCTCATTAATACACTTTCAAATACAACATTTACATCTTTTGGAACAGTGCTATCATCTCAATTTCTTTCTTTTTACAATATACAGAGTCTGAGCCCGGGGAGCAGGCAGCACAGCAACGACAGGCTCCTCCTACACCCAGGCATGAGAGTGGTGCAGATGACTCGCCACCTCAGGGAGACATGGAAGACATCCCTTTAGCCTCATCCTCTAAAGAAGCCCCTCCTGCACCAGCAGCCCGCCGTGCACTAGCAGCTGCTCAGGAGGAGATACCAGCAGTGATAGCAGAGCTGCAGATATTAAAAAAAGATTTTCTTGAAGAGATGCGTGCCTCCCGGAGGGAACAGGTGGAAAGCAGAGTCCATCTGACGGAAGCAATTAATGATATTCACCAAGACCAAAGAGAGATGTTGAATACTCTTAAGGATATATTGCAGGTCCTCCGGGAGGTGCATAATGCACCATCTGCTGCTGCCCCATCTGCTGCTGCCCCATCTGCTCCTGGCCCTCCTCCATCTCATCCTCAATCTCCTCCTCAGCCGGGTGATCCCAGTACTCCTCCTTCCCCTCTTCCCCAAACATCTCCTAGGAGAACTCGTCGGAGGGGGCAGTTGCCCCCCCCCAGAGCCTCAGTCTTGTGGGAAGAGGGAAAGGAAGAGGAAGTAATTTAATTTTTTATATTTGTAGTTATTTAATGTGTAATGGATAGGTATGTGATGATGTGGTCTTCTTACACTTGTGGAGCACACTCTGTATATAATATGCTTCTATGGGACCTGGTCCATGGAGGCAGATTGTTTGCAGAGAGTGTTTTACAAGTGTGTGGAGACCTCATCATCACATACCTATCCTGTTGATTTACATTGATTGGTTTCTGTGATGTGATATCCAAACTGTTTCCCTAATCTCAAACAAAATGACCATTACAGTTATACATGATGGCATATCACTGTTTTGATGCCAACAACACAGCTTAAAGGGACAGTCATAACATTAATTATTGTTGGCTACAAAGAAAACACTTTATTACGCATTATCAAGTTTGGAAAAACAAGACTTAGAGAAATACACATTTTACTTCTGTGATTAACCTTGTATCTATGCCTCTGAAAAATGACCACTTATTTCTGTTCTTTTGACAGACCGCATTTCAGCCAATCACTGATCAATCCAGGGTAACTATACTGCATGAGCTCAATGTTTTGAAACACAAAAATAATGCCCTCTAGTGGTCAAAATGCATTCAGATTAGATGCACTTTTCAAGGTCTAAGAAATGAGCAGATGAACCTCCTAGGTTTAGCTATCAACTAAGAACACCAAGAGAACTAAGATAAATTGGTGATAAAAGTTTGAAATATATTTTGTAAAAATTGCATTTTATGAGATTTAAATCATTACTGTTTTGCTTGACTTGACTGTCACTTTAAACAAGAACATATGCTAACATATACTAATCCTTAGGGATTGTTGGTATATCTACACGTACTTGTTCAAACAAGAAAATATTTGAATAGGATACTAAGCCTGTATGCCATATTTCTCTCAACATGTTAAATAAAGTCTATTTTCTTAAAGATACATTATAGTGTTTGAATTATTTAAGAAAAAAAATTCATTTAGAAGGAATCTGGTTTCATGTCCTTTTAAGAGTTACATTAGAAATTTATGCTCACAGTAATATATTTGGAGATTCACAATGTGGAAGTCATACATGACACAATACTGAGCATTTACATTAAAGGAACAGTATACACTCATTTTCATAGAACTGCATGTAATAAACACTACAATAAAGAACAAGATGCCCAGATACGGATATAAAAATCCATGATAAAACGGTTTAAAGACTTACTTAGAAACTCTCAGTTTAGCTATGTTGAAAAGTTAGCTGGAAAGCCCATTGCAAGTGGGAAATAAGACACTCCCCACTCCCCCTTCTTTTGCATATGGTGAAACATGAACAGGCTTTATTGAGACAAAACACAGTTTATGTACACAATTGCCATATGATAAGAGCCTTATCTAATCAAGAGAGACCTGCCCCCTCCATAGGCACAGAGATCCCACAACAGCTAGGTAGTAGTTTCGGGGTGATCCCGAGGGAGCGGCAGCTATTCCATGGTACCATTGGAGAGCTCCAGGCCCCTAGATGTCCCAGTCTAAAAAGCAACATGATCCGTCACTAGGGGCCGAAGCGGCAGCCTGGCAAAGAGTACTTAGGAACAGTTCGAGGTGGGGGGTGTCAAAAACCCTAGGTTCCCGAATGAGCTCCCTCTTAGTAATCACCCCAACCCATGAAGGTATGACAAGTCCCCAGAAGAGCAGAGCTGGTTTGAAGTTCAGCGGCGAATAGTTCCATAAGATTCCGACTGGGATTCAGCAAGGGGCAAAGCGGGGTAGCGATCAGCTCTTTCAGGGCAAAGTTCAATCACGGTAACTAACAAAAGGGGGACTGGTGGAAAACAATCAAATTAGGGGAAGGGGTTGCCCTGGCAGCCTGGTATCCATGACACATACGAACTGAATGATTTGCAGTTATATTCTTTTGCAATAACTGACATCCTTAACCTGGGTTAGAGTTTCTAAGTGGCCTTTATAATTCACATTTCACTTAGAAAAGGGGGGGGGGAATCATACACTCACAGTTTAAAATATTGCTCTCAATACATAGTTTGTAGTGTTTAAAGTTCACTGAAATAGACTGGGCATCACAAGCCCAGAATATAAATAAATCACTACAATTTGTATCGGTTGTTATTTTTTTATACATTATACTTTGTATGGTGAAATATATAACTTCTAATAAACCTAGATCACCTGATATGCCACCTAAGGCCAGAGAACAAAAATCCCAGCAAGGGAATGATAGAACAAATGAAAATACAGACAAGCAAGTTAATATGACCCAGTCTAATACAGATATTCAAGATTTACTTAAACAAATCTCTGAGCTTTTGTTGCCCCAGTTTGAGCAATTAAGAAATTATCTGTCCTCTCTATTTTTAATTTAATTTTAAAACAGGCTGACTGAAGCTGAGAGCAGAATATCTAACTTAGAAGATACTAATTATAAACAGGAACAGATTATTACAAACCAAACCACTCAAAATAAAAATACAGTGCAGAGTAGAAGAGCTAGAAGACTGATCACACCGCAAAAACGTCAGGATTGTTTGTGTGCCAGAAACCACTGGAATTTCAAGATCTTATAAAATTTACATCCTCAACTCTTCCTACAAGCCTAGGTATTCAAGTCCAACATCAACCTATATTGGTTGAAAGGGCTCATGGAATAGGCGTCAGGAATAAACTGATGTAAAGAAAAGGTTAATAAGGTAATACAGGTAGTATGTGACCTAGGGGTGCTTAAAGGGACAGTGTAGTCCAAAACAAACGCATTATTCAGATAGGGCATGTAATTTAAAAAAAAAATCCAATTTACTTCTATCACCAATTTTGCTTTGTTATCTTGTTATTCTTAGAAATTAGCATATGAACCTCCTAGATTTAGCTTTCAACTAAGCCCTTGAAGGCCGCACCTCTTAGCTCAGGGTGTTAGTTCATGCGTTTCATATTGATAACACTGTGCTCACGCACGTGGAGTTCTAAGGAGCCCACACTGATTGGCTAAAATGCAAGTCTGTCAAAAGAACTGAAATAAGGGGCAGTTTGCAGAGGCTTAGACACAAGATAATCACAGAGGTAAAAGGTGTATTTATATAACTGTTTTGGTTATGCAAAACTAGGGAATGGGTAATAATGGGATTATCTATTTTTAACAATAAATATTCTGGTGTAGACTGTCCCTTTAATGTAGGGATTCAAATTATATCTGAAAGCAACCGTAGGGGGGTAATACTGCACTATAAACATTGATGAGTTACAATAGGCATAACAGCAAAACCCCTAAGATGTATGTATACTGATGGCAGACTGAAAAATAAGATAATTAATGTGACATATTTACATTTCCAGGACAAGGTCAACATCATGAATCATTACAGGCAGAAAATACCCTTCTCTATAGGAGACAGTAATATTTTATCGTTTCAAGATTTTTCAGCAGAAACAGCTCAACAAAAGAAAAGAAATGGCCCCGCTTTGTACAAAAATAATTAAAGCGGGTATACCTGCTACAATGAGTTACCCTGCAAGAATTAAAGGGACACTGAACCCAAATTTTTTCTATCGTGATTCAGATAGAGCATGCAATTTTAAGCAATTTTCTAATTTACTCCTATTATCAAATTCTTTTCATTCTCTTGGTATCTTTATTTGAAAAGCAAGAATGTAAGTTTAGATGCCGGCCCATTTTTGGTGAACACACTGTGTTATTCTTGCTGATTGGTGGGTAAATTCACCTACCAATAAACAAGTGCTTTCCATGGTGCTGAACCAAAAAAATAGCTTAGATGCCTTCTTTTTCAAATAAAGAAAGCAGGAGAATGAAGAAAAATTGATAATAGAAGTAAATTAGAAAGTTGTTTAAAATTGCATGTTCTATCTGAATAACGAAAGAAAAAAAATGGGTTCAGTGTCCCTTTAAGATTCTATTGGAGGGAAATAAGATATTAAATAACTTAGCTTTAGCCAGAAATTCATTTGCCTCTTCTAATATTTAGAAGGCACAAGTACAAAGATACTCTGACTTAATATGGTTATTGAACAGCAAGAGAATAATGAGCTGTTGTCACCTCAATTATGGCTTATCTGTGTTTTTACTTTATGCACTGGTAAAAATTGCTATTATATATTGCCTACAAGTGATACTCCCGCCCCCTTTTTTTTCCTCCTGAAATTAGCTTTTTTTTTTTTTTTTAAACATGAAAGTAAATAATATTTTTCATGGAATGTGAGAGGCATCACTTTCCCCCAAAAGAGGAGAAATATTTCAAAACATTTCAAGAAGTATAACCCCGACATTGTATTCCTACAAGAAACGCACCTTACTAAGCAAAAATTGCCCAAAATCAAGACTGGGTGGGTAGGGCAAGTGGAGAAACTATTTTTTTTTTCACAAAAAATACAATTTTAAGGTTTTATCAACAGAGATGAATAGGGAAAAAATATATTATAATGCAGATAGAAACTGAAAATTTGCAAATAGTGTTATGTTATGTCTATGGACTAAATAGACACGGCAGGAAATTTTAGGATGGTTAAAAAGATAACTATTACAATATAGCACAAAAAAATGTAGTCCTAGCAGGAGACTTTAACATGGTGATGTACCCAACCCTAGACTTAAACCAGCTTTAAATAAAAAATAGCAGACAAGAATGAAAAATACTCAACTTCCACACTCTACATTTAAAGATATATGGAGAATTCAAAATCCAGATGCTAGAGTGTTCTCTTGCAAATCACATTCATATAAAATATTGTCTAGAAATGATGTATTTTTTGTTTCAGAAAAGATGTTAGAGATGAAAACTGATTAAAGAAATATTGATATCTGACCATGCAATCATTTCTCTTCAGTTCCATAGGCAGGGGATCAATAATACAGTAAGATTTTACTTGCCTACCTTTCTAGTGTGATAAACACTTTAAAAAAAATTGGTTAAAACAAAAATGGAGAGAGACTTGCTATTTTAATTATTCATATAGAGATATACAGTATGTGAGGTTTATTGGGAATCATTCAAAACGGTAATAAGAGGTGAAATAAAGGCATATTTGGTTAAAAGGAAACAGGAAATGCAAGTTAGAAATGAGAAATGTACAATTAGCTAATTCCCTGCATAATTGTTTTAACTCCTGCATTAGTAGCCCTTGAGTTAACCTATGGTAGAAACATATAGGAGCCAAAAAACAAAGGGGAATTATTTTTCTACAGCAGAAATTGAGGCAAGAAGATCTAAGGTCAAGTTTGTTTTCTATAGGCATAGTTGGAAAGCTGGTAAATTTCTGGCAAATATTGTTAAAATTAAAAAGAAAAAACACTGCATAGAAGCTATTAAAAACATAATTTATGTAAGAATTTACCTGATAAATTAATTTCTTTCATATTGGCAAGAGTCCATGAGCTAGTGACGTATGGGATATACAATCCTACCAGGAGGGGCAAAGTTTCCCAAACCTCAAAATGCCTATAAATACACCCCTCACCACACCCACAATTCAATTTAACGAATAGCCAAGTAGTGGGGTGAAGAAAAGAGTAAAAAGCATCAACAAAGGAATTTGGAAATAATTGTGCTTTATACAAAAAAAACATAACCACCATAAAAAAGGGTGGGCCTCATGGACTCTTGCCAATATGAAAGAAATGAATTTATCAGGTAAATTCTTACATAAATTATGTTTTCTTTCATGTAATTGGCAAGAGTCCATGAGCTAGTGACGTATGGGATATCAATACCCAAGATGTGGAACTCCACGCAAGAGTCACTAGAGAGGGAGAGATAAAAATAAACAGCCATATTCCGCTGAAAGAATAATCCACAACCCAAAACATAAGTTTATTCTTTAAATGACAAGAAAAACTTAAAACATCAGCAGAAGAATCAAACTGAAACAGCTGTCTGAAGAACTTTTCTACCAAAAACTGCTTCTGAAGAAGCAAATACACCAAAACGGTAGAATTTAGTAAATGTATGTAAAGAAGACCAAGTTGCCGCTCTGCAAATTTGATCAACTGAAGCTTCATTCTTAAAAGCCCACGAAGTGGAGACTGATCTAGTAGAATGAGCTGTAATTCTGAGGCGGGGCCTGACCCGACTCCAAATAAGCTTGATGAATCAAAAGCTTTAACCAAGAAGCCTAGGAAATAGCAGAAGCCTTCTGACCTTTCTTAGGACCAGAAAATATAACAAATAGACTAGAAGTCTTCCTGAAATCTTTAGTAGCTTCAACATAATATTTCAAAGCTCTCACTACATCCAAAGAATGTAAGGATCTTTACAAAGAATTCTTAGGATTAGGACACAATTTCTCTACTAATGTTGTTAGAATTCACAACCTTAGGTAAAAATTTAAATGAAGTCCGCAAAACCGCCTTATCCTGATGAAAAATCAGAAAAGGAGATTCACAAGAAAGAGCAGATAGCTCAAAAACTCTTCTAGCAGAATAGATGGCCAAAAGGAACAACACTTTCCAAGAAAGTAGTTAAATGTCCAAAGAATGCATAGGCTCAAATGGAGGAGCCTGTAAACGCCCTCAAAACCAAATTAAGACTCTAAGGAGGAGAAAAAATGGCATCACAAATAAAATGATTAGCATGTTGCAGTAAGCGAACAATGCTAGATATGTCAGAATCCAATTCTTGTTGCGCTAAATTCTCCAACCAAAAAGTTGATGCAGCCACAACATCAGCCAAATAAATTCCAGGCCTGAGAAGATGACCTGAATATAAATAGGCTTTCCTTAGATAAGATTCAAGTTTCCTATCTAAAGGATCTTTAAAAGAAGTACTATCTTCCATAGGAATAGTGGTACGTTTAGCAAGAGTAGAAATAGCCCCATCAACTTTGGGGATCTTTTCCCAAAACTCTATTGAAATTGCTGGTAAAGGATAAAACTTTTTAAACCTTGAAGAAGGAATAAAAGAAGTACCCGGCTTATTCCATTCCTTAGAAATCATATCAGAAATAGCATCAGGAATAGGAAAAACCTCTGGAGTAACCACAGGAGGTTTAAAAACAGCATTTAAATGTTTACTAGTCTTAACGTAAAGAGGACTGGCTTCCTCAATATCCAAAGTAATTAACACTTCTTTTAACAAAGAACGAATATACTCCATTTTAAATAAATAAGTAGATTTGTCAGTGTCAATACCTGTGGAAGGATCTTCTGAATCAGATAGATCCTCATCAGAGGAGGATAATTCATTATGTTGTCGGTCATTTGAAATTTCATCAACTTTATGAGAAGTTTTAAAAGACCTTTTACATTTATTAGAAGGCGGAAATGCAGACAAAGCCTTCTGAATAGAATCAGTAACAAATTCTTTAAAATTCATAGGTATATCACGTACATTAGAAGTTGAAGGAACTGCAACCGGCAATGTACTATTACTGATGGACACATTATCTGCATGTAAAAGTTTATCATGACAACTATTACAAATGACATTCGGAGATATAGTCTCTACAATCTTACAACAAATGCACTTAGCTTTGGTAGAACCGATGTCAGGCAGCAAAGTTCCAACAGATACTTCTGAGACAGGATCAGATTGAGACATCTTGCAAAATGTAAAAGAAAAAACAACATATAAAGCAAAATTATCAATTTCCTTATATGACAGTTTTAGGAATGGGGAAAAATGCAAATAGCATAGTCCTCTGACATAGAAAAAGGCAAGAGGCAAATAGCAATGGGGTATTAAATTAATGAAAATTTTTGGAGCCAAGTATGACGCACAACGTAACTGAAATTTTTTTGGCGCCAACAACATCCGGAAATGACACGCTTGCGTCACTAACGACGCAAACCCTATGTAAGGACTCGGCGTCAACTACGACGCCGGAAATTACTAACTTGCTTCAACAAACGTACTTTCGCGCCAAAAAATTCTCGCTCCAAGAATGACGCAATAAAGTCTAGCATTTGGCGCACCCGCGGGCCTAAAACTGCCCGCAATTTGCAAGAAAAATGTAGTCAATTCGAAAAAAAGACTAAACCCCAGGTAAGAAAAAATATTTCTTAATATGTTAATTTTCTCCAAATATGAAACTGACAGTCTGCACGAAGAAATACATGAACCTGACTCATGGCAAATATAAGTACAAAACATATATTTAGAACTTTATATAAATGCATAAAGTGCCAAACCATAGCTGGGTGTCCTAAAGGGACAGTCTAGGCCAATATAAACTTTCATGATTCAGATAGGGCATGTAATTTAAAAAAAATTCCAATTTACTTTTAGCACCAATTTTGCTTTGTTCTCTTGGTATTCTTAGTTGAAAGCTTAACCTAGGAGGTTCATATGCTAATTTCTTTGACCTTGAAGGCCACCTCTTTTCAGAATGCATTTTAACAGTTTTTCACCACTAGAGGGTGTTAGTTCACGTATTTCATATAGATAATACTGTGCTTGTGCACGTGAAGTTATCTGGGAGCAGGCACTGATTGGCTAAACTGCAAGTCTGTTAAAAGAACTGAAATAAAGGGGCAGTTTGCAGAGGCTTAGATACAAGATAATCACAGAGGTTAAAAGTATATTAAATTCTGGTGTAGACTGTCCCTTTAAGTAATAAAAAACATACTTACCGAAAAGACACCCATCCACATATGGCAGATAGCCAAACCAGTACTGAAACAGTTATCAGTAGAGGTAATGGTATATGAGAGTATATCGTCGATCTGAAAAGGGAGGTAAGGAGATGAATCTCTATGACCGATAAGAGAGAACCTATGAAATAGATCTCCCGTGAGGAAAACCACTGCATTCAATAGGTGATACTCCCTTCACAACCCTCTGTACTCTGAGAGGAATCGGGCTTCAAAATGCTGAGAAGCGCATGTCAACGTAGAAATCTTAACACAAACTTACTTCACCACCTCCATAGGAGCCAAAGTTTGTAAAACTGAACTGTGGGTGTGGTGAGGGGTGTATTTATAGGCATTTTGAGGTTTGGGAAACTTTGCCCCTCCTGGTAGGATTGTATATCCCATACGTCACTAGCTCATGGACTCTTGCCAATTACATGAAAGAAATAAGCAATAAAAGATATTCAAATTTACAAGAAATAAGCAACACATAAGATTCTTCAATGAAACTATGCAGATACCAATAAATGACCAGATTAAAACTCAATTCTGGAGGTAAATCCAACTCCCTAAAATTACCAGTGAGGCAATGACGCTACTAAATAGTGCTATCAAGCAAGAGGAACTTTTAAATGTAATAGGGCAAGCCACATTGACTAAAGCACCTGGCCCAGACCAGATTCCAGCTGAATTATATAAACTATTTGGACCATGCTATCAACCTCACAATATATTAATACAAATAGTAAGCCTACATCATGTTAGCGGAGAATACAGCCAGCTCCCAGAAGTGAAAGATAGTTGTCGGTCACAGTGGTAGCCCACAAGAGCTAAAATATACTTGAGGTCCTAACTACACAGAAGCAAAGCTCAGTGCACCAGCTATAGACTCATGTGCACAATATTTCCAATGCAAGAGAGTTGCATCAGTCAATAATGATCTATATTTATAAGTATTACTCATTGCTGATGTGCTACCTGCGGCCGAGGTGGTACGTCCTTAGTCTTTATATCCAGAGATAACCTGTACTATGGACTATAAGTAGTTACCTATAGACTGACATATACACAGAGTCCTTTATTGTTACTATCACCTAGACAGCTTGAATATACAGATTCAGATTTATAGTAGTCACATGTCTTACTATACATATCTAAATACCAGATTATTTGGTAGATATTTTTACATGCCCTTTACGGTACATTACTCCTCCTTTAAGAGTCACTTTTACATTATATAGCACCCAATGTGACTAGGTTGATTACCAAGGTTAACAAGAATGTTCCCCTTAATGTATATACTAGCAATAACCAGATGTTATATTGTACTCTAGTGCAAGGCTCCTTTATTGTTTTCACTATGTTTATTTATGACTATGCTTATATACAGTATAGACAGAAAATTAGTTTATTCAGTTGAGATCCAAAAGTGGTCTCCTTAGTTGGTACTTACCTCCAATAACTTGTTCACCTAGATTGGAGGTCCAAAGTGGCCTCATTTATCATTTTGGAGGTATATAGCATATTTGGTATACTATCTACATATTGTGCCCTTTTCTTTTTACCTCTTTCAGGAATGCATATCACCAACCTACAATATTATGTCTTATATTGTCTGTATTCCAATATTCTTATTGTGTTTTTTTATTATATATTCCATGTATGCCTTAATTTAAACCTCAAAAAAATTAAAAAAAAAAAAACAAACAAAAAAACCTTTAGGACCAGAAATTGTACCAACCCTAAAAAATATTTTTAATAAAATATACATTGAGAACTTACAATCATATTTTACAACTTCGCTGATTAAATTGGTTCCAAAAAAGGATAAAGACCCGGAAAATTTAGACACATACAGACCAATTTCTCTCCTAAATAATGGATTATAAAATACCAGCATTTTCGCCCAAAGACTTAAAAAAAATGATAGTGGGTAATTTTAGATTACTATTGGTCCCAGCTGCAGAAAGAACCCCAAAGTGAAAAAAGATATAGCTATGGTGTCAATAGACGCTGAGAAGGCCTTTGACTCAGTTACCTGAGACCACCTTTTTACCACTTGCTAAAAGTTTGGCTTACACAGACACTTTTATAGATTCATTCAAACTATTTATAGGAACCCTTCAACTTCGATTATAGTGAATGGAAGTCCTACCTCTAATTGTAATCTACAGAAAGGGACACAACAGGTGTGTCCTGTGCCTCCATATTTATTTAATTTGGCAATTGAACCTCTGGCGCTTACTTTTAGAATGGAAATCAAAGGTGTATGTCTTGGTAAAAGAAGGACTACCTTACTATTATATGCAGATGATCTTCTAGTAGTAATTAAAAACTCTGAAAAATATATTGCTATTTTGTCCCAGATTTTAGAGGTCAACTTACAAAAATCAGAAATCTTTTGGATTTACAGGAATAGGAACAGCTGTCGTAATAGTCTGTTTAAGGAAGCCCGCAGTGAATTAAAATACTTGGGCATTAAAGGGACAGTCTAGTCCAAAAAAAACTTTCATGATTCAGATAGGGCATGTAATTTTAAACAATTTTCCAATTTACTTTTATCACCAATTGTTCTTTGTTCTCTTGGTATTCTTAGTTGAAAAGCTTAACCTAGGAGGTTCATATGCTAATTTCTTAGACCTTAAAGGCCGCCTCTTAAGAATGCATTTTAACAGGTTTTTCACCACTAGAGGGTGTTAGTTCATGTTTTTCATATAGATAACACTGTGCTCGTGCACATGAAGTTACATGGGAGCCATCACTGATTGGCTAAACTGCAAGTCTGTCAAAATAACTGAAATAAAGGGGCAGTCTGCAGAGGCTTAGATACAAGATAATCACAGAGGTAAAAAATATATAAATATAACTGTGTTGGTTATGCAAAACTAGGGAATGGGTAAACAAGGGATTATCTATCTTTTAAAACAATAACAATTCTGGTGTAGACTGTCCCTTTAAATTTACAAAGAATCCCAATGAATCAGGGACGTGCACTCCCCTGCCATATGGGGCTAAACTTAAAAAAAAAAAAAAAGTGTAAAACCCCCCCCACCATTCTCCCCCCCTCATGTATCGCTATGGAGAGGCAGCATACAGGACCGCTTCTCTCCATTGTGCTACATTGGTAATAGCTGGCCTTTCAGCACTGATAATCCTATTTGCCACTTAAATATCAGCACTCAAAATAGGGACCAATGGGAGGCAGCCCTCTTGCTGCCTCCTAGCAAGGGAGCTAGGCAGTCATGTTCTCCTGGTGATTGACAGCACCAGAAGAATGTGACCGGCGCTGATTAACTTCCTGCGCATGTGAGCCACAAAGACTGCGACTTAGCAAGGTACTGGCGGGAAGTTAGTTGAAGACAGACTGCTCACATCGATTGTTTCAGGATGGTAACTAACTCAGCTTCAGCGCAGAAGCAGATGAGTGTTTGATCTGCTAGTTCCAGTATTTCAAGAAGTTTCTGTTTTCTGTTTGATAATTCAATGACAGCAGTGAGCAGTCTTATCAGCCTCAAGATCTGTTATCTACATTTAGCCACCAATAAGCATGCGTAACCCAGGCTCTGAACTAAAAATGGGCCGGCTCCTAAGCTTTGCATTCCTGTATAGCCAATGCCTCTACAACCTCTGATCTCACCGCACATCACTGCAATGAACAGTACTCATCAATATTTCTAATTAAATGCAAGTAATTTATTAAGGATGTGATGAATTTGGCCAAATTTCCACTCTCCTGGTCTGGTAAAATTAATAAAAGTGATGGTCCTTTCAAAACTTATATTTGTTACAAAATCTACCTTTTTTTTATTCAAAATGACTTGAGTTTTTTTTCAGGCAATCATGTCTGAAGTGTATTTGGGGGAGAAAAATAAAAGCACAGGCCTTTATTAAAAAAAAAAACTGTAAAAAAATGTTTTTTGTTTATGAAGGAAGGGGGGGTGGGATAGCACTCCCTGACATTGAACTCTATAATACTGTTTGCATTGGGAAAGGGGCCATGGACTGGTTAAGTAATATAGAATACTACTACTCTTTCAAGACAGAAGAAAGCTTAATAAGGCCTTATTCTCTCAAAGCACTCCATTGCGGAGAATATACTCCAACCAGAAGTTAAACAGCTGACTATTACAAATGTAATACTTGCCTGGCAATAAACTAAGATTACACAAGCTAACCCTCATTGTTTGAAATATTTAACAATTATGGGGAACCCTAAATTTATTCCTGCATTGGGATCTAAAATATTTCAAAGCTGGAAAAGGAAAGTCTAATTTATTTGACACAGAAACAGGAGAATTAAGATGCAAATCATTTAAAGAAATTAAAAAAAAAAAAAAGAATATAGTATAAAATATTTTTTTGCTTACCTCCAAGTACGTCACTACTTGGATGAAACAATGGATAATATCACAGAACCCTGGCTATGGCCAATAGACCTGTTACGGTTACCCTTAGTCTCGCTGAGAGATGGACCGCTTAGTAGCCTGGATCCCTATTGCTGAAGAGGGGAGAAGCTGCTTTCCATAGTATTCTATATGAGTCTCGCAAATGTAGAATAATCCCCCTTAACTGTAGTACAGCTAGGATACCCTTCTGCCCACAAAAACGAGTCAACGCTGCGATTGAGGGTCAACCAAGAACTCAGGACTGGGATGCCCAGCCTGCTTTTTATTGAGGTTACATGCACACAAGGCACTCCCAGGGGGGGAAGCATAAAATCCCCCATCACACATTTAGATAGAGAGACAATGTCCTTTGACAGGCCACAATAGGATTACAGTACTTCAGATAACAAGTTACACATAAAAAAAACAATGCAGTTCATCTTATCAATTAGCAGTCTGACTCCGGAGGTGATTAGACAATGGGAATGTTTTATCACTAAACTTAATTAGAGCTGAGGCCAGCAAACTTGTATTTAGAAAATAGTTTCTAAAAGCTGAAAAAAGTTAACTCTTTTCTTGGAGCCCTTCTTAGGCGCTGGCTTGGCTGGTTCAGGCATTGCTGCTGGGAAATAAGCTCTTCACAACAAAATAACTAATGCTTCTGTAACAGTGCTCCCTTTCTGTGGAACACTCTGGCAGACACGGTCTGACCCCTTTTCGGGGCAGACTAAGGCTGTCCAGACCGCTGGTTATGCGGGGCTGAGGTCGGTTTGTCTGGACAACCCGTCGGCGTTGCCATTCTGTTTCCCAGGTCTGTAAGTAATGGTGAAATTGAAGGGTTGCAACGATAAACTCCAACGTAATAGCCTGCCGTTATCTCCAGAGACCCGGTTCAGCCACACCAACGGGTTATGGTCGGTGACCAGAGTGAACTCCTGCCCATATAAATAGGGAGTCAATTTCTTTAATGCCCACACCAAAGCCAAACACTCCTTTTCGACCGCTGCATAGCTGACTTCGCGGGGCAGGAGCTTCCGGCTGATGTAGGCAACTGGATGCTCCCCTCCATCTTCGCCTACTTGGCTGAGGACAGCTCCCAGCCCGAACATGGAAGCATCTGTATGGACCATAAAATGTTTGTTAAGGGCTGGGGCCGCCAAGACAGGAGCGTTAATTAGAGCATTTTTGAGAGCCTGGAAAGCCGTTTCACAGTGGGGAGACCACAGGACCTGTCGAGGTAAGTTCTTCTTGGTCAAGTCAGTCAGGGGTTTGGCAAGTGTGCTGTAGTCTGGTACGAACCGTCTATAGTACCCTGCCGTGCCCAGGAAGGCTAGGACCTGAGTCTTAGTGATGGGGGTGGGCCAATTGGCGACAGCTTCTATCTTGGCCGGCTCTGGTCGCTGCTTTCCACACCCCACCCGGTGACCCAGGTACTGTACCTCGGCCATCCCAAAGTGGCATTTTTCTGGCTTCAGAGTCAGGCCAGCAGCCCGGATCTGATCCAGAACCATTCCTACGTGAGCTAAGTGGTCCTCCCAGGACTCACTGTGGATCGCTATGTCGTCCAGGTAGGCGCAAGCAAAACTCTGGAAGCCATCCAGGAGCCTATCCACCAAGCGCTGGAATGTAGCTGGGGCATTCTTCATCCCAAACGGCATTACCCTAAACTGATATAAGCCGAATGGGGTGACGAATGCCGACTTGGGGATAGCCTCTGGGGCCAGGGGAATCTGCCAGTAACCTTTGCAGAGGTCAATAGTGGTCAGGTAATTTCCCCTGGCTATACGATCGAGTAGCTCGTCTACCCTGGGCATAGGGCAAGCGTTGGTCACGGTTTTTTCATTGAGCCTCCGATAGTCTACGCAGAACTGGGTGGTCCCATCTTTCTTGGGCACCAAGACAACTGGGGAGGCCCAGGGACTATCAGAGGGCTCAATTACCCTGAGTTGGAGCATCTCATCGATCTCCTTCTTCATTCCTGTCCTAACTGCTTCGGGGATTCAGTACGGAGCCTGGCGCAAGGGAGCTTGTCCCGGAGTATCTACCTGGTGGGTGGTTAAAGTAGTGTACCCTGGCTTCGGGGAGAAGGTGAGGTGTTTGGACTGTAGGAGTTGGTTGAGCTGCTCCCTTTCAGTGGGGCTAAGTCGGTCTCCTATCTGAACCTGAGCCACTATACCTGTGGGGAGACTCTTTTCTAATAGGTCTGGAATGGGTAGACTGTCGGGGTCTTCCTGAGGGGAACAACATACGGCCGTCACGTTCTCTGTTCGCTCAAAATATTCCTTAAGCATGTTTACATGGAATGTCTTTCTAAGATTGTTGTCGTGGCAGCTAGCTGTCACATAAGTGGTGTCTCCCCTTTTCTCTACGATCTGGTAGGGACCCTGCCAGGATGCCTGCAATTTGTCTGTCTTCACTGGCTTAAGTACTAACACCTTTTGTCCTATGGTGAAGATTCTCTTTCGGGCCCCCCCAATCGTACCATAGTTTCTGTCTTCTCTGGGCCGACTGGAGATTAGCCCGCACGGATTTGGCTAATTGCTCCATTCGGTCCCTGAGTTCCAGCACGTATGGCACAATGGGGACACCGTCAGTGTCCATCTCTCCCTCCCAGTGCTCCTGGATCAGGTTTAGGGGTCCCCGTACCATTCTTCCGTAGAGCAACTCGAAGGGAGAGAACCCTGTCGTTTCCTGGGGCACCTCCCGATAAGCAAATAGGAGGTGCGGCAGGAAGCGTTCCCAGTCTCGGTATTCCTGAGTGAACGTCTTGAGCATTTGCTTGAGGGTCCCATTGAACCTCTCACACAGCCCGTTCGTCTGGGGGTGGTATGGGGAGCTCAAGAGGGACTTAATTTTGCAAACCTGCCAGAGTTGTTGGGTCAATTCAGCCGTAAATTGGGTGCCTTGGTCGGATAGGATTTCTTTTGGAAATCCTACCCGGGAGAACACCTGTACTAGTGCATTCGCTACCGTATCCGCTTGTATGTTGGATAGGGCGACAGCCTCTGGGTACCTGGTAGCGTAGTCCACTACGGTAAGAATGTAGCGTTTACCGGAGGGACTAGGGGTAGCCAGTGGTCCCTCTAGGTCAATAGCAACCCGGCTGAAAGGTTCCTCTACAATGGGCATATTTACTAGATGGGCTTTAGGGTGATCGCCTCCCCTTCCTACTCGTTGACACACATCGCAGGTGTTACAGTAAGTTCTAACGTCAGCGTGTACCCCTGGCCAAAAGAACGTGTGAGTAATGCGGTGTAGGGTACGGGTTACGGCTAGGTGGCCTGCTAAGGGGATGTCGTGGCCTATCTTGAGGATTTCTTGACGGTATTTGTGGGGCACTACCAGCTGTCGCCTACGCTGTCCCCTTTTCTCTGTCCAGCGGTATAGTTTCCCTTTTTCCCATAAGAATGTTTCATTATCTGCCCCACCCCCTCCGGTCTCTGCTCGTTCCCGGTACTTTTGTAAGGTCGGGTCAGTCTTAGACTCTGTCTCGAAAGCATCTGGGGTGTCCCAGGGTATGGGGCCTAACATGTCAGGCAAGGTCGGGGTAGGTCTTACCTGTGTCTCCCGCACTGATGAGAGCTCTCGCTCCGTCCGGGCTTGGGCCCGTGTAGTCACTGGGTCCGCCTCGTTGTTGCATACTGGAGCATAGGCAGAAGTCATGGGGCCCAAATCGTTGCCCAGTAGTACTTTGG
The DNA here is from genome assembly GCF_027579735.1 of Bombina bombina. NCBI lineage: Eukaryota > Metazoa > Chordata > Amphibia > Anura > Bombinatoridae > Bombina > Bombina bombina. The sequence continues at coordinate 628,044,032 of NC_069501.1, forward strand.
CAGGTAAATTATCCATTATGCCCACGTTCACAGCCCCCTTTCCCGCTCCCCAATCAAGATGCACTTTAGCTGTTGGAATTTTGTACACATCCCCCCCCCCCCCGCCACTCTAACGGCCACAGTCTGTCCGGATCGCTTGTGCTCCGGCACCAAATGACTCTGTACCAGCGTGATAGTAGCCCCTGTGTCTCTCAATCCCTCGGTAGATCGCCCCTCGAGCCATACCTTCTGCCGATGGTGCTGGCTGTTATCTGAGGCAGCATATACAGGGTCCGCCTCGTGAAGCGGCCCCAAATATTCCTCCATAGGGGCCTCTTGGTTAACACAGAGGGCCCGGGCCGGACGATATGAACCAGAGGGGTAATTGTAATTCCTGGGTGTCTGGTGCGTATTAAGGGGGCAGCTAGCCATGAAATGCCCTTGTTGCTTGCATCGGTGGCAAGTCGGTCTGGGACGCTCAGAGCTGTTATTGGGTGGTCCTGAGTGTCGGGCGGGCCCTGCGGGCACCGGGGCTCGGAATTCAGCACGAGGGGGTGCACGGTAAACCTCTCTGGGTTCGAGCCGTGCTGGAGCTCGGTAGTTCGTGAAGACGGGAGTCATAATGTTCATCGGCCAATTTGGCTGCTTCTTCTAAGGTAGAAGGCCGCCTGTCTCGCAGCCATTCCTTCCCTTGCTGTTCCATGCCATTATAAAAATGTTCTAAGAGAAACAATTGTAAAATTTCCTCACCAGTCACCGCTTTACTTCCGCTCATCCAGTGATTTGCCGCTCTCCGCATTCGGTGCGCCCATTCCATATGGGTATCGTTAGGCTTCTTTTTCGTGCCCCGAAACTGTCTGCGATACGTGTCCGGAGTTACCGCGTACCGTCACAACAGTGTCTCCTTAACTAGCTCATACTGTGTCACTTCCTCAGCACCCAGAGTACGAAAGGCTTCCCGGGCTCGCCCGGATAGTTTCCCAGACAATATTGTGGGCCACTCTCTGTTGGGAATCTGGTGCAGGGCACATTGCCTTTCGAAGTCCGCCAAATATTCATCAATCCCTGTCTCGCTCTCTAGGAAGGGTCGAAATGCTGCATAGGGTATCTTGGGCCTCCCAGCATTTTCGACAGGGATGATTACCTGCGGGGCTTCAGCATTGCGGTGTGCGTTCGCTAGGTTGAGTTTGTGAGCTCGAGTCTCTCGTATATCCTCATCCGCTTGCGCCATCAACTGCTGTACCAATTCCATGGAGGGGTTCGGCTCGTACAGTGAGAGCCTCTCCCGAACAATCCTGGTTTTTTCGTCACTAATCGTGGTCGTGGTTTCCGCCATTGTGAAGCTCTGATCCAGTTCGGTCAATTCTGCGATCAGCTCTCTCCTCGGCCGGTTGCTGGCGTACCCCCCTCTGCTTTCAAGTAAATCCTTTAGGGTTGTACGCTTCAATTTTTCGTAAGCGCTCTCCATCCGTTCTGTACCTCTCCTAGGAAATCCAGGAAAATCCCACCGCTGCCGCCAAATGTTACGGTTACCCTTAGTCTCGCTGAGAGATGGACCGCTTAGTAGCCTGGATCCCTATTGCTGAAGAGGGGAGAAGCTGCTTTCCATAGTATTCTATATGAGTCTCGCAAATGTAGAATAATCCCCCTTAGCTGTAGTACAGCTAGGATACCCTTCTGCCCACAAAAAAGAGTCAACGCTGCGATTGAGGGTCAACCAAGAACTCAGGACTGGGATGCCCAGCCTGCTTTTTATTGAGGTTACATGCACACAAGGCACTCCCAGGGGGGGAAGCATAAAATCCCCCATCACACATTTAGATAGAGAGACAATGTCCTTTGACAGGCCACAATAGGATTACAGTACTTCAGATAACAAGTTACACATAAAAAAACAATGCAGTCCATCTTATCAATTAGCAGTCTGACTCCGGAGGTGATTAGACAATGGGAATGTTTTATCACTAAACTTAATTAGAGCTGAGGCCAGCAAACTTGTATTTAGAAAATAGTTTCTAAAAGCTGAAAAAAAAAGTTAACTCTTTATGAAATGATACTTGTTACGGTTTTCTTGGAGCCCTTCTTAGGCGCTGGCTTGGCTGGTTCAGGCATTGCTGCTGGGAAATAAGCTCTTCACAACAAAATAACTAATGCTCCTGTAACAAGACCCAATATTAAATCTTTATAAAATAGGTAAACACTCCATGTCTTACCTATATAAAGCCCTTAATGGTCATCAGGGCCAGAGTAAGAGAGAGAATAGCTAACTCATGGATCTATCCAGTAAATACTATTCAAAGAAGTATGATACTAGCAGAAAGCGCTACATTATCTTCTGCATGGAGAGAATCACACAAAAATAATTAACAAAATGTATATTACGCCAAGGTTGGAAGCTAAATGGAACACTCAAATTATAAAGAGCTGTAGCAAATACAATTTAGCAGCAGCAGATCTAAATCATTGCATATGGAGATGCCTCAAAATTCAGAAGTTCTAGCACAGAGTGAATTTTTTGTTAAAAAGGATAACACAAAGTACAAGACGCTCATATCCTTTTCCTATTTGATGAGCTAATCACACAAACGAATACAAATTTAATTAATACTACAATCTTGATAGGAAGGTCACTTATCTTAAAACACTGGAAATCCAAAAAGGGACCCCAGTTTACTAGAACGTATTCAAAAAAATGGTAAATCATGTTATAGTGGAGCAATTTGCTTTAACACTAGACTCAAATCAAACAAAAATCAAAGGGTTTCTCATTAAAATTGGCAAAATGTATACAAACCTTTCCAAAGAAATTACAGATAATACACAATCTCCTAGTTTATTGGATCTGAATCCCTTACCACCGCAATAGAGAGAAATTAACTCCCTGAATTTAGGGTTATGGAATAGGAATAGAGTCAGAAGAGGAGTAGATAAGGAAAATTAAATCAAGGGGAGTAGATATGAAAGTAGGCTATATATACATATTCACATACGTCCCCATTTGACTCGATGGAGGATGCTGATGGGGTTGTCCCTTGCTTTTTCTCTCAACCTCTTTAAGGTATTGTTTTCTGGTTAGTAAGTTTCAAACTGAATAAATCTTGTGTTTATATGTAAAGTTATAAAATGTTTGTCTTGTCATAATTTGCCATGAGTGGCAGGTCATTGCTATTATAAAGAAAAAAGGTAATTACATTTCTCTTATGTAACAAATGCAGGCATTTTCTTTTTGTTATATTAGTCTAGGATACCATTGAATGTAGGTATTTTAAAACTTGCACTTTCTAATCAATATACTATGCTGGTACATTTATTTACAATGATTTTGTGTTTGCATGACTAAAAAAAAACTAAACTACAATATGCCTGTAAATATTTCTGTTTTACCTCAAAAAAATATATAATTTTAGGAGAGGTTTCCTCAGGGGAAAAAACCTTAGTCAGTCCCCTCCATAATAAACCTATGTTTGTACAGGCAATTTTAAGCAACTAGAATAGCCAACTTTGGGTCAAAGTATAGAAATTATATATATATATATATATATATATGTGTTTATTTATTTATTAAATGAAGGTAGAAGCTTGGGAACACTCCCGTATCCCCTTAAAAATATAAGATACAATTCTACTAGTAAAGGCATAATCTAATCCCACATTAATAAAATACTTATCTGCCCCTCTAACAGAGGAAGCTCCGTTCGGAAATACGCTCTGTCTCCTGGACAGCGCTCAGGAGCTAGCGGAGGCACTTCTACTCCAGCGATAACGTGGCACTAGGTGACGTCATAAGCAAGGGAGCTTAGAAAAAACGTTTGCATGCGCAAAGGGATCTGCTGCACAATAATGGACTTTGCGCATGCGAACGTTTAAGATCCCTTGTAGTATTATACAGCCCCCCTCCTTGCACACGTCAAGGGTAAGATATATATCTATATATATTTATATAGTAAACAAGTTACACGCTTAATCCTCTGCAGCCCTTTGGCTATTTATTAGCCTTATTTATTACTAAATAGGGCTAATAAATAGCCAATGGGCTGTAGAGGGTTGAGCATGTGTGTAGCTTGTTTACTATATATATATATATATATATAAAAGTTTCGTTGTAGACTGCAATAAACATTTTCATCTGTGACATCTTTATATTTTTTGGATTGCACATGCGGTTTATTTTGACTTTGAATACATTTGGATTTTTAGTTTTTGTAACTACACATCTCCCGTACTGTGGTCTGTTGCCATAGAAACTCAGGTCTAGATGCATATGCATATATATATATATATATATATATATATAAAAACATGGAAGCCTCCACGAGCAACACGTGTGTGTTGAGGCTGCCATGTTGTCAAACGTCTGATCTTGCGCTGAAAAGCTACAGCTTTTCCAGCACGCTGGCAGCGCTGGGACTTACGCCAGCAAAGCGCTCAAAAATCGCCCAGCCTCTCACTTGCAAGTGTTAAGAAAATACTCCAAGCGAGTCCCAGTTCGCTTGGAACGCTGCCCGAACGCAGCCCTGGAATTGCGCGATAGGCGGGGCATGCACCGGAATGGTCCTGGCGCGGGAAAATGTAACCCTAAAAACCACCACAGGACCACACTACGTGTCATAGTTCATTTTTAAAAGTAACAGTCACAGCCCCCAAAACACCCAAGGTTAGATGAGGCACTATGGTGCCGTACAAACCCGGCGTGTATATGGGCAATACCGCAGTGCTGCATGCAATCACCGTCTTAAAGGGACAGTCTACACCAGAATTTTTATTGTTTTATAAGATAGATAATCCCTTTATTACTCATTTCCCAGTTTTGCATAACCAACATAGTTATAATAAACTTTTAACCTCTGTGATTATCTTGTATCTAAGCCTCTGCAAACTGCCCCCTTTTCAGTTCTTTTGACAGACTTGCAGTCTAGCCAATCAGTTACTGCTCCCAGATAACTTCTCGTGCACGAGCAGTGTTATCTATATGAAATACGTGAACTAACACCCTCTAGTGGTGAAAAACTGTTAAAATGCAATCTGAAAGAGGTGGGCTTCAAGGTCTAAGAAATTAGCATATGAACCTCCTAGGTTAAGCTTTCAACTAAGAATACCAAAAGAACAAAGCAAAATTGGTGATAAAAGTAAATTTGAAAATTGTTTAAAATGACATGCTCTATCTGAATCATGAAAGTTTATTTTGGCCTAGACTGTCCCTTTAATACATGCCATTAAATTATTAGTTGTAGAGGCCACTCCCTGATAGGGACCCCTCACATATCCGGTGTAATAAACAAAGCTTCAACTCAGGCCCCCTATGGTACAAACTCCCCATCTAGATAACGGCACTGGCCAGATTTGAACGGTTGTCAACCAAATTAGTGTGCACAACAGTGAAAATACACAGACTTACCAATTTACTTCATTCACTCCAGTCCTGTTGAGAGAGCAATAAAATCAGTGTAACACTGCATGGCTGTATGGGGGTTAAGCACTATGTCACAGGGGTTGGCAAGGGAACTTCCCTGACACCTGAACAGAGTAAACCAATACTCTAAAGGCTTTACATGTATATGTGTAGTACACCCCTTACCCTCTCTTGAAGGAAACAATCCATTGAGGGTACTATAAAAAATTCCTGAAGAGCAACTCTCATCTGTGCGTACCTCCCTGAAGAGGCAAAGAATTAGTGGGAGGGTAGAGGAAGTAGGAGGGATAGTTGGATGCTCTGTTTTGGGTGTCTTTGCCTCCTCCTGGTAGCCAGGTGATCTATTAACCATATGTAAGAAGGATTTTGTGTATTCACTACAATTAGAAAGAAAATACAAAACTACTGTATTGGAAACATGTGTGGTTCTTGCTCTTTTTGTAACTACTAGACTTGGCAAAATAGGAGGAAGGGATTTAGGAGTAGTAAAAGCTAAAGATGGGTGCACAATGCAGGGCAGTGGCTTCTACAGCTAATAAGATAATAGCATGTATTAAAAGAAGCATAATTATATCACTAAATCTCTGGTAAGACCTCACCTTGAGTATGGAGGGCAGTTCTGGGGACCGATAAAAAAAAAAAAATATTGCAGACAGAAAAAGTTCAGAGAAGGGCCAAATAGTAGTGTTGGAGTTATTTAGGAGTCTGCACTGGTTGGTTTAACTGCATGTCTCAAAAGCACTAAGATAAGGGGGCAGTCTGCAGAGGCTTAGATGCAAGGTAATCAGAGGTAAAAAGTACAGGTATACCCCTCTCATACAGCGGGTTAGGGACCGGAGCCCCGCTGTAAAGTGAAAACCGCCTTAAAGTAAAACAAGGCAGTTTTAGCTTTCTTTGCACTTGCCAGTGTGTTTAAAAACTTGAAAAAATGTTTGAACTAACAATATTAGGGGTGCAATAGTGCTGTGTTTAGTTTAACACTAGTACAGCACAGTATTCAATTAGTATTCAATAAATACTGTACCTGTAAAATAGTGACAATGACTGTAGTAAAATTTACCAGACTATAACACTGAGACACAGATTGCACTGTAAGGCTGTAAACAGAGTAAACTGCACATAACAAAATGGTGCCAGTCACTTTTCTCGCAATTTCACAGTGATTACAGCATTGTTTCAAAATCTTTGGAGGTTAAACTTCAGCTCCACAAAGCGCTGTATTAGCGAAGCGCTGTAAAGTGAGGTATACCTGTATAACAACAGTTTTGGTTATGCAAAACCGTGGAATGGGTAATAAAGGGATTATCTTTTTAAACAAAAAAAAATTCTGGTGTAGACTGTCCCTTTAAGGCTGGAGGAAAGATTGTATCTCCTGCAACATAAATGTCTACACTGTAAGATCAATCAATTTGAGGAACTCATTACCTAAGGAGGTAGTAAATGCCAATACCTTAGATACATTAAAAAATCGTTTAGATACATTTCTGGCTAGAAACAGAATTCAGGGATAGGACTGCTTGTGTTAAATGGGTCACTTTTTTTGGGATTAATTTAAGCGCAATTCAAGATTTTTATATTAAGATTAAAGGTTGTTTCATTGAATCAGAATGTTTCTCAAGTGGTTTTTTTTTTTTAAATTGTGGGGCTAATATTTACAAAATTTACAATGCTTGTGCAATATGAGATACGTAGGAATCTCAACTAGGGAAATTAGTTTTTTGCAAAAACATTCACAATATCAGGAATAGTTTGAAGAATCATGCTAAGGGGGGGAGGGAAACCTGTAGCTAGATATTTTTCCCTTAAAAAGGGACAGTCTACACTAGAAAATAAATAAATATATATATATATATATATATATATATATAAATAAATAATCCCTTTATTACCCATTCCCCAGTTTTGCATAACCAAGACAGTTTATTATACTTTTTACCTCTGATTACCTTGTATCTAAGCCTCTGCAGACTTCCCCCTTATCTTAGTGCTTTTAACAGACATGCAGATTAGCTAATCAGTGCAGACTCCTACATAACTTCATGGGAGTGAGCACAATTTTATCTATATGATCTACTACTGTAACAAAAAAACAAAATGCTCTGGGCTAAGAGGCGGTTTAGAAATCAGTTTTTGAAAAGCTAAACCTAGCTAGGATCAATATCAAAGCAAATTTGCTAAAAGTAAACTTTTCCATTTGTTGACCGTTTGGGACCAAGGCTATTTTTACATTTCTGCGGTGTTTGTGTTTAGCTGTAATTTTCCTCTTACTCATTTACTGTACCCACACATCAGATACCGTTTTTCTCGCCATTAAATGGACTTTCTAAAGATATTATTATTATCGGTTATTTGTAGAGCGCCAACAGATTCCGCAGCGCTATAAACAAAGGGGGAGTACAACAAAACAATTATAGGGTAGAGGGCCCTGCCAAGAGTTGCACTGTTGTAGTTAGCTCTTAAGAAGGTGATCTACAAACAGCTGGACTTTTAGGCTTACATGCTAAAAGGGTTCAGGGGATTGCAGTGGAGGAGAGGAACTGGTATTAGGAAAGGTTAGCGTAGGTTGTATGCGTCCCTGAACAGTAGAGTCTTTAGGGAGCACTTGAAGCTTTTAAAACTAGAAGAGAGTCTTGTGGAGCGAGGCAGAGAGTTCCACAAGATGGGAGCCAGTCTGGAGAAGTCCTGTAAACGGGAGTGTGATGAGGTGACAAGAGAGGAGGAGAGTAGGAGGTCATGAGCAGAGCGAAGGGGACGGGAGGGAGAGTATCTGGAGACAAGGTCTGAGATGTAGGGGGGAGCAGTGCAGTTGAGGGCTTTGTATGTCAGAGTGAGAGTTTTGTGTTTGATCCTAGAGGCAAGAGGAAGCCAGTGAAGGGATTGGCAGAGAGGCGCAGCAGATGAAGAGCGACGTGTAAGGAAGATGAGTCTGGCAGAGGCATTCATTATGGATTGTAAAGGAGCTAGGCGGTAGGTGGGGAGACCAGAGTTGCAGTAATCAAGGCGGGAAAGAATGAGAGAGTGGATTAAAATCTTAGTTGTGTCTTGTGTAAGGAAGTGTCTAATTTTAGAGATGTTTTTAAGGTGGAAGCGGCAGGCTGTAGCCAAGGACTGAATGTGAGGAGTGAAGGAAAGATCTGAGTCAAATGTGACCCCGAGACATCGGGCATGCGGGGTAGGGGTAATGATGGAGTTGTCGACAGTTATAGAGATATTGGGGGTGGAGATTTTGGAAGAAGGGGGGAAAATGAGGAGCTCGGTTTTGGAGAGATTTAGCTTGAGGTAGTGAGAGGACATCCAGGAAGAGATGTGAGAAAGACAGTTAGTGACACGGGTTAGCAAGGAGGGAGATAGTTCTGGTGTAGAGAAGTAGATTTGGGTGTCATGGGCATACAAATGATATTGGAAACCGTGGGACGTAATTAGGGAACCTAGTGATGACGTATAGATTGAGAAGGGGACCGAGGACAGAGCCTTGCGGTACTCCGACAGAAAGTGGTGACGGGGCAGAGGAGGCCCCAGAGAGGGCAACACTGAAGGTACGGTTTGACAGGTAGGAAGAGAGCCATGAAAGGGCTGTGTCACAGATGCCGAAGGATTGGAGGGTTTGGAGCAAAAGAGGGTGGTCGACAGTGTCAAAGGCTGCGGACAGATCAAGGAGGATAAGCAGAGAGAAGTGGCCTTTTGATTTAGCTGTAAGTAGGTCGTTGGTGACCTTAACAATAGCTGTCTCTGTGGAGTGATAGGGACGAAATCCAGATTGCAGCGGGTTAAGGAGGGAGTTTAACGTAAGGAAATGGGATAGGCGTGCATATACTAGTTTTTCGAGAAGCTTTGAAGCAAGAGGGAGGAGGGAAATAGGGCGGTAGTTGGATGGGGAGGTAGGATCAAGGGAAGGTTTTTTGAGGATAGGTGTGACCAGTGCATGTTTCATCGATGAGGGAAATGTACCAGTGCTGAGGGAGAGGTTGAAAATGTGTGTTAGTATAGGGGTAAGGGTAGCAGAGAGAGAGGGGAGCAGCTGTGAGGGGATAGGGTCAAGGGGACAGGTAGTGAGGTGAGAGCGTAGTATTAGTGCCGAAACTTCTTCCTCAGTAACAGGGGAGAATGAACTAAGTTTCGGGTTTTGAGGGTTGTGGTTGAGTGAGAGTATTTGAGGGGGGGAGAGAATGGAATTGTGTTGAGAGCTGATTTCTGATTGAGTCAATTTTGTTAATGAAGTGACTGGCAAAGTCTTGAGCTGATAGAGAAGTTGTATTAGGAAGTGGGGGAGGGCGGAGGAGAGTATTGAAAGTGGAGAACAGACATTTTGGGTTTGAAGAAAGATTAGAGATAAGAGTAGAGAAGTAGTGTTGCTTGTGGAGATTAAGGGCAGAGTAGTAGGAGTTCAAGATGAATTTGTAATGAAGAAAATCAGCTGAACTCCGTGATTTTCTCCAATGCCGTTCAGCAGTACGGGAACATCTGCGTAGGTACCGTGTCAGAGGAGTATGCCAGGGCTGGGGATGAGTGTGTGATTTCCGAGCAGTGGTAAGAGGGGCGAGAATGTCAAGGACGGATATAAGGGTGGAATTATAGTGGCAGATAGATTGTTCAGGGCAGGAAAAGGAGGAGAAGGATGAGAGGAGCGGTTTAAGGGAATTAGCGAGTTGTTTCTGATCTAAAGACCTAATGCTTCTGTGAAGTTTGGTGTGAGGAGTAGAAGGTGGGAGAGTTGTAGGAAGGGATGATATGTTGCAGGTAAGGAGATGGTGGTCAGAAAGAGGAAAAGGGGAGTTTGAGAAGTTTGAGAGAGTGCATCGATAGCTAAAGATAAGGTCAAGAGAGTGACCATCTTTGTGAGTGGGAGAATCAGTCCATTGTGACAGACCGAAAGAGGAAGTGAGTTGCAGAAGTTGTTTAGCAGATGAGGCAGTGGGATTGTTAAGAGGGATGTTGAAGTCGCCAAGAATGAGGGCAGGGGTGTCTGAGGAAAGGAAATAGGGTAGCCAGGCGGCCAAGTGATCTAGAAATTGAGTTGCAGAGCCAGGGGGTCGGTATATGACTGCAACACGTACAGAGAGAGGGGAGAATAAGCGAATCATGTGGGTTTCGAATGAGGGAAAAGTGAGGGAAGAGATAGGATGTATTTGTTGAAAGGTGCAACGAGAGGAAAGTAAAATACCTACACCACCTCCTTGTCTATTACCAGACCTAGGAGTGTGGCTGAAGTGGAGACCCCCATGTGACAGAGCAGCAGTGGATGCTGTGTCTAGGGGAGAGAGCCAGGTTTCTGTTAGGGCCAGAAGGTTGAGGGAGCGGGAGATGAAGAGGTCGTGTATAGAAGTGAGTTTGTTGCAAACAGAGTGCACAAGTGAAAGGGGTAGTGGCTTTAGATGAAAGAGGAATGTGAGTAAGGTGTGCATAGTTTTGTTTTCTGAGTCTATGGGATGGTACACATGGATGTGCATGGCTTGTCAGTGGTTGGGGACCAGGATTAGGGGAGATGTCACCAGCAGTAAGTAGAAGCAAGAGGGAGAGTGACATGAGATACAGATTTGCAGTAGTGAGACTGCTTTTGGGGTGAGCTGCAGGGGGTAGAGAGAGTGTTTAGGAATAGGTAAAGTTCATGAGTAGAAAAGTAAGATGAGTTTAAGAGATATGGGCTAATGAACAGTGCAGGTGGAGAGGGAGAAGGAGTAATTGAATAGTGTAGTTTGTTAGAGACAAAGGGTAGCAAAAAGGAATATGAATATATTGAGCATTTTTACAGAATTGTGAACCAGTTAAAAACATAAGACACAGAATTACTGTAACAATTGCATAAGGGAACCAAAGGTATATGAAAAATAATATAATAAAAGTACTGTGTATTCTATGGGGTTAAGGGAATGGAAGGATGTGATGATCAGTGTTTGCACCTGTCATTTCAGGAGAGTGAAAGTTGTGTGGGAGACTATCTATAAATGAGGAAATGAGCTTGGGGTGGGAGGGAAGCTGTTTTCCAGAAGGCTACCTGTAGTAAGTTAGATGGCAGTTGTTGCAGCTGAGTGGAAAAGTCTGTGTAATTTCTCTGAGTTTGGGAGAGGATGTGTTGGAAATCAAACTAAAGGAGAGAGATATTAGGTTAATGATGGTCCAGCAAGATTGTGTTAAAGGAGTGGGAGGGTACATATAAGCTGGGGGTCAGTCATGCAGAAACAGAAAAAAATAAAACAAAAAAACAACACATCAACAAAATATTACAGAGATAAGAATGAGACTGAGGTATACCATTATTTTCATCATATCTTATAATTTACTATTAAAAAAATTATAAAATATGGAGGAAAAAAGACAATTTTTTCAAACTTTGATCCCCAAAATCTGTTACACATCTACAACCACCAAAAAACACCCATGCTAAATAGTTTCTAAATTTTGTCCCGAGTTTAGAAATAGCCAATGTTTACATGTTCTTTGCAAGTTAAAGGGCAATAAATACAAGTGGCTCTTTGATATTTCCAAACCACTTTTTTTCAAAATTAGCGCTAGTTACATTGAGACACTGATATCTGTCAGGAATCCCTGAATATCCTTTGACATACATATTTTTTTTTGAGACATCCCAAAGTATTGATCTAGGCCCATTTTGGTATATTTCATGCCACCATTTCACCGCCAAATGCGATCAAATAATAAAAAAAAAAAAAAAACTTAATATTTCACAATTTTAGGTTTCTCACTGAAATTTACAAACAGCTTGTGCAATTATGGCACAAATGGTTGTAAATGGTTCTCTGGGATCCCCTTTGTTCAGAAATAGCAGACATATGGCTTTGGCAGTGCTTTTTGGTAATTAGAAGGCCGCTAAATGCCACTGCGCACCACAGCAGTGAAGGGGTTAATTAGGGAGCATGTAGGGTTAATTTTTGCTTTAGTGTAGTAAACAACCCCAAGTATTGATCTAGGCCCATTTTAGTGTGTTTCATGCCACCATTTCACCGCCAAATGCGATCAAATAATAAAAAAAAAAAACTTAATATTTCACAATTTTAGGTTTCTCACTGAAATTTACAATAAACAGCTTGTGCAATTATGCCACAAATTGTTGTAGCTTGTAGGGTTAATTTTAGCTTTAGTGTAGAGATCAGCCTCCCACCTGACACATCCCACCCCCTGATCCCTCCCAAACAGCTCCCTTCCCTCCCCCACAATTGTCCCCGCTATCTTAAGTACTGGCAGAAAGTCTGCCAGTACTAAAATAAGTCTTTTGGGGGTTTTAGTTTTTTTAAAAATATAATTCTTCTGCTGTGTAGGACCCCCCTTAGCCCCCAACCTCCCTGATCTCCCAGTTTGAAAAATATATTTAATTTTTATTTTATTAAATATTTTCTTTATTTCTGTTGTGTAGCTGCCCCCCCCCCCCCAACATCCAACCCCTACCCTCTAAGATGTTTTCATTTTAACATCCCACCCTCCCCAGTCCTCTCTCCCACCCTCAGATCTACAGCATATTGATGCTATTTTCATAGATCTCACGTGCACAAGATCCCTCCCCCACCAATCACTGCCCACCCGCCTCCCTGGATGAGCTCCCACCCACGATAACAGCCATCAATGGCCGATGCAGAGAGGGCCACAAAGTGGCTCTCTGCTTCAGATGGCTAAAAACAGTTATTGCAGGATGCCTCAATATTGAGGCATCACTGCAATAACATGAAAGCAGCTGGAAGCGATCAGGATCGCTTCCAAAGACCAATGACGTACGGAGTACGTCCTTGGTCGCTAACTGCATTTTTTGCAGGACGTACCCCTTACGTAGTTGGTCGTTAAGGGCTTAAAATTGCACGCCATAGCTGAATCATGAAAGTTTAATTTTGACTAGACTGTCACTTTAACATAATGGTAAACCGAAATTAAAATGTTATTCATTTTATAGAAAAAAAATGAATCTTGGTATCAGGTAAAGTCAATACAGACTTATTTTGTTGCTCTGACTCCCAGTGGATTTAAAATATTGTTTTTATGAGTTTTGACAGCTATGCAGTGCCAGTAACTTGACTAAATGCAAAATTTCAGTTCATCGTTAACAGATGTATAAACATTTTTTAAATGTGACAAGGCAGGACTTGTTCAACACATCCTAAAAGAATTATGCCATTAGAGATAATCTTAGGAGGTGGGTTTTGCAGTGATAGGATTTTTGGATTATGCCAAGTGGGCAGACAAGATTGACAGTCCCATGAATTAGGTAGTGCTCATAGTGACTGAAAGCAGCAGGCAAGATATGCATCTGCTTACAGGCGAGAACCAGGAGTATTTTTTTTATTATTAATCATGTATTGCAGTTAATATTTACATTAAGACTAGGACCTTGCCAATTACTTTTTTGTAATATTGAATAACTGATCAAAAGAAATAAGCCTTTACTTGCCAAAATAAAATTATAGTCTAGTTAATTTAATGATCTTTCCTTGAACACTGCACCTTAATGGGCCGCTAGTGCATTATGGATCTTTCTGTATAAGTGATTTGGTATTAAATTTATAATTGTGCCATATATACATGATATAATCACGTACTCAGTAGCTGCTATTGAATTGTTTTTAAAAAAAAAAAAGTTTTAAGTGTGCCAGTAGAATGCTACTTTTTTTTTTTTTTTTTTTTTTAAAAGTCTTAAGGGGACACTGAACCCAATTTTTGTTCCGTGATTCAGATATAGCATGCAATTTTGAGCAACTTCCTAATTTACTCCTATTATCAAATTCTTTATTTTTATTTGAAAAAGGCATCTAAGCTTTCTTTGGTTCAGGAATGCACTTTTTTTGTATTGGTGGATGAATTTATCCAATCAGCAAGAACCCAGGTTATTCACCAAAAATGGTCAGGCATCTAAAGTTACATTTCAAATAGATACCAAAAGACTGAAGAAAAATGGAGTATTAGAAAGTTGCTTAAAATGTCATGCTCTATCTGAATCATGAAAGAAAAAAATATTTTCTTTCAGTGACCCTTTAAATTACCCTTGAAGAAAGCTGCTTGGACAGCAGGCTTACTTGTCCTCTGGTAGGGAATAGTTTGGGCTCTTTATAGAGAAAGACAGCTACCTTTTTAGCTATGAGCTGATTAGTATCCAAAATTAGGAGTACTAGTTAAGCAGTAACAACTTTAAAAATGGTAATAAAATGCTTAATTATGCATAATAAAATTAGTTTGCCCTTTCGTGTAATTTAAGTCTGAAACTATGGGATTTTTAGAGTCCTGAAATATTGTTGCAAGCCTCAAAAGCCTAGCCTCTGCCTAACTTGCAGTTTTCTTTAACAAAAAAGCAAACCAAACAGAAGTGGAGATGTTTGACCATTGAAAGATCAGCTGCAGCAAGTACAGGTAGCCCTCAGTTTACGCCGGGGTTAGGTTCCAGAAGGAATGGTTGTAAATCGAAACCCAGTTTCTAATAAGTCAATGGGAAGTGAGGGAGATAAGTTCCAGGCCCCTCTCTAAATTGTCATAACACCTAATACATTGTTTTTAAAGCTTTGAAATGAAGACATTAAATGCTAAACAGCATTATAAACCTAATAAAATAATCAAACACAGACTTCACTTGCATTTTTCTGCAAACAGTTATTTCTATGCATTCCAATCTGGACTGATTTATAGACAGGGGGATCTTGTTCCTTTGAAATCTGCTCGATAGCTCAGGTTAAACTGATTAATTTCAGCTTGCTTGGCTGCAACATAAGCGGACAGCTCCGCCTAGGCTATTTTAATAAATGCACTGCTCAATGCTTTTCAATAGCAGTCATGTGACTGAAAAAAAAAAAAATAATGTTATTCTGAAACAGTGTAAATTGAACCGTTGTAAAACGAGGGCCACCTGTAATTATGTTTAAATATCCCATCTTTTAAATTGGCATACTGGAACACGTGTAACCTCACATTAGAGATACTAAAGCCAGATTTTCTTACATGATTTGAATAGAGCATGCACTTTTATACAACTTTCTAATTCTATTAATTTCCCTTTAAATCTTTAGTTGAAAAGCAGGAATGAAAGCTTAGGATAGCCACCAGCAAGTGCTATCCACTTGTCTGAACCTAAAGTGGGCCTGCTCCTAAACTTCATTCCTGCCTTTTCAAATAAAGATACCAAAAGAATATAGGAGTAAATTATAAAGTTGCATGTAATATCCCTTTAACTGGCAGAACTTTGGTTTAGCCAACATAGCAAACTAAAGCCAGTAGAATTGACACAGGAAATTCTTGTTTTTTGCAACTTTATTAAATATTTAATTTACAAGTCAGTGAAAGTGTACATGCCACATGTTAATTGATACAATGGTGATCTTCTTGGCGTGTCTTGCAGATTGATGTAGGAAATTTACTTTTTACCAGCCTTAACTGCTGACTTTGTCACTTTACCAGTACTAGCTGCCTTTTTGTCTACAGCTTTAATGACACCAACTGCCACCGTCTGTCTCATGTCACGGACGGCAAATCTTCCTGCAAATGAAAGTAGAGTTAGAAGCTTTAAGGATGGTGTGAGCAGCATAGTCGGCACATGTCTTACCAAGTGGAGGGTAATCAGAAAAGGTTTCCACACACATTGGCTTTCCAGGAATCATTTCCACAATAGCAGCATCCCCAGATTTCAAGCTCTTAGGATTGTCCTCCAACTTCTTGCCTGACCTGCGATCTATTTTCTCCTTTAGCTCAGCAAACTTGCAGGCAATGTGAGCAGTATGACAGTCCAAGACTGGAGCATAACCTGCACCTATTGTTCCTGGGTGATTGAGGATGATGACCTACAATTAGAATCATGGATTAGCGATTGTGTAATGTAACCTACATACAAGGCACCAGCAAAGCCAAACTGATATTGTAGATTATATCTAATTACAAAACCCTGGGAGTTACCTGAGCTGTAAAGCTGCCAGCCTGCATGGGTGGGTCATTCTTACTGTCACCAGCAACATTTCCTCTCCTGATATCCTTCACTGATATGTTCTTCACATTGAAGCCAACATTGTCACCTGGAAATGCCTCCTGCAGTGCCTCATGGTGCATCTCCACTGATTTTACCTCTGTGGTAACGTTACTAGGTGCAAATGTTACAACCATGCCTGGTTTCAAGATTCCAGTCTCCACTCTACCAACAGGTACTGTGCCGATACCTGCAAGAAAAGCAGGTTAAAAAAACATTCACTTTTTATTTTCTTGGACTCAAGTTCTAGTTTTTTTTTGTAGAGTGCCAACAGATTCTGCAGCACTATAAACAGTTATGGAAAAGCAAAGTTGCATTTATAGGGAAGTGGGTCCTGCCTGTGGGACATTAAGGAAAGTTGCACTGTTGTGAATTCGTGCTCATGATTTACAAATCAGCTGTGCTTGTAGGGTTACATGCTAAGGGGTTAAAAGGGGATGACAAAGGAGGAGGAGAGGAACTGAAGTAAGAAAGGTTAGCATGTATTATAAAAAGCCAAACACTGCCATGAGCAGAGATAAGGTGATATGAGGGAGAGTAACAGTATTATTGAGTGCCTTACCCCGATGACAGAGTTAATTTGTCTACATTGGAACAGAACGAAATCCTGCGATTTTGATTTCAATGATGGGAATTGGGTCAGGGGGGCATCAGTATGCTAGGCCCACCCTCCAGACCATGATGGCATCCTGGAAGTGCAGTTGGCTACAGGACAGCCAAACGGCTAGGATGTTCTATTCCGCCCTCACAGCGCTAAAGCCTGATGTGGTTAGGACACAATAGAATGTCATAACTGTTCAAATGTCAGTAAGGATTGAGCTTTATCCTTGATGAAGCCAGTGGTTTGGAAGAGGTGCAGCAGATGAAGTAACGCATAAGGAAGATAAGCCTGGAAAAGGTATCATGGACTGAAAATGAGATAGATGCAGCTAGGAGACGAGAATGAGTTGCAATAGTCATGGTGGGAAATGAGATTAAAATCTTATGTCTTGTGTGAGCAAGGGGTGAATGTGAGAGGTTTAAGGTGGAAGCAACAGGACAAAGACTGGATATTAGTGAAAGATCTGAGTCAAGTGTGACCCCAAGACATTGGGCATGCAGGGTTTGGGTAAGGTTACCAGCTACAGGAAGATGGGGTATACTTTTGTTTCCCATTCTTCAAAAAGAGTGGCGCAGAGAGTTGAGAACTGTATACAAATATTAAAGCCTGTGGGACTTTAAGGAAAGTGCCATAGATTGAAAGGCGAAGGACAGAGCCTTGTGGTACCTCAACAGAAAGTGGTAATGGGGGAGAATTCACAGGTAGGAAAAACCATGAGAGGTCTGTCACAAATGCCAAAAGATTTGAGTTAGTCAGCAGTATCAAAGGCTGCAGACAGAGATAAGGATTAAGTGGACTTTTGATTTTGCTGTAACTAGTAGCCTTACAAAGTTAGAACCCCTCCCCCCACAGCGCTTCAATATTCCACTTGCCTTTGTATGGACGGGGGAGGATTCTATAGCCTGAAGTTTAGATGTGATAATCCAAATTAAACTTTAAGATTTACGGAATTTTAAATTAAAATTCTTAATTACAGCAGTATCAATTAGGTGCTTTAAAAAAAGACACATTTCTCCTGATTCAGATAGAGGCTACAAAGTTTAACTTCCAATTTACTTCTGTTAAGTTTGTTGCACTTTTTTTTAATTATCTGTTCTAGCAGTTTACTGGGAGCTAGCTAAATACATTAGGTAAGCCAGAGGCAAAGGGTATATGTACAGCCACTAGTAGAGTATTTCTGCGCCTTAATCCTACCTAGGTATGCTTTTCCATGAAGGATACCAAGAGATTAAGACAGATAGGATTGGGAAGTTGCATATCCCTTTAAGTTACGTAGGCTGTTGATCACCATTCTCACCTCCAATCTTGTACACATCCTGCAGAGGAAGACGCAGAGGTTTGTTTGTGGGCCGAGCTGGAGGGGTGATTGAGTCTAGAGCTTCCAGAAGAGTAATTCCACTGGCATTACCTTCTTTTCGTTCCACTTTCCAGCCTTTGAACCAAGACATCTAGAACAAAGCACATGTTTATTGCCTACCTGCTAGGAGACCAATACATTATGGAGTCAAAAATGGAAAAAAAAAAATCCATCTTTCTATCTCTTGACTAGTGGCACTTGATAAGTGTGCACTAAACAAATTTCAGAACATATTGAAGTCCGCATGCATCCTGTTGCACAGCAGTGAGCTTTATTTAAGGCATTAGTATTTGCCCCATCAAGCCAAAGTACTCCTATCCTTGAAAGTCTACATAATCTAGGTACACAAGGAACTTCACATGCTAGGCATTTATTTCATGGTTACACACTTTATATAGCAGTTCTTACATTTGAACTGGGCTCCAGCATGTTGTCTCCATGCCACCCTGAGATTGGCACAAAAGCCACAGTGGCAGGGTTATATCCAATCTTCTTTATGTAAGTGCTGACCTCCTTTGTAATCTCCTGGTACCTCTTCTGGCTGTAGGGAGGCTCTGTGGAATCCATTTTGTTTACTCCAATGATTAGCTGCTTTACCCCCAGGGTAAAAGCAAGGAGGGCATGCTCTCTAGTCTGCCCATTCTTAGAAATGCCAGCTTCAAACTCACCTACACCGCCAGCTACAATTAATACAGCACAGTCAGCCTGCAAGACAAAAAGTACATTTTACACATTAGAGTGGTTCCAAACTTGTTGAATCTTAGTTTGTGAAAGCTTTAGCCCCCCCCCTCCATGTTCTCCAACAGAAGAATATGCAAACTCAGAGTTACTGATTGATAATTCCTAAGTGTTAACTGCAACAAGGCCTGTTGGAAGCATTTAGTAGCCGTCAGTCTTTGCTTCATGTGAAGATCACTTGTACCATTACTATAGGCATAGGATATATGGTCATAGTTCGTACCTGAGATGTGCCGGTGATCATGTTCTTAATAAAGTCACGATGTCCAGGAGCATCAATGATTGTTATGTAGTATTTGCCTGTCTCAAACTTCCACAATGAAATATCAATAGTGATACCACGTTCCCGCTCAGCCTTCAGCTTGTCCAGAACCCAAGCATACTTGAAAGAACCTTTACCCATCTAAAGGAGAAAAATAATTTACTTTTAAAGTCTCTTTACAGTGGGTTGTGAGTATGTAAAAAGGGACAGTCTAGTCAAAATTAAACTTGATTCAGATAGGGCATGACATTTTAAACAACTTTCTAATTGACTCTTATTACATTTGCTTTGTTCCCTTGCTGGTATTTTTTTTTAAAAGCTAAACCTAGCTAGGCTCAAACCGATTTCTAAACCATTAAAACCCGCCTCTTAGCTCAGCATTTTGAAACTTTGTTAGACAGTACTAGTTCATGTGTGTCATAAAGATAATTGTGCTCACTCATGTGGAGTAATTTAGGAGTCTGCACTGATAGGCTCAACTGCATGTCTGTCAAAAGCACTGAGATAAGGGGCAGTCTGCAGAGGCTTAGATACAAGGTAATCAGATATAACACATTAATTTAACTGTTGGTTATTCAAAACTGGGGAACGGGTAATAAAGGGATTATCCATCTTTTTAAACAGTAAAAATTCTGAGGTAGACTCCCTTTAAGGGATAGTCTAGTCCAAAATTAAGCAACTTTCTAGTATCCATTTTTGCGTGTTCACTTGGTGTCTTTATTTTAATGTAAAGATAGGAGCAGGCTCATTTCTGGGTCAGCACCTGGGTAGTGTTTGCTGGCTACATTTAGACACCAATCAGAAAGCACAACCCAGGTGCTGAATCAAGTGGGCCGGCTGTTAAGCTTACATTCTTGCTTTTTCACATAAAGATACCAAAAGAACAAAGCTAAAATAGAAAGCTGCATGCTCTGAATCATGAATTAAATTTTAACTTGACTATCCCTTTAAGCAGCCAATTAAAATTCTAGTCCCAGGACGTGCAAGGGAGTGTGCATCTGGCATGTGCAGGCAGTCATGTTAACATGACATCTCAAAAGATTTCAATTAAATATGAGATTTTAGCAAAGCAAAGATTTACCTCAGCACTGCTAATGTTTGTTTATTGGCTACTTTTTTGCCAGCTGGACAGTAGCTGAAGTACAAGTTTTTACGGGGCACTTACTCTGGCGAGCTAAATAAATGGAGGTAAATTCTTTAGAGATGATCAGGTGATATTGGCAAGTCATCTTTTTGATGTTCTGCTGCAGCACTTTTGAATGATTTAGCAAATGAGTATGTCCTTTTAACTGTTGCCAATCAAGACTTGCTAAAAGTATGTGCACTGCTCTTAGTAATCTGCAGTTTACCTAAATAAATCAGTTGCTGACATTTTAAGGGGGGGGGGGGGAGTTGTGGCAGTTTACAGCAAGTGTGGGTTTCTAGGATACATTTTGAGAATTAAACTTGAGTTTCAAATCTAGTTGCATTACTGTACAATGTTGTATAGAGGAGATAAGCAATGCAGATTAAAAGAAACCAGCAATACTAGAAGATAAGAGTATAGTTAAATGACAAAGAAATCTTAAATCTACAAGAAAATGAAGCACCCACTCCCTGGAAAGAACCTTACTTCAAGGGGCTTGGTGCGTTTGAGTGATGTGCAGTTTGCATCTTCATTTAAGAATTATATAGTGTGGCTGATGTACTTAATCAGTAACAGTGGTATATGGGGAGACAAAACACATTAACCCCTTGAACCATATGGACAAAGATACTATTGTACTAGTACTTTGCCCAGCATACTGTGCTGACATAGTGGGACTGTGCCAGTGTTGATGTAGGTACTTTTCAGCAGGAGCAGCAACCCGGGGTAGATTGCACCTGCCTTAATATAGTAAGAAAGTACTGATACATATGAAGCCAGATTGCTGATTGTTAGTGACTGTCAGTCAAAATCTTTAATGTTAGGCTGGTTGCATCCCATCATGGGAGGAGGAAGGATCCCTATACTACAGGACTTAAATATTGAGGTAGAAAACCAAAAACCTAGAGTCACTTCAAAAATGCTTAGTTCTCTGGTAGTCTCTCCCAGTAGTGAAGGGGTTAATATATCAAAATGATTTGTTCAAACAAAAACAAAGTAATAGTAAATCCTAGCATTTGTGAAATGCTAGGATTCACCAGTGGAACAAATAAAGGGTACTTTCAGTCAAAATATATAGATACTTCATGCTGAAAGTTCCTTTGTCTGTGAGGTGATCTTAGCCAATAGCATGCTTGCTATCCAGCATGGCGACAGCTAGTCCACACAGCTATTGGCTAAGAGATGGAAACCTCGCCTCCACAGCAAAAATAGCACTCTGCCTGAGGAGCTCAGTGCGGCAAACGCTTCAGACAAATAAAAGCAACTTCCAGCATGAAGTATTTTATACTTCATGACTGAAAGTGCACTTTATTCATTCCACCGGTAAATGCTAATTTTTTTACAAACGCTAGGATTTACCTTCACCTAGTTACTCTACCATTCAATGAACAGTAAGCCTGTTCATGTTATGCTAGAAGCTTTGCGACGTCAAGCTATTCCTTGCTAGGGCTGTGACAGTAAGTGTACCCTGCACATAAAAAATGGTCAGGAGAAAAGTAAATCCTTTAAGCTTATAGGTATTGTAATGCTTATATTAAAACCCACTGCTTAGAACTGTTACATACAACAGTTAACTATCCCTTTAAAGGGACACTAAATCAAAATTAAACTTTGATTATTCAGATAGAGCATGCAATTTTAAACAACTTTCCAATTTACTTCCATTAACAAAATGTGCAGTCTTTTAGGTCACTAGCTCCTACTGAGCATGTGCAAGAATAAGTATGCATTTGTGATTGGCTGATGGCTATCACATGGTACAGGGGGAGTGGAAAAAGACAGAACTTAAAAAAAATTGTCAGAAAAAAAAAAAAAAAAAAAAAAGCTACTCATTTGAAGTTCAGACTAAGTGCTATTGCATTTGCTGATTATGCAAATCTAGTGTTGACTGGTCCCTTAAGTATAAATTGGGAGTGGTTTAAAGAGAGCCTGATTACATGAAGTTCTGCATTGCTTTTAACCCTATACAGCCACCAGCTTGTTTGCCAGATAGTTATCTACCAATTGCCCAAGCCGTTAATTGGTAACAAGGTAAAACTGAACCAGCAACAGTAAACACCTTGCTTGTGTAAAATTGAGCTTCAGCCACACTTTCTAGAAAGACCAAAGAGGAATGAATATATGTAACCTGCAATAAAATAAATGTTTAGACACTTGGGGGGGGGGGGGGGGGAAGAACTTCACCATAGATTTTGCTTTTTGGGCTCTTTAGAGCAGAGTTTCTCAAACAGTCCTCAGGTACCACTAACATGTCAGATTTTCATTATAACTGAACTATAGCACAGGTGAAGAGATCAGCTGATGGGCGAGAGCAGGATAGTAACCATGGTTACTAATCAGCTGGATTAGTCACCTGTGCTCTAGCTCAGCTATAATTAAAACGTTGCCTGTTAGGGTACTTGAGGACAGCGGTTGAGAAGCTCTGGAGAGAGTAACAGAATAAATCAAAGTACTGGGCTTATCGAGGGCTGTACCCCGTGACTTCTGTTACTTAAACAAACTATATTAACCGTGCTAGATTTATAATGAGCTTTCAACAAATAGAGAATATACTGAGTAAAGGCCCTCGCTTATTTTTTTTTTTAAACTGTTTACCGCCTAAGGTGATAATCACTGGCACATGTCAAAGAAGTTTTAACAATTGCTAGGTTCTTTATAATTCGTTTGACTCGGGTCAGGAATTGCCATCTTACCTCAGCAGCTTCTTTCTCAAACTTTTCAATAGTTCTCTTATCGATACCTCCGCATTTGTAGATCAAGTGCCCGGTGGTTGTTGATTTACCGGAGTCGACATGTCCTATCACGACAATGTTGATGTGAATCTTCTCCTTCCCCATGATAGCGGTATGCAAGCGGCTCAGAACTCAGCAAGAATCAGACTGAGGGGAACTGTAGCCATTTGGGCTAGACACGTGGTATTTAAAGGTAGTGGGAGGGTATGGCTACAACAGGGAGGTAAAACTGTGGACCAATCAGTTTAGCCATACAACTCTATTCAGCACGTTATTGGATAATTAAATCATTTTTTTAGGTCCCCATCCCTCCTGCGAGTACACGTGCGCTACGACAACATTATATACAATAATAAACACTGGCATGCTGTGCGTTGTGTAGTTCAGTTATTATTCGTTTATTTACTGAAAGTTGTATCACAGAAAGACCTGGGGGCAATGCTGCCTATTCCAGGTTCACCGCTTCCTTCCTACCATTGCGTTTGCACCCTATTGCTCATACAACGTTACTGCAACGGGCACTAACATTTTTACACACGTGTGTGTATATAAATATATTTATTTTTAGTGTTGCCTAATAAAACCATTACTGTATGCCAATAGAAAATATCATTCAGCAATAAAACACTACGTTGCTAATAATAATAACAATAAAATAAAAAAAGCTACAAAATAAGTGTTTAAAATATACATTTCACTTGTAATTTTGTAATATTTTTGCAGTCCAATATATAACCGTTTAAATATCTACTCAGATGAGTCTAGTTGGCAAAATAGATACATTAACTAAAACCATGATCAAGCAATAAATGTGTAGAATGTAGCAATGTTAGGCTTATGAAGTTTGAAGAATGCGCTGGCAATTCTTGTGGGGATTGGAAAACCTATACCCATATTTCCCAGAATTAAATTACAGGAAATAGGGCATATAATATAATATATATATATATATATATATATATATATATATATATATATATATATATTTATGATCATGTAATAGTTTTATAAAATTAAAAGGACAGTAAAGTCAAAATTAAACTTTCAAGATACAGATAGAGCATACGATTTTAAACAACTTTCCAATTTACTTCTATCAAATTTGCTTTGTTCTCTTGGTATCTTTTAATAAAAAATAAAACTACGTAGGCTCATAAGAGCTCAGAAGTGTGCACGTGTCTTGAGTACTCTATGGCAGCAGTGTTTCGCAATATTGTATAACAAAGCTACAAATAATGTTGCAGTGTTAACTACCTCGTTTTACTCTTCATTTAAAGATACAGAGAGAACAAAGCAATTTTTATAACAGAAGTAAATTGGAATTGTCTCTGTATGTGATTTGTTCTCTTGGTATACTTTACCATCACTTTAATCTGTGGTGGTTTCAAAGAATGAAATAATTTATTTCATATAGAAAACCCCCCCTAAAGAAGCAGTTTTTCATACATTATATACTCTGCAGCTGGTATAACAAGTCATTGGAAACACATTAAGGAAAAACAATTTTATTGTATACTGTCCCTTTTAAATAGCAAAACTGACGTGTTAATTTGGTAGAACATGTCATTTTTGCACTACACGCCTTCAAACCCCTTGCAATGGAGCAGCAGAGAACTGCTGACCTCAGTCAAGGAAAAGACGATGAGGCAATCACCGTCCGTGTCCAGCTTGGGATATACTTGGATATGTAGTACTTACAGCTCCTGAATGGTACTTTACTTGTTTGTTTTTTACTACCAACCCATAATGTTTCACAATCAGTAGTTCACAAATTAGAGCATGTCATTTTTGCACTACACTGTTCCTTTAGAGAGAGAGAGAGAGACTAAAGTCATATTTAACATTCATGATTCAGATAGAGCATGGAATTTTAAACTACTTTCCAATTCACTTCTATAATCAAATGGAGCACAATCTTTTTATATGCACACTTTCGGAGGCACCTGCACCTACTGAGCATATGCATGTATTCACAGACTATTTGTATATGCATTTTGTAATTGATTGAATCACATGATACAGGGGGAAGAAAAATTAAACTAATAAGTGCTTTATGCCTTTGTTGTTTATGCTATGCCACTGTATTTAATGATCCTTAATATCAAAGTAAACAGCATGTACATAACCTTTTTCCATGTAAAACTATTTTAACATGTATAACTGCTGCTCTTTCATATACATGATAGAAACATTCTGAGGTACCACGATCCTAATTATTTTAAAATAAACACAGCATACACCTACAGTCCACAACTAGGTACCACTAGAGAATAAAAAGAGTGACTGATGATGCAGTACAGAAGAAAATATGCTTGGGTACTAGTAGGTAATGGTATTATAAAGATAAAGACTTCCATCACCAGGTTAACCCAAACGTGCACACTGTAAGGCTTCACACCAACAAAGCCTCAGGTATATATATCCAAAAAACAAATGTACAGCAGCACTGTAGTTTCTATGCAATGTTATTGCAGACTGTGACAAAATCTACAACTTTTCAGATCTAAAGATCCTTAATCATGTATATGATATATACATGATTAACCCTTTCATGCCGGGGGGTTTACGTGTCTACATCGGAACAACTGTAAACAAATTGAAATCTCGTAATCGTGCACGTGATCACGAGATTTCAATTAAGGGATCGCGTCAGGGGGGTCTCCCTATGATGCTGGCACGCGGCTCCCTCCAGATCAGGGAAGCGCCAGTGGCTTCAGGAAAGCAAAGCGGTTAGGACGTTGTATTCCGTCCTTCGGCGCTAAAGCCCAGCAAAATTCGGACGGAATACAATACCCTAACGGCGTTAAAAGGTAAAGTATCGCTAGATATATACATGATTAAGGATCCCTAGATATATACATGATTAAGGATCCCTAGATATATACATGGTTAAGGATCACTAGATATATACATGATTAAGGATCGCTAGATATATACATGGTTAAGGATCGCTAGATATATACATGAGTAAGGATCACTAGATATATACATGATTAAGGATCGTTAGATATATACATGATTAAGGATTGCTAGATATATACATGGTTAAGGATCGCTAGATATATACATGATTAAGGATCCCTAGATATATACATGGTTAAGGATCGCTAGATCTATACATGATTAAGGATCCCTAGATATATACATGGTTAAGGATCGCTAGATATATACATGATTAAGGATCCCTAGATATATACATGATTAAGGATCGCTAGATATATACATGATTAAGGATCCCTAGATATATACATGGTTAAGGATAGCTAGATATATACATGATTAAGGTACCCTAGATATATACATGATTAAGGATCCCTAGATATATACATGATTATTAGGATCCCTAGATATATACATGATTAAGGGTCGCTATATATATATATATATATATATATATATATATATATGCAGGGCCGGATTTACATCTCAGGTGCCTGTAGGCACAAAAACCTGAAGCGCCCCCCCCCACCCCCCCCACCCCCCCTAGAAAAAAGTGGAAAAAATGAGGACTTTTTTTTATTATTATTTAGGACAACTAAAAATAAATATTAGATGTAAAATTACATTTTCCCTTTTATGGAGATACACAAATACACACACCAATTGCAATATTTGTTGTAATGGAAGCTACACCAAAAATCAATATTCACTTGACTCAAATGGCCATACAATTTCTATTATGTATAACAAAAACAAATCATGTTAAACTTTTAATGCAAAATATTCTAAAGAAAACCCTATTTAAAGGGACATCAAATGTGACAGTTTGCTGGGCATTTTATTATTGCACTAGTGCTTGCAGAGAAGTGTGTTAGCCTCTTGCAAAAGAGTTAAACACATAGTCAATGTCAGTTCTGAGACAGCAATACACATCTGTGCAGACCCAGATGGGCTCATAGGACATGTTTATTGACAAGCCATTAGTGTATTGCTTTTCTGGAGATGACTTTGACTATGTGCTTAACATTTTGTTGGAGTCAAACACAGTTTTGTGTAAACAATAGCAATATTAAAACTAGCAGCATGCAAGCTCATCACCATCAACAACCTGTGCAGCCAGTGGAAGAAAATATAAAATGTAGGGAAAAAAATCTTGTAAACTCTGATATTTTTGGTACAAACACACACAGATGTTACATTTATTTTGTTCTGAAATATAAATATCATATGATGTTGCTCTCAAAGGAAAACATGGAATGTTGTAGATTATATGTAATCCAGGGGTCAACAAATGTGTTTAAAATTAGAATTTAGAAATTCAATGGGAGGGGTTTAGTTTTAATCTTTGCCCCTCTCTCCTTCATGGCTCCCTCAACTGCTGTAACATATTCCCAATGAAACACTCGACTTTGTAGGCACCTGGCAGCACAATTCTTACTAAAATAAATGCCCTCATAAAAAAAAAAAAAAAAAAAAAAAAAAAAAATTTTTTTTTTTTTTTTTTTTTTTTTTTTTTTTATTATTGACAGGCAGGCGCCCCTCACTGCAAGGCGCCTGTAGGCACATGCCTACTGTGCCTAATGGGAAATCCGGCCCTGTATATATGGTATATACCTGAGGCTTTGTTGGTGTGAAGCCTTACAGCGTGCACGGTTTGGGTTAACCTGGTGCTGGAGGTCTTTATCTTTACAATACCATTACCTACTAGTACAGTGCCGCTGTATGTTTTTTTTTAATTATAAAGATAAAATCTGTCTCCATGTACACAATCATCAACAGCATAGTTACTAACATTTTTATTTCACTGTTAACGTGATTATGTGTTTTAACATGCATTACGTTTTCTCTTCAAATGCTGGGGGGATGTTGTTGTTTTTTTAAAACGATTTTTTCTTCTTTTAGAATTCAACAAATTACATCTGTAATTTTTGATATATCCGGTGTCCGGGTTTAGTCCCCACGTGACACCCCGGAATCCTCCTCGACTCCTAGTCATATGACTTGAACATGGCGGCGCGCGTTTGTATGTTGTTTGTGGTTTGCTTGCTGCCAGTGCTGGGGAGTCCCTTTCTGGGCACCCAAGAAAAGCCGGTGCCGCTTGTTATATGGCACGGGATGGGTAAGTGGGCTTTCAGACGAGCAAATACCGCAAATAATCTAGCGTCTAGATGTAGCAAAGTGGCTAATGCCTGTTTTGATTTAAAGTTTACAATCGTCCAGTTTCAATGTGTCATCTAAACGCACTTGGTTGTTAACGTAAGAATTTTAAATATAGTAGTGACGTTAAATGTATTTGTTTTAGGTGATTCTTGCTGTAATCCTATAAGTATGGGGGCTATAAAGAAGATGGTTGAAAATCAGATTCCCGGAATTTATGTGCTTTCGTTGGAGATTGGGAACAATATTATAGAGGTAAGACGTTTGGGTCGGTAGTGGATGCTTTCTTGATTATGTACAGAGACTGTGTGCTAGAGAACCACTTGCAGAATTGTAAAGTTCCAAAATTATACCATGCAATTTGATAAAACACCCAAACGATATTAGCAACAAGCTTACATTTTCATATCTAACTCATATTGTGGTTGTGCCACATTAAAACCACTAAATGTTGATGATTGAATCTGATAAATTGAAAGATATCCTTGCTAAAACTTGGTTTCATAAACAGTAATAAGCTATAACAGTGACCAGGGTCGCCAATAGAAATTTTGGGACCCCTTACTAAACCATTGATTGCGCACCCCTCCCGAACTGTGCAATTTTTGGTTAAACTGACACTAAACTCAATTGTTTTTTCTTTAATGATTTAGATAGAACATGCAATTTTAAGCAACTTTCTAATTTACTCCTATAATCAAATGTTCTTCGTTCTCTTGCTATCTTTATTTAAAAAGCAGGAATGTAAAGCTTAAGAGCCGGACTATTTTAGGCTGAGCACCTGGGTTATGCTTGCTTATTGGTTTGGTAACTGTATCCACCAATAAGTAAGCACTATCCGTGGTGCTGATCCTAAAATGGCTGGCTCCTAAGCTTTAAATTCCTACTTTTAAATAAAGAGAGCAAATAAAAATTGATAGTAGGAGTAAATTAGAAAGTTGCTTAAAATTGCATGCTATATCTGAATCATTATGAAAAAAATGTGTTTAGAATCCCTTTAAGTGACTTAAATGAATGCAACACTTATATTAAATTTAGTCAAACTTGAAAATGTTCTAAAGGTAATAATGCATTAATAAACACTGAAACACCAGTAGCGTTGGGTTATTAAAGGGTCATGAAACCCAAAAATATTCTTTCACGATTTAGCCAGAACATACAATTTTCCAGTTTACTTCTATTATAAAATTTACTTCATTCTCTTGGTATCATTTATTTAAAGAGCAGCAATGCACTACATGTTTCTAACTGAACAAATGATTGAGCCAATGACAATCTGTGTGTGTGTGAATATATACAGTGGATATAAAAAGTCTACACACCCCTGTTAAAATGTTAGGTTTCTGTGATGTAAATAAATGAGACAAAGATAAATCATTTCAGAACCTTTTCCACTTTTAATGTGATCTATAAACTGTACAACTCAATTGAAAATCAAACTAAAATATTTTAGGAGGAGGTAAGTTAAAAAAAAACAAACTAAAATAATGTGGTTGCATAAGTTTATAACTGAAGATGTAGATGTGTTCAGAATTAAGCAATCACATTCAAAATCATGTTAAATAGGAGTCACACACCTGTCATCATTTAAAGTGCATCTGATTAACCCCAAATAAAGTTCAGCTGTTCTAGTAGGTCTTTCCTGACATTTTGTTAGTTGAATCCTACAGCAAAAGCCATGGTCCGCAGAGATCTCCCAAAGCATCAGAGGGATCTCATTGTTAAAAGGTCAGTCAGGAGAAGGATACAAAAGAATTTCCAAGGCATTAGATATACAATGGAACACAGTTAAGACAGTCATCATCAAGTGGAGAAAATATGGCGCAACAGTGACATTACCCAGAACTGGACATCCCTCCAAAATTGATGAAAAGACGAGAAGAAAACTGGTCTGGGAGGCTGCCAAGAGGTCTACAGCAATATTGAAGGCGCTGCAGGAATATCTGGCAAGTACTGGCTGTGTGGTACATGTGACAGCAATCTCCCGTATTCTTCATATGTCTGGGCTATGGGGTAGAGTGGCAAGACGAAAGCCTTTTCTTACCAAGAAAAACATCCAAGCATGGCTAAATTTTGCAAAAACACATCTGAAGTCTCCCAAAAGCATGTGGGAAAAGGTGTTCTGGTCTGATGAAACCAAGGTTAAACGTTTTGGCCATATTTCCAAAAGATATGTTTGGCGCAAAAACACTGCACATCACCAAAAGAACACCATACCCACAGTGAAGCATTGTGGTGGCAGCATCATGCTTTGGGGCTGTTTTTCATCAGCTGGAACTGGCCTTAGTCAAGGTAGAGGGAATTATGAACAGTTCCAAATACCAGTCAATATTGGCACAAAACCTTCAGGCTTCTGCTAGTAAGCTGAACATGAAGAGGAACTTCATCTTTCAGCATGACATGACCCAAAGCATACATCCAAATCAACAAAGGAATGGCTTCACCAGAAGAAGAATAAAGTTTTGGAATGGCCTGAAAATCTTTTTGGGTGATCTGAAGAGGGCTGTGCACAGGAGATACCCTTGCATCTGACAGATTTGGAGTGTTTTTGCAAAGAAGAGTGGGCAAATCTTGTATGTTACTCATACCCAAAAAGACTGAGTGTTGTAATAAAATCAAAAGGTGCTTCAACAAAGTCTTAGTTTACGGGTGTGCACACTTATGCAACCATATTATTTTTACTTCCCTCCACCTAAAATATTTCAGTTTGTTTTTCAATTGAGTTGTACAGTTTATAGGTCACATAAAAGGTGGAAAGTTGTTGTATTATATGCATTTTATCTGTGATATATATATATATATATATATATATATATATATATATATATATATATATATATATATATATATATATATATATTAACCCCTTAAGGACAAGGCCATTTTTCAATTTCCTTCCCTTAAGGACCAGGGCTATTTTAAAAATTCTGCAGTGTTTGTGTTTAGCTGCAATTTATCTCTTACTCATTTACTGTACCCACACATATTATATACCGTTTTTCTCACCATTAAATTGACTTTTTAAAGATACCATTATTT
Organism: Bombina bombina; assembly: GCF_027579735.1. Classification (NCBI taxonomy): domain Eukaryota; kingdom Metazoa; phylum Chordata; class Amphibia; order Anura; family Bombinatoridae; genus Bombina; species Bombina bombina. Next base: position 628,075,315 of record NC_069501.1, read on the forward strand.
TCATCATTATCTTATAATTTAAAAAAAATGAGAAAATGTAAAAAAACACACACTTTTTTCTAACTTTGACCCCCAAAATCTACAGCCACCAAAAAACATCCATGCTAAATAGTTTCTAAATTTTGTCCTGAGTTTAGAAATACCCAATGTTGGGGGGCGGAGTTAGCCATTGTGCAGAGCAGACGTGCAGACACAGAGCTCCTGACCTTAAACTCTATATAAAAGTTTAAATTACTTCATTTTTTGGGTAATTTGACCAGCCTAAAGGGTATACTATTCATCTGACCTACTCCTACCCTATAATTTACCCAAGGCAGAGGCACAGCTCCATAGCAAGCAGCCTGACGGATCACTTTTACGGCAGACCGCAACCCAGCCCATCCTGCTACAGGGCCGCCGCCTACTAAGCTCTGGATGGCCGGGGATCTGCTCCGGAGCAACTGTGTGCCGAAGAAGTGAGGTGGCCAGTCTTTCCTGTTTTCGCCGGAGGATGAGGTCTGGACATGGCAGAGAAGCCCAACAGCCTTTCTTATTAGGACTGCTTCCTACCTGGTTTGTACGGAGACCTGTGAGGTGCTTGAAACGGGAGGTACGCTCTGGAGGAATATAAATGAAGGCTGATTGGAGAACCCGGGATGCCTGGAGGGGTAAGTTCCTGAGAGTAAACACCGGATCTCCCCTTCAACAGTTTTGGTGCGAACGGCGGCCTTCTTGAGGTCCCTTGAGGGAGACGCTGAAGGAGAAAAATCTGCACGGGAGGAGCAAAGAGCGGTTTGGCAGACCGGTCATACTTCTCCTGATACGAGTATCCCCTGCGTTCACCTGAGGCGGTTTGGGCTACCGAAGAATCTGGTGCTGTGACTGAGCGGGAACCATGGGTGAGATTGTTATACTCCTTTTTATTAACTACTCCACACGCATAGGCAGCCCTCCTCACATAGGTCCTAGCCACACTGTTATATTTCAAACCCTCCCTTGGGCTACACAACAGGGCTGCAGATTGAGGGTTATTGCTGGGTTGCTCCACCTTTCAGCCACTCCGAAATTTTATACATTTGCTTTACCAATTCTATATCAAGTTCTGGGCCCTTTGTTTTGGCCTTAGTAACCTACTGTTTTAACTCCCAAAGTACTTACAATATAGGCCACCGATAGTGAAGTTATCCTATCTTATATGGGACTTTACCCCCCTACTTGATTACCAACACCTTCACTCCACAGAGAAGGGGTCAATAGGCCTATCTTCTTCTTAGCATATCCTGCTCCACCACTACTGGAGACACCAAAGCATAACCTGTGTTTAACCTCTTAGTCCCCTTGCCCTCAGCGGTGCTACCGGAACGATTTATCCATTCTATCTCCACAACACCTTTAAGTTTATCAGGAACTGCAGCCATCGTATATGCTGATTTGTGCAATTACCTTGCCTCACTTTTCTGGACTCATTGTTTCAGCTGCTGCGCTAGCTTTATTATCTTTGGGCTCCTAGCCCAAAGGGGAGTGTTAAATTACTGTCTAACCTAAGCTTGCTCCTACAGGTTATCCACATCATACACAGTCAATTTTGATTTACATGTCATATACTCTGTTTGCTATATTGTCTCATTGTAAAGAGCAGCTGTGAATTTATTTGCTAGGGGTCCCCCTGGAGTCTCCTCCTTTCTGGTTCAGCTTGTCTGAGCTGGTCACTTCCCCTTCCCTTTCCCCTTCCTTCGTGTCGTATCTCTTAGATCCTGAGATGAAAGGGGGCCCAGTGGTGCTTGAGGAGTGGCGATTTATTTTGCATGCTGATCAGTGTTTGGTGTATTGAGTTCTTAGCGCTATAGCCTGCCTAACACTATATTGGCCCACTCACCAAGACCAACCCTACCAACCCCAAGGTAATCCAAATGTTTGACTGTCGTTTTACTTGCACTCTTAGGTACCACAGAGTTGTTAATACCCCCCAGAGGTAACTCCTGCCATCTCTTCTTTGGACTTAGGCCTTTCCTCTCTCTCCTCTCCCCTTCCCGTCTAGTGTTTCTAGGTGGGTCGCCTCCTCTTTCCTTTTCCCCCTCCCTCGGGGTTGTATCCTCACTGATCCCTGGGGAGAGAGACTGGTAGTATAAGCGACCCCAGCTGGAGCTTTTCTCTTTATTGTCCTGGCCTGATAAAAATCCTTTTGAACGTTTGATACTGCAAGGCATGTGGTATTGTCCGAGTGCCAGAAATCGGACTGAGACGAGAAGTGCAAAAATAATCACACCTTTATTAATAACAAAAAATAGTAAAAAGTCCACAAGTCAAATAACAAGCCAGGAGTCAAAGCCAGAGCTTGTAGTCACACGAGCCGGGTCAGGAGCCAAAGCAAGTAGTCAGATGTCCCTCCTGGTGCTTTGGTACCAGGAGGGACATCAGACAGCCAGGTAATACACAGGAACTGGAACTCACAAACAGGTCTGAGACAACGCAAGGGCAAAGCATACTGAACAGAGGCCCTTTAAATAATAAGTGATGACATCAAAATTCTGAGACTGCAACCTGTCTCACACGGATGATGTACACCCGTCTGGCCATAAGAAGACATGCAGGAAATGAGCATCATCACACACTCTGCACCAGACTCGGCAAGAGAGGTGAGTAAAATGGCTGCCAGCAGCACATGGCAAACAAAGCAGGGAAAAAACCCTGACAGTACCCTCCCCTCAACGACCCCTCTCCCGTGGGAGGACAAAAGGCTTATTGGGGAAACGGGCATGGAAGGCACGGAGGAGGGCGGGAGCATGAACATCAGAGGAGGGAACCCATGAACGCTCCTCTGGACTGTAGCCCCTCCAGTGAACCAAATACTGTACGCGAGTCAATAATGCTGCTGACCTCATATTCTTCATGGTTGTCAACAGAGTTAGGACGGGGACGAGGTAACACAGTGGTAAACCGATTTACAAACCAATGGTTTCAAGAGAGAGACATGAAAAACATTGGAGATGCGCATTGAGGGAGGAAGGTCAAGAGCCAGTTTATTGGAAGGCACACAAAGGTTCAAGTTGCGGGAGGACAGTCAAACCCTCTCACCAACCTGGTAGGAAGGTGCGGGCAGACGCCTAAAATCAGCCTGGAACTTTTGGCACAGCATAGAACGATGAAGGCAATCCTGAATCTGCACCCACGTGGAACGGAGTTGCTGGAGATGCTCCACCAAAGCCGGAATACCCCGAGACATTAATGAATCGGGCAACAAGGATGGTTGAAACCCATAATTCGCCATGAACGGGGATAACTGGGAGGAAGCATTAATAGCACTATTACGAGCAAACTCTGTCCAAGGTAACAGTTCAGACCAATTATTGTGGTTATCTGAGACATAGCAACGGAGGAGCTGTTTCTGAGCTTGATTAGACCGTTCCGCAGCCCCATTGGATTGAGGGTGTTATGCCGAGGAGAAGGAAAGCTGGATCACCATTTGAGCACAAAAGGAATGCCAATATCGCTATTGGCTACCCCATGTAAACGGAAGAAATCCCTGGCAAAAATTGAAGCAAGCTCCTGAGCGGTAGACAGCTTCTTTAAGGGAATGCAATGTGACATTTTAGAAAAACGGTCAACCACCATAAGGATAACGGTATTGCCATTGGAAACAGGGAGCTCGACAATGAAGTCCATGGAAAGATGTGTCCAAGGACGTTCACCATTAGCAATAGGTTGAAGAAGACCCACAGGAAGACGTTGAGGAGTCTTATTCTGTGCATAAACTGAGCAGGAGGCAACATACGCAGCAACATTAGAACGAAGAACTGGCCACCAGAATTGTCGAGTGACAGTCCAAATCATTTGGTTCTTGCCTGGGTGACCTGCGGCTTTAGGATAGTGGTAAGTGTGCAAAAGTTTAGTTCGAAGATTCTCAGGAACAAAACACTTACCATTTAGGTTTCTCAGGAGGTGCATTGGTTTGTGCAGCCAGGATCTCCTCCCCCAAGGGAGAAGTCAAATTAGTACGTATGGTAGCCAAAATATGGTCAGGAGGTATATCTGGAGTAGGTACAGACTCCTCCTTGGACAGAGGCGAAAATTCTCGAGAGGGGGCATCAGCCCTAACATTCTTAGTACCAGGCAGGTAGTAGACCACATAATTAAACCGAGACTAAAATAGTGCCCATCTGGCCTGTCGGGGCAACAAACGTTTTGCTTCACATAGATAAGTTAAAATCTTGTGGTCAGTAAGAATGAGCACTGGTGCGCTAGTACCCTCGAGAAGATGCCTCCATTCTTTGAGTGCCAAAATTATGGCCAATAATTTTCTGTCAACAATTTCATAATTGCACTCCGCCGGAGCCGGAGACAATTTCTTAGAGAAGAAACTGCACAGATGCAAGGAACCGTCAGGCGTAGTACGTGGAGACAAGAAGTCACCTACTCAAGTCTCAGATGCATCTGACCTTAAATTGAATGTCAATTATGATGCTAAAGTGCACGGTTTTTAAAAATTCCATTAACAGGGGCACTTTAATTCATTCATTACATTTTGTGTTGTGAAAAAAAACTTACCTTTTAATCTTGACAGCAGCTCCAGCTTCCTCCGGTCATTGCAAGCCATTTCTGACGTCGGAAATGATGGATAGGTCATCCTCCAATCATGCCCCCCCCCCCCGGGGGAATCGGTGTTTGATTCATTGACTTGATTGGAGGAAGCCGGATTCCTCATTTTAGACCCAGGAAGAGGCTTTGCAACGGGTGGAGGAAGCTGGAGCTGCTGTGAAGATTAAAAGATTTTTTTTTTTTTTTTTCCTCTCAACAGGAGTGAAATGTAAACTTTAATGAATTAAAGTGCCCCTGTTTTTAATTGAATTTTTAAAAACCGGGCACTTTAGCATCAAAATTTACATTCACTTTAAAGGGACAGTCAACACCAGAATTTTTGTTGTTTTAAAAGATGGATAATCCTTTTATTAGCCATTCCCCAGTTTTGCATAACCAACACGGTTATATTAATATACTTTTTAGCTCTGTGATTACCTTGTATCTAAGAACCTTCTGACAGGTCCCTGATCACATGACATTGTATTTATTATCTATTGACTTTCATTTTAGCCAATTAGTGCAGTCTGCAACAATTCACAGGCGTGCTCACAATGTTATCTATATGGCTTACAGGAACTAGCTCTCCCCTGTTGTGAAAAGCAAATACAAAAACATGTGATTAGAGGCGGGCTTAGAAATTATTATATGAGCCTTCCTAGGTTTAGCTTTCAACTAAGAATACCAAGAGAACAAAGCAAAATTGGTGATAAAAGTAAATTGGAAAGATGTTTAAAATGTCATGCCTTATTTGAAACATGAAAGTTTTTTTGGACTTGACTGTCCCTTTAAGAACGAAAGGCAGGGCAGGGTTAGGATGAGCCAGATCTGGAGTGGTAGCATAGGCAGTCTTAAGACTATCAAAGGCCTTAATGGCAGTAGGTGGCTATGGAGTGGATCATTCTCTTTACGGGTCATGTCTGTGATAGGTTTGACCAAGGAAGAAATGTTTTTTTTTTTTTCAATTTCATTTTTATTGGGATTAGTACATTAAATAATGCATAGCAAGCGAGTCAACAGTAAGAGTAAATATAAAATAAACAAAATGAGCCAGAAATTATACATTGTGAACATAACAATACCATCTTAAATATAATCATTCCTATCTATTACATCATGGGCAGCTAACTTTATGTACATTGAATGATACATAGCAAGCGAGTCAACAGTCATAGTAAATAAACAAGATGAAAAAAATTATATATCACGAACATGACAATAACATTCTAATTATAATCATTCCTATCTTTTACATCATGACGGCTAACTTGATGTACCCTTATATATATTTAATACTCATATTGACATGTTACTTAATTTTGTTTAGTAATTAACTCGGAAATCATGACTGTAACAGTCTTGACACTGTAAAGAATTGACTTTATGTACCATATTATATAAATAATAACTCATAGTGCCGTAATACATTAATTGTGTTATTGCTCATATCACTTGTGTTAACCTCGTGCCCACCTCGCTCCCCCCCCCCTCCAGCCGGGAGAGAGAGGAGAGAGAAAAAAAGAGAAAAAAAAAAAAAAGGGGAGATTAACTTAAATCATACATTTGGTCCGACCCTCTCAGCCCTGACCCCCATCCCCTACCACAGATTAAGCAAAACCAGTTCTGAGTTCCTGAATGGGAAAATTATCATTTCTATTTCATTTGTTGGATAGCACTTAATAAAGGCTGACCATTTCAAGAAGAATTTTTTTATGTCTCCCTCATTATCAATATTAGTATCTCTTTGCTCAATCATACATTGTTTCTTCAAACAATTTTTCATCTCAAGAATTGAGGGGGTCTTTGTGTTTTTCCAATACTTGAGTATCAGATATCTGGCAGCTAATATTGTGAGAATTGTTAATTTTTCCTGAGGTTGTTGCCGTGCTTCTAATTGGATACAGAAAATAATCTGTGTCAAGGTAAGTGCCAGAGGGGCAGCCACCAAGTTTTTGTTAAGCCAGAATTCGACTTTATGCCAGAATTGGCGTATCTTTGGACAATTCCATAGCATATGAACTAAGTCTGCTGCAACAAAGGAGCATTTTGGGCAAGCCCCAAAATCTGGATTATGTATTTTATAGCCTAAGGCTGGAGTGAAGTGTGTTCTGTGTAAGATTTTGAGGTGTGCTTCCCTCCATGTGGCAGATAGAGTAGCCCGAGTAACTCGATCTATTGACTTCTGCACACTATCTGATTCTACTAATACAGAGGGAATTAACCTGGACCATATTGTTGCTAAGTGTGCCAGTAAGGAAATTCCTTTATTGGCGTTTAAAAGTGTATAACAAGGGGTGATCGACATGCGTCCAGCCATTATCAAGGTCAACCAATTCTCCAGTTTTCCCAGACTCCATGACCAATCAGTGTTCTTAGTAATCCTTAGTCCATAATGTCTAAGTTGTAAGTATGCAAAAAATTCTTTATGTGATAAATTAAATTCATTTTTCAGTTGTTCAAATGTTTTTATAACATTTGAGTCACTTTCAAAGATTTGCCTAACTTTATTCAATCCTAATTGGGACCATCTTTCAAATGTGGGTGTTTCGATACCAGGCTGAAATCTTGGGTTTCCTTTTATTGGTAGGTATTGGGACACACTACAATCCAACCTCAAAGTATTCCCTATTTTCCACCAGGCTTTTATCGGGTTTAAAACACTTTTAAGTTTTTTGATTTCGGGGGGTAACAGTTTAGGTGAACAATGCACCAGACCAGTAAGAAGATATGGATGACAGATACTTGTTTCTAATGAAATATTTGTAACATAATCTTTAAGAAGAATCCAATCTGCCACTGTTCTTACTAAGAAAGCCAAGTTATACTGCCTGATGTCTGGCAATGCTAGGCCCCCGTGTTCCTTTGCCGAGGTTAGTTTTATTAGAGAAATTCTTGCCTTTTTTCCCTGCCAGAGATATTTCCTAACTGCACTATTAAGCAGCTTAATGTCTTTCCCATATAATATTAATGGAGTGTTTTGTAATATGTACAAAAGTTTCGGGAGAAGAATCATTTTGTATAGGGCTATTCTTCCAGATAATGAGATAGGTAAGCTTTGCCAAGATTTTAGCCTGTCACAGATCATTGTTAATATGGGTGTTATATTGGCTCTATAGAGCTCAGTATAATTGACTGGTATGATGATACCCAGATATTTAAAAGACTCGGTAACCTCTTTGAATGGGCTATCTTTAATTGAATCCTTGTTTTTGTTTAACCAAAATAATTCCGATTTGGAGGTATTAACCATATACCCAGAAAAGGAGCCAAATTGTTGAATAATACTAAGCAGTTTGGGTATATTCGACTTTGTATTTGAAATATATAAAAGGACGTCGTCCGCATACAATGCAGCCTTCATTATGTGTTCACCAAAATTAATGCCTTCAATACTCTGACGAATCTTTATAGCAAGTGATTCTATTGCAATGTCAAAGAGAAGGGGAGACAGGGGACAGCCCTGACGTGTTCCCCTTTTAATAGCAATGTTCGAGGATAATGAATTATTAACTATTAGTCTAGTGGTTGGGCATGTATACAAATTATGTATGAAGTTAACAAATTTATCCCTGAATCCAAATTTGGCTAGTGAAGTAAACAAGTGGCTAAAATAAACAGAGTCGAATGCCTTAGCCGCGTCAATGGCGACTATTGCGAGGTCCTTATTGCCCTCTTCCCCTCTCTCTCTGGTTTGAAAAAATTCTGTTACCAAGAGAACCTCCCTGATTTTGGAAGCTGAATTACGGCCATGGATAAACCCTGCTTGATCCTTGTGAATGATGTGTAAAAGAGTACCTTGAAGCCTGCGTGCCAGAATTGAGGCAAGGAACTTATAGTCTGCGTTTAAAAGGGCTATCGGTCGATAAGATTCCTTTTGACTAGGATCCTTGCCATCCTTTGCAAGCAGGGTTGTAAAAGAAGCTGTGAACTCAGCCGGTATTATATTGCCTTCAGTAAAAAATTCATTAAATGTTTTACATAAATGTGGAGCTATATCTGATGTCAAAATCTTGTACACCTCATTGGGAAGACCATCTGGACCTGCTGCTTTGTTCACTGGTGATTCAAAAATTATTTTGCTAACCTCTTCAATGGAAATTGGGCTATTAAGAAAATTGTTCATTTCTTTTGTGATTAGAGGACAATTTACCTGATCCCAAAATTGATCAGACTGGGTTTTATCTGCAATTTTTGCAGAGTATTGATTTCTATAGTACTCTGTAAAAGATTCTAAAATGTCCTCTGTTTTTACCAATAGGTTCCCTTGATGGGAAATTTTTTCAATCATTGGAGGCTTATTATCGCCTTTGGCTAGCTTAGCTAATAGTTTGCCTGATTTGTTGCCAAATCGGTAGAGCTTGGCTTGAAACCTCAGCTCTTTCTGTGTTTCCATTAATAATGCCATAGCATCCCTTTCGCTCTTGGCTTTTATGTACTTGGCCCAATTAAAAGATGTATTTTGCAGCAGATAGCGGTTGTAAGCATTAATCACAGAACTTGTGACCTCTTTCTCTCTTTTTTTCAATTTTTTAGATATCATTGCGGCATAGGCCGTTATTTCGCCCCTAAGGACTGCTTTAGCAGCTCCCCAGAATATTTCCGGGCGATCAGAAAATTCAGAGTTAAAATAAAGGTATTCCTTGAATTTCTTAGTCACATGATTCTTAAATTTAGAATCATTCATCAGATAATAAGGAAATCTAAATCTTGAGGAGGAGTCCCTAGACCGATTTAGCTGAAGTTCTAAAAAAATAGGAGAATGATCTGATAACGTTATATGAGTTATGCCTGCAGTGGTATGCGATGTACATAATCTATCATCAATTAGAAACATATCTATTCGGGATAAAGTTTTATGAGCCTTAGAGAGGCAAGTGTATTCTCTGACATCCGGATTTTGGATCCTCCAGATGTCTTTAATAGCTAGATTCTGGGTTAAGGTTTTGAATATTTTTGTTTCAAGATTATCTCTTTTTTGTTTCGTTTGTTTGTTAGTCTGCCGAAGCCTGTCTAAGGGAGATTGCGGCGCCATATTGAAATCGCCACCCAATACTACATGCCCCTCTGAGTAAGTTAATATTTTAGATTGCAGTGTGTCCCAAAACCCATAATCAAGGGTATTAGGTGCATATATATTACAGAGAGTAAGCAATTGTTCTTGAATTCTTATTTTCATCATCACAAACCTCCCCTCAGGATCCCTTTCAGAGTGGATTAACTCATATTCTAATCTTTTCCCAATCAAGATGGCTACCCCTCTTTTCCTTCCAAAACTGGGAGAAGCAACAACCTCTTTAACCCAGGAGCCTTTCAATTTTTTAATTTCATCTATATCTAGATGCGTTTCTTGCAAAAATGCGAGATCTGCTTGCATTTTTCTTAAGTGGGTAACAATTGCTTTCCTTTTAATAGGGGTCGAAATACCACCAATGTTCCATGATATAAGTTTAATTCTATCTAGTCTTTTAACCATCTGTTAATATGAATAGGGCAAATGTGGCAGAGGACAGGAATGAGGGCGAGAGAAGGAAGGAAAAAAAAAAAAAAAAAAAAAAAAAAGGGGGGGGGGGGAGAGGAGAATTCCCCCCCCCAGGGGAGAAGGGGAGAGAGAGGGCAAAAAAAAAAAAAAAAAAAAGATTGTTCCTGATATTTATTCGGAGCTTCATAACATCTCATTTCGGTACTCAGCTGGGAGATTCCCCCAGTTAAGTCCTTAGTCCAATATTGGTCCTCTAAATATTTATTTAAAACCCCATAGTATCTCAATTCAATGCTCAGCAGGAAGTTCTCCCCTGCTGGGTTCTTGGTCCAATTATGGTCCTCTTCAGAGGGCAAATCTAATTTAATAAAACCCATGTCAATCTTGTTGAGGCCTGTTAACCTGATTATTGTCTATTCATTTCTGTCTAACTACACGCTGTTTGTGTTGTAGATTCTATTTCGGAAAGAACATTTTCAGCTTCGTGAGTATTTTCGAAAAAATATACCTTGTCCCTAATAGTTATTTTGAGTTTGTATGGGTATAATAATGTCGCTTTATATCCCCTTTGTATCATTTTTGTGCATATGGGTGCCAATTCTTTCCTCCTTAAGGCTGTCTCGGCTGAGAAGTCCTGGAACAAAAGAATTTTGGCACCGTCTAAACTGATTGGTTGTTTCTTTTTAAATTGTTGAAGTATATTAATTTTGTCTAGATAGTTAAGGAAACGCACAATTACTGGTCTGGGCCTATTTGGTTTGTCATTCGTTGGGGGTGGTCCTATTCTATGTGCCCTTTCTATTATTATGTGAGGAGTAGGCATTTCTAAGAGTTGTACTAAAGTCTGGGTAACGAACAAGGAGAGATTTTCATATTTTTTGCCCTCAGGTATGCCTATGATTCTTACATTATTCCTACGGGATCTATTTTCAAGATCCTCAACTTTTGACATTAATTTTTGAATTTTAGAATTAGTTTCTTCTAAATTGGAGCTATGCACAATAGTGAGATCCTCTAGATCCGAGACCCTCTGTTCCGCCTCCTGTAATCTATTAGAAAATTGCCTGATTTCCTGAGAGAGTTGTACTATGTCCTGTTTTATCTCAGATCTCAAAGTTTCAAATTTGGGAGTTAATGCTTCTGATATGTTAGAGACCAGGTTTTGAATATTTAGGGTCTCTGTAGCAGAATTAATAGCAATTGTAGTAATATCTGTCACATTTTCTGAGGCTCCTTTAGTTTTTTTGTCCTTGTGTCTACCTGCCATGCTTGGGGAAGTAGTTCTAGGGGTGGTGTTGAGGAATCTTTCCATATGACAGTTGGAACTGTGTAAGGGAGTGAGTGACTAGGTGCGTATGGACTTATGGGTTATAACCCAAGGTCGGGCTTGTGAAGCGGGATTGTGTTAATGTAAATAATTGTAGTGTAGTTGTGTTATAGTGGGATATAAGTTGGAAGTGAGGGAAAAAAAAAAGAAGGAAAAAATGAAGGAGTAAGGAGAAAAAAAGAGAGGAAAAAAAGAGAGGGGGAAAAAAAAAAAAAAAAAAGAAAAGGGAGGGGAAGGGGGAAGAAGTGATTGAGTGGAATTAAGTCTGTATTATTGACCTGTGAGACAAGGTGCAAGGGGGCAAGTTGTGCAATGCCAACAGTGATTGTGAGAAAATAAAAAACAGAACTAAACCAGTGATCGCCTTAAAGGGGATGTGAGTTATTAAAGTGATTTAATACGAACTATTCAACCAAGCAGTGGCAAGGTAGACCAGGGTAGCCTGATTCTGTATCTCCCGTTCTAGCTAGTAGGGGTCAGGACCCCTTAGCAATTTTCACTTGTCAATTTCAGGCAAGCAAAATTATTCCAATTTTTATGTTAGTTGGGCTGTTATAGAGCCTAACTTCCTTGTATTCTGGAGGGGTGTTTATGTACAGGAGAGTTAGATATTTTAAGTTAACAAAATTAACGTCTCACATTTACATGCAAAATCTACATGATTAAGTTAGAAAGTTGAGTAGCAGTAAGTAAGAATTGTAGTTTAAACTGCCTAATTACAGATTCACTGGTCTTTAAATTAGTTTACCCCTCTCTGTCTTCTTATAAATAAGAACACTGTTTGTGTATTTTTATAATTTACATGTTGTTTTTGAAAATGCTCAGTGTGATAACCATCCATATCTTTACCCTAACTATAATAAGAGCAACCAATTCTAGACTATTCAGCCCAGCCACATTAAAGCTATATCCATAAACCTGAGTTTGCCTCAGTATGCTCTAAATTCCTGGCCTAAGCCAGTTGGTGCTGTAACTGGCCTATCAGTCCAGTTGGTGGAAGTTGTTCCTATGTCCCTAGATATAAAAAATGAGGTGTAGAATAGTTTGTACTGTTCCTTAGCGCCTCATATATTTATGACAAAGCTAGGCGCAACAATATTTGGTATGAAGAGAAAGAGAAGGTATATCTCTCTTACTGTTACAAAAAATGAAAGATACTCAGCCTTTGGGTTCACCTTAAACATGTAGCCTAGATGTACATAATAATCAGCAGAAAGAAAAGAAAAATGATTCATTTACCTAATACAACACAGTAAGATATATTTGTACTTAATAGATAATTTTGATAGAATGCAATCTACAAGATAACTCCTCCTGTACCCCTGCAAAAAATTGGGCACTTACATGTGTTTGATTGCTAGGCCAAAAACAGATTAGCTTGCAGTGTGACGGGGTAAAGTTAGTATCTTAAATTAACATGCACAGGATTGTTTGAGAGGAAACAAAAAAAAAAAAATAAAACAAAAAAAAAAAAATAGTTAGTGACATAAAGCAGAGCAAACAACAGCTGGGCGAGAGTTCCTTGTATCTTGTTAACTCTCTTCCCCGTCACTCTCCCCCTACTCCTGCCCCTTCCCCTTGAAAAAATAATTAACCCTTCAAAGCTGTATGTACCCTGTTTTTGATGTAAGGTTTAGCAGAGTACTCTCAGTGGATTAGCCTTCTAGTGCTCTTACAGGCGGTTAAACACAACAATATTTTTTGTGTAAAAACAATAACCAATTAACTTAGCATTGGGTTCAACCTGAAATAATATCTTGCATTAATATGTACAGACTTGTATGCAAAGGAAGGAAAAAATTGGTTATCTGTGCATAACATATAACAGGCAACAATCAGATTGCGTTTCCCTGAGTCCTGTTTTTTCAAAAAGTTTGAGCAAAATTAAACTGTATATGTTTGAGTTTCTTTAAGCCAGTTATTTGCAGCAAACAAGTTCTTGGATATAAATGCAGTAAAGTATTGGTTTGCTGAACAAAGTAGTAAGAATGTCCCTCTTATGTATCAACTTTTGTTAAAGCAGTGGAGTGGAGACATCAATGAGAGTCTGTTAAACCCTTTTAATTAACTTCCCTTTTCCTTCCAGCAAGGGGTATATTTCGCAGGTGTAGGGACTACGCCTTGACTCTTTCAGAATGAGTGGATAATATGCGCCATTATAGGTGAAAAAGTACCTTAAACTATGCAGCTCAGTGCCATAGTTATAACAGATGTTAGGATTTCAATGTTCTGGTTATACTCCTGCACCTCGCCTTCCCAGAATGACCAGCCAGCAAGTGCCCGACCCAAACGCCTCCACAAGCAGCATCGGTGTGTGGAGGACTATGGCTCGGCAGTTACTCGCACGCTGTGTCAGCAAACAGCGCGGCGCCAGACAGCGACGTCACCTGTCAGCGCTCCATCCAGCCTTACACAGCGCTCCAACCGCAAAATGAAGGAGGCGGCCGGGCTCCACTTCTCCCACGCCTGCAAGGGTTGGTAGGTACAAAGGGAGATTTGTAACAGTGCAGGGCATACACTTTAGACTGATGTTGGGTCCAAGGTTTCGGCTAGGTATAAGCCTCAGTCACAGGTTCCACGGTCATAGGCAAACAGCATCATTAGACGGTCTCCCTTCCACCTCCTCGCGCAGCATCGGTGGGAGGGGTGGGGGGGAATCAGCCCGTACTTATTGTTTTGTTCCCACAAAGGGTTTTGGTGAGACTAAAAAGGGCCAAGAGCAAGTGCGGTGTGCTGTAGGTACACCGCTATGGAACCGGGATCCAGTTGCCTTTGGATTGTTAGCCGCCCAGGGCAGGGGCTGAGCGCGAATTTTACCGCCAGTGGCTAGTGTGGGAGTTTAGAGAGAGTGTGCTCTCAGCGTGTCCTACACACAGTCTCCTCCCCCGGAACTCGGAAGAAATGTTTTTAATAAACTTTCTATAGTAATTGGCGAAGCCCAAAAAAACGTTGAATAGACCGAAGACCAACTGGGCGAGGCCACTGCAGACAACTTGTCAGGATCCATGGGGAACCCTGCAACAGAGATAACATAACCTAGGAAGGTTACTTGAGTTTGGAACTCATATTTCTCGAGTTTACTGTCATTATATGGTTGGGTTATAACACAATATGTTTAATAATTATCATTTAAACTAAACCCCAATAAAATGCATATACAAAATCATAAAATATAAAATTCCTAAATTCTTTTTATTAGTTAATGTTTATAGACACATTGAAATATATTTTTGTAGAAAACCAGTTATGACTCAATACTATACACGTTTAATTTATTAAAATATGCTATGCAGGGGGGTGTGTCCGACCATCGACCAAGATGGCTGCTTTCAACGTGGGCTGAGACCTAGTGCAACCAAAACCACTGATTGTTGCTTTCCTAATGTATAATATACAGCTATATTGAGTGGGATCGTGTATTTGAACATTTGTGGAGCAGATCTATCTCTTTTTCATCCCCGACAGTCCAGCCCAGCAGACCATATTAGAGGAGGTACGCAGCGGAGGCCTGACTGTGGCCTGGACCTTCATCTACCCCCCCTCTAGTTCCTAGTTAAGGAAATAAGTACACAGATACTATCGCTGTTCTACACCTTTTATTTAAGAAAAGTTGCTACTCAATAGAGGACACATTTCTCTTTTTTGCGGTGCTGAAAAAAAAAAGACCATTTCCCTTGGATTTTAGGCATACTGTGTGGATTGAGACACGAAGCATGGGACTGGTCACGAGGGTAACGTCTGAGTTAAGCAGCCTTCTGGATGCATTCCAGATCGCTGTCCTTGATGCGTTGCAAGACGCAATTACTCCTTCTGCAGCCGAGACTTTGCCAAAGGTGCCTATTGGTTTATGTGAGAGAGCGGAACAAGTCGGAGAGCCCGGTGGGCAATACTTGTACACCACTGTTGCTGACCTTTGCCAGGAGACAGAGGATACCTCCCTATCGTGGGTCACAGAACCGGACAAGATTGTACAGGCTATAAATGGAGATTTAGCCGTATGGGGCGAGAGCGAAGGCTATTCTGACTTTGCTGTATTAGACGTGATGGAGATTCAGCCTGTTACCAGCGCGCCATATGAGGAGACTGCCCCAATCGATGCAGACATATATTGGACATACAGAACTATATCACTAAAGAACTGGTTTGGCATTATTATACCCGCAAACGCGGATCTGACCGTTAGACTGGTACTGGACATTCTCCTGCAAATTTCTTCTTCCCACCGAGGCCTGGATGACCTATCTACAAAGTATAGCTACACTGTACTGTCCACCCTCTTCTTATTCGAGGCAGTGGGAATAGGATAGAGGCCGGTCTATTTTAGTGGGTCTCTGATACCTCTCAGCGATGAGTGACCTTTAAATGTGAACACTATATTTTTTTTTTTAATATAGGTCACTTTTTACAGTTTAATATTTTTTCCCTTTTCAATGTGTTGCCCTCTGACTCTAGTCTGATTTATTTGCAAAGTTTGTTTCATTTTCAGTTTTAAATTTTATTCTCCCTCAATGCAAAGCTACTCTAGTACCTACTTCTATACTGTTGCATGCATGTGGTCTTCAAGCTATTGCTTATATTTGTTCCATAATTGTAAATAGGGGTTTAGAGTCGCCTATAGTAAAAACCCCAGGGGTTTTTAAGATTAACCATTAGATAGCTTATCTCCTGCACAAGATCTACTCCTGGATTTGTTTTTGTAACTAGAACTGTATACCCTATATCTTTATTTAGTGGATACCACCAGATAGTAAATACTCTCTTCAACAGCATATACATATGCCAGGCGAAACAGAGAGGGTATGTTTCCATTTCTGTTTGCTGCCCCTTTAGGAGGTCTACGATGTATTGCTAAAATAGTTTATTTGTAGTAGGTTGGAGACTATAAAATATTATAGGGGAATACAAATAGGAGATTCTTATTCTAGCCACTAGAGGGGAGTACAGGAATAATTGAAGTTAGTTTCCATTTAGAGAGGAAGATCTATATCTATTAAGCCACTGAATTACTGATAGGTTCACTGGTTATCTCACAAACACAGAATAACTGTAATAGTTTTGCATGATAACTCCAGCTAGTTAAAGTGTTTACAGACATTTGGAGACTATTTATTTATTTATTTATTTATTTTTTCTTTTTGACCCCCTTGTTCAGCCATTTGTTTTGCCCCAATATATATATTTATGTCCCCTATTCAATTCAATTTAATTTAACTACAGTCCCTCCCCCACACATTTTTGTTTAGCTATATAAACAAGGGAACGTAGATTTCTTTTTTTTTTATGACCTTTTCACAAAATTTCTATGAAGACAGAAGTGTGTGTCCTGTTTCCTTAAAGTTATTTCCCTCTCCCCAATCTTCGATAGTGTAATAAGCTACCTATAATGGAAAGATCTACTACAGTTAAGTTTTTTTTTTGTTGTTGTTGTTTTTCTTTTTTTCTTTTTTTTTTTCATATCTAGACAGGTATAGTTGTGTGGACCCGAAAGGGGTCTTATATGTTAAAACTTGAAAATTTTGAGGTCAGTCTTTGCTCCCATTATCCACGTGGAGGTTAAACGACTGTTACCTTTTATATGGGCCTTTAGCTCATTACTATTTACACCTATTGAAATGTATGCTACTGTTTATGACATATTATTGATGTATCGGGTCCATTATGTGAATGGTACTGTCTATTTCAGTATTCTGTCCCCACTGGTTGGGGTCCTATATATGTGGATATTCTGTATTATTTTACTGTATTCCTCAATAAAAAAAATTAAAGAAAAAAAAAAAAAAAAAATATGCTATGCAAAGGTCATAAAAGTTTACCTTATTTATTCACAATTGAATTGTATTAAATTACCACAATGAAACCAAGCTATAAGTCACTAACATTCCGACTGGTACAATTAAGTTATTTAGCCACAATATCTTATATAATCCCAATTTAAAAACATCAGAAATTGTATATATTATTTGTGCAAACAACCAACTCCTATGTCAATTTCTCAGTTATCTATAGTTAAGACAATTCTAATATATATATATATATATATATATATAATTTGCAAAGATGAATTACTTAGCACTAAGGATTAGTTTTAAAATACACAGACTATGAATGTAAGCTGAAATACAAACTGCTCTTTAAATTTATTAACTGAGTATAAAGGGGATGACGAATCAACCCCTAGAGGTGCGCTAAGTGTCAAACAATCCGGATCCCAAACAATAGACGAAGATCATAGGCTGCTCTCCCGGACAAACCAAAATCGACCAAAAACTCCTAGACAGGAACAAAGAGGCGCCAATAGGGTGATAACGTAAACACAAAGAAAAATTCAGCAAGAGACAGTGGAAATACTCACAAACGGAACGGCACTATATTGTGCCAGAAACAGCAGACCGGGACCTATTCGCCGCCCGGCAGACAAACACTCGGCAAGAATCACCAGGTCGTCACGTGGGGCCCTTCAACCAATCAGGTAAGTAATCACGTCCACACCTTTCTCCGGACGACAAATCGACAAATCAGCAGTCGGCCTTGGCGCACACCTCTCTCGGTAAGACCGTACTCAGTGAGTACTTAGCATGGGCAAAGAGGCGAATGGCGCTGACGTCCAAATTCCACCGGACACAGGAAACTTGTTAAAAAAATGAACGGGAAAAGAACTCCAAAGGGGTATATTTAAAACAATTTATTAAAAGTTTTAAAAGAAACCAGCAACGCGTTTCTCAGCTACACAAAGCCGTTTCATCAGGCTATCGCTGTGGTTTTTAGAGGAGAGAGGTGTGCGCCAAGGGAGACTGCTGATTGGTCGATTTGTCGTCCGGAGAAAGGTGTGGACGTGATTCCTTACCTGATTGGTTGAAGGGCCCCACGTGACGACCTGGGGATTCTTGCCGAGTGTTTGTCTGCCGGGCGACGAACAGGTCCCGGTCTGCTGTTTCTGGCACAATATAGTGCCGTTCCGTGTTTGAGTATTTCCACCGTCTCTTGCTGAATATTTCTTTGTGTTTACGTTATCACCCTATTGGCGCCTCTTTGTTCCTGTCTAGGAGTTTTTGGTAAATTTATTAACTACAGCAGCAATGAATGTTTGTTTTTAAATATTACCTATATTTAGTAACCTCTCATACTATACCAAATTGATATTCAACTTCCAGTATTTCTCAACAGGTCCAATTTCACCTCAGAATACAAAAGGAGTATTTGTATGTGGAAAAATAAAATAGCCCAATTTGCTTATAGTAACTGTGTCCCTTCAGCAGTTATCAGTTACAAGTTAGCAAGACAAAAACCAGCCAGCAGCCAAAGTTTTTGCAGCAAAAGTTAGCTAAAGTTAGCCCTTTTTCTCTCTCTATGCTTGGGGTTAAATCATGTGTTATAAGCCCACCCCTTTTTGTTTTGTACCATCATTGGTGAATTGGTTTGGCCCTTCGGATCTTGTCCCTTCTCATTGGTTCATTTTGGAATGTATGGTTGCTAGGGAAATGCATTTTTAACAGTCAAATCTTTTGGCTGTAATTCTCGCATCACAACACCGGGGAAAGCATGACAAACAAACAGCTTCATTTAATCGTTTCTATACAGTAACATTTCTTTAAAATGTGTATTTAAAATGCTATAATTTCTTTATATTAATAAGTTACATGTTCAAATGTACTGGACTATGCCACATTATTCATTCTGATTATTTTACTATGAAGCATCAGTATTATTTCTAATATCATATTTTTATTACTATTATTATTATTATTATTATTATTATTATTATCTTGAAATCTATTTAAAAATAGCATTTGGTTATTTCTTCCTTTTATTCATATAAAACCACAGCATATTTCACATTCAGTGTATTTCTTCTGAATGTATAGATTGATTGATGCCCATGACCAATTGTCTGCAACCAAAGAAATAATTGTTAGAAATGTTAAGCATTCATATATCTATATGCAATATTATCAATCTCAGCAAATATATATTTAATATAATATGTCCCAGATGAATACATATATACATATAGGTGTTACCTGAGTATTTTTGAAAATTATAGACAAATCAGTTATATGACTTTTTAAGTATACATTCTGCTATTTAAAATCTAATGTCTGTCTGGAAAGTTGGATGTTCTATGTGTATTTATTTTTAGCAGGGGACCTTAGCACATAGGTGACACATAGTCATTTCTTCAGCTAAACTCTGTTTTTTACTAATTTCATTAAGCTTAAAAAAAAAATAAATCCAGACATTTCTCAGACATATTGTCTGTTTATCACTGTATGGGGTCATCTATCTGATAATCTTGTTCTCAGATGTTCTGTTAATCAAGAAAGGGAATCTTCATGTTTGATCCAAGATGTACAACACACAAAAAATATAGATGGTTTCAGAGTAGAAATAGGGGTCAGTGACAATCTGATAGGGATTTTAACTTCACACCTCAGCGGGACATCTTTTGGAAGCAATCCTTTGTTCTCAGATGTGGAATACATAGTGTGATGAATGAGCATGCTCAAACTTACTATTTGAGAGATTTCATACTTATTTTATCTTATATTATATATATATATATATATATATATATATATATATATATATATATATATAAGATCAAATAAGTATGAAATCTATATATATAATTTTTTTTTTTTTTTTCCACTGACATTTACAGATGCCCTGACATAATAAAACAGGCCGTTCTCATGTAGTCTCTGAAGAACCCGTGTAACATCAGAACGATGAGCCTCAAGTGTGGGTGAGTGTATGAGGATGTCGTCTAAGTACACCACAACACACTGTTGCAACATATCTCGTAGAACATCATTAATAACTTCCTGGAAAACAGTAGGAGCATTACATAGGCCAAAGGGCATTGCAAGATATTCATAATGCCCGCTCCTGGTGTTAAATGCTGTTTTCCATTCGTGGCCCTCCTTGATCCTATCAAGATTGTACGCTCCTCTCAAATCAAGTTTAGAAAAGACTGTAGCTCCTTTGAGGCGGTCAAAGAGTTCTGTAATGATCGGAATAGGGTAAGCATTCTTAATGGTAAGACAATTAGGACCCCTATAATCGATGCATGGTCTTAACACGCCACCCTTTTTTTTTTTTTTTTTTTTTTTTTCACAAAGAAGAAGCCAGCCCCTGCGGGAGAGCAGGATTTGCAGATGATCCCCCGCGACAGAGCATCGGCAACATACTCCTCCATAGCACAATTCTCCGCAACAGAGGGTAATCCCGGCCCTGAGGAGGAATGACTCCAGGTTGCAGGTCAATGGCACAATCGTAAGACCGGTGATGAGGCAAAGTTTCCCGGCCGTGTAGTACAAGACTTTAAAAGGTAGCCCTGTAACCCACAATAGAGGCAGATCCCCTCCCTCCTCCTAAAGACCATTTCCGCCACGGAGAGATGCGTGAAACCCAACTGTATCGGCTCAGTAGTACCTGGTGACTCGGGACCAGGAGGCATGGGAGGAGAGGGAGGCATGGGTGGGAACGAACATGTAGGAGACAACGGAACAGGAGGCTTCTGCAAGCGCTCCTTGAAAGAGGGCCTCTCTCTGAGTCTGATGTCAATTAGGATAAAAAAAAGACACCAATGCCTCGAGATCCTCTGGTAAATCTCTGGCAGCAACTTCATCTTTAATCGCATCAGAGAGCCCATGAAAGAAGGCGACAACAAGGGCTTCATTGTTCCAACCTACCTCTGGGGCAAGCGTACGGAACTCAATGGCATATTGAGCAGCAGATCTTGTACCTTGCTGAATGGACATGAGTCGTTTAGCAGCAGAAGAGGAGCGAGCCAGAACATTTAAATATCCTTCGAAAGGAAGCCACAAATTCAGGGTAATTTGAAATCACTGGTTCATTAGTCTCTCACAAGGGATTAGCCCAGGCAAGAGCTGCGTCAGAGAGTAACGAGATGAGAAATCCCACCTTAGCTCTGTCAGAGGGAAATGCCTGAGGTAACATCTCAAAGTAAATGCCCACCTGGTTCAAATACCCTCTGCACTGAATAGGATCGCCTCCATATCGCTGAAGTTGAGGTGCAGAACCGGACATGCTCCTGGTTGTACTAGGTGCAGCAGCGGAAACAGGAGCAGCCATAACTTTCGGGACACTTTGGTCCAAATGTGCAGTGCGAGTCAGCAGGGTTTGCAGGGCTAGTGCAAATTGATCCAAGCGGTAATCATGTTCATCCATCCTGGAAATGATGGTAGGTAAAGGTGGATTATTAGCACCATCAGGATTCATGGCCCTTGTCGAAGTGCAAAAATAATCACACCTTTTATTAATAACAAAAAATAAGTCCACAAGTCAAAAAACAAGCCAGGAGCCAGATCTGGTAGTCAGTCGAGCAGAGTCAGGAGCCAAAGCAAGTAGTCAGACGAGCCGGAATTCAGGATCAAGGAGAACAGCAGAGTCAGGAACAAGCCAGGGATCAGGAACCAGGAGGGACATCAGACAGCCAGGTAATACACAGGAACTGGAACTCACAAACAGGTCTGAGACATCGCAAGGGCAAAGCATACTGAACAGCGGCCCTTTAAATAAGTGATGGCATCACAATTCTGAGACTGCAACCTGTCTCACATGGATGATGTACACCAGTCTGGCCATAAGAGGGAGTGCAGGAAATGAGCATCATCACACACTCTGCACCAGACTCAGCAAGAGAAGTGAGTAAAATGGCTGCCAGCAGCACATGGCAAACCACTCTGGGAAAAACCCTGACAAGTATCTCCTACACCCCGTAGTTAGAGCCATACCTTCTTGATCTTTTACTTAAAAGCTCAGTGCAATCACCCATATGTGTGTTTGATTTAATTAGATCGGAAGTAACCCCTCTTATCATACTTCAAGATATTGGTTTTTGTTAGGTCTGGATGACGTTCTTCTGGGTCCTGGGCTACCTCTGTTGTCCCCCCTCATTGGGTAGATAACACCTAGAGCTTTAGAGAAATATTAGAAGCCTTGTCATTTTATACAAAACCTACTCCGGTAACTTCCCCCCCCCCCCTTCGGCCTCGGGGTAGCCTTAAGTAATCTTCTTTTCCTCTGACATTGGAAAGCTTGTCACCTAGACATTGACTTAACATGTCCTAGGGCCCCAACGGAATGTCAGCTACCCCTGCTCCACAGTAACGCTATGTAAAGTAAGACAATCTGTCTTGACTTCAGCTTACCTTCTATCTACAGGTTAATACTACAGTGCCTTTGAATAACTCCCTGTCTCATCAGGAGCTCGACCTTAAAATCTTTTCAAGATGCCTCATACCTCTAGTAGACAAGTGAAGACCCCTACTGTCGCTAAAAAGACAGTGTTTGATCATTTCACTCAATCTGGAAAGGAACCCATCACAGATACGAACACAGAGCTAAGTGACCCTGAATCATTGGATGCAGAATCTCAGTCAAGTATGCGCTCTGCAATCCCCGTCACATCACTATATCACAAAGTCTACCTTACAGAAGATACTTGCCATCCAGACACACTCTATCACACAAGAGATTCAGCATTCTTCTGCAGAATTGATGAGATATCTCCGAGATAGGTGAGAGGGTGGGCGCCCTCTAATGTAAACAAGACGATATGGCGGTTGACCAAACCAACTTGCAATCCTATACCGAAAATCTGGCGGAACAGCTAACCCAACTGGAGTTTAAAATGGCTGACATTGAAGATATATCTCGCAGGAATAACATACGTTTTAGAGGGATCCCGGAGAGGGTTGGGACACCTGACCTGCAAGCCTTCTTAAGAGAGCTCTATGTGGAACTGGTGGTCTCCCCGAGGGTCTAGTGGACACTATGGAAAGAGCCCACAGGGCTTTGAGATCTAGATTGGTACCGCTGGAAAAAACAAGAGATGTAATAGTCTGCTACCATAATTAAATCTACAAAGATAGGTTGATGCAGGCTGCTTTCAATAAACTGCCCTTGTCAGAGAAATTCAGTAACATTCTACTCTTACCTGATCTCTCTGTACACACCTTTTACAATACCGCAAAACCTATCAACCGGTTACTTCAGCCCTCCGAAAAGCTAACATTAAATACCGTTGGGGACACCCCACGAATCTTGTAATCATGAAAGATAACCAAACCCATGTGATCTCCACTCTTTATTATGTTCTGGCTCTCCTCACTTCTTGGGGTCTTCACTCAGGACTGTCTCCTCCACTAAAGACTGTCAACCCGAAATTGAGAGCCTCGGCTCCTGAATGGTCTATTAAAGAACAAAAAGGCCAAAAACCAATCCACCTCAAGGTCTAACTTGAGCTTTATCACTCCTGACTCTCTTTTGCAGAGATGTCACAAATCGGTGTTCTGGATCTACTTATTTGAATGTTTACCTAATGTTAGTGTTGGTTTACATATCTATATGCACTTTGCAAAACTTATTTTAATTTTTGTTCTTCTTGTTGCACCTTCTCTATTATATTATATTATAGGTAAAGTTATGTCTGCGGAGCAGGGCTAACATGGTTGTCTTCTGCTTTTCATTGCTGTTTTCTCCCCACCCAACAGAAGCCCACGCTAGGGTTCCACTGAGGCGGACTATTTTCACCAAATCCCCTCCCCTCATTACCTCTTTATTGCCCACCCCACTTCACCGTTCACTTAACCTCCCTTTCCTGAACCTCACATCCCACTATTGAGTTCCATGTCCTCTCAAGCTTTTAACACACAATGTTAGAGGATTAAACTCCCCTCATAAACGTAGCTTATTAGTCAGGTCCCTTAAACACCACAATCCTAATGTGGTTTTTTTACAGGAGATACATTGTACACCGGACAACCCCCAACACACAATATCAAGGGATTATGCTGTGTTAGAGTATTCCCCTTTTTCAAAGAAAGCAAGAGGTACCACAATTCTGATCCATAAAAGAATAGCTTACGAACAAATTCAGGTTCTAAAAGATCCCCAAGCTAGGTTTTTAATCTTAGTTTGTAAACTAGATCATATCGGCTGTACGCTAGTATCCATCTACCTCCCCAATTCCCACCAATCTAAATATCTAAAACGAACTCTCCTCCCAGTTGACTGAGTGAAAATTGGTAGAGTTATACTAGCTGGGGACTTCAATATGATCTGGGACCCTACTCTTTATAGAAAAACTACCGGACGTAAACAAGACTTTCCCCGCCATTCAACTTTCGACCAAGTTCATTACCTAATTTAAATATTATGACGTGGAGATCCCTTCACCCCAGAGATAGGGACTATACCCACTTTTCTCACCCACATAAAACATACACTATGCTGGACCATATATTTTGTTTAGCAGAGACTCTGGATTTGGTCAAAAGTGCTAAAATATATCTCTGCCCTTGGTCATATCATGAGTTTGTCATAGCAACTCTCCACTTGACGGGAAAACTCTAATACAAAGTACTCCTGGCGCCTCCCTCTTCAGGTCCTTTTGGACGTCCCCTTCAAAGAAGAACTTAGAAAATATATAATTTTCTACTCCCAAACGAATGACAACAAACTAGTTTTTGATGATACACTCTGGGGAGCTGCCAAAGCCACTTTTAGGGGTCTTCTTATTATTAGAAGGCAAGCCTATTTAAAAATGTCTGGCCTACCCCTCTACCAATCCCACATCGACTTGCGGCGCCTAGAACTTTCTAACCGGTCCACACCCTCAGACACCACTACAGATCAAATTACAAAACTTAGGAATCACATCCCCCCCTACTAGAACTAAAGCGCATCCAATCTAACTTCCTTAAGATCAAGCTCTTCTACTATAGCAAAGCAGATACTCTTTTAGCTAACAAACTTAAACACAGGACAAGCACTTCTTGAATTCATCACATTCATACTGGGAATCAGGTTTATCAACTACCTTCACAAATAGGCGTGTGCTTTGCAAACTTTTACTCGAGTTTATACAATTTAGAAGAGTCAGCAGGACACACGCTAGCCACCTCCCCAGACTTTGAGCGTTCCTAGAAAATCTGAAGCTTCCGACTCTTTAGACAAGCATCTAGAGTCCTTTACAGCTCATTTCACACTTAAGGACATCAAAGATGTTATTAAAAATATGAAAACCTTTAAAACTCGGGGCCCTGATGGGTTTCCGGCGTTTTTTTTATTAAACATACGTTAATGCACTTTCACCTCTACTCCTTAGGTTTTTTTAATCAAGCCTAGGATGAAAGAAAGTTTGCTAAGGAGTTCTTAGAAGCCAGGATCATAACCATCCCAATTACCCATCCCTCTGCTCTAGTTATAGGCCAATCTCCCTGATAAACATAGATGTCAAAATCTATGCCAAATTACTAGCCAATCGTATATCCCCATTGCTCCCCCACCTCATTGACCTAGACCAGGTGGGGTTTATACCCAATCGTGAAGGTCCAGACAATACCAGGCCTCTACTTAATATTATTATCGAATCTACCAGACTGAATAGGGCATTCTGTCATCTTGCTGGATGCAGAGAAAGCCTTTAATCGAATCCGCTGGGGTTATCTATGGGAGGTTCTTAAGACCTTTGGTTTCCCGGAAAAAACTCAGACAGCTATTCAGGCACTATACTATACTATACCCCCACAGCGACGGTTAAAGGGCTAGGGACCACTCGCCCCCTTTCCCAATCTCCAGACCAGACAGGGGTATCCCCTCTCGCCCTTGCTGTTTGCCCTGGCAATTGAACCCCTAGCAGAAAAAATCAGATCGGACAAATGGATGATATTACTCTACAATTTTCTCCTCAGATCCACTATCCTCATTTCCTAAGCTTGCAGATATTCTCAACTCTTTTGGACATATGTCCCTTTATAAATTGAATTTAGCTAAAACCGAAATTTTTACATGGGGTATGCCCCAAACGGTTATTGAACGGCTCAAAACTCAAAATTAGCTAAATTGCGTTGACAATTTTGTCTCACACCTAGGGGTTAAGATATCATCAAATAATATATCACATATAATAAAGGATAATTACTTACCCCTACTGTCTGAGTTGCACACCCTAAAACAGAGCTTTCCAAACTTTTAATGTTGGTGACACACTTTTTAGACCTACATCATTTAACGATACAATAATTCAGTTGTACTAGCAAAAAGGAGGTTAAACTAACTTGTTTTAAGAGATACGGACACATACATAAATTATATAATAATAAAATATATTTACAAGTAACAGTATGTGTGTGCAAGAATTAAAAAAAAGTTTAATAACACCAATAGCTACTTACTATTTTAATGGGATGTATGAGGTTGATGGGATGCACACAGTTTCTGAACATTTAGTGGAATATTAGATAAAGACACTCGCATTTTATCATCAAGCGTTTTTAAGCTTCCACTTCCTATCCGTATATCAAGAGCAGGAGCAGCAATGCACTACTGGGAGCTAGCTGCAAAAAAAACCACATTGACTTCAGCTCAGCGTTTAAGCTGCCGCCCTCAGAGCTCGGTGAGTCCGATTGACTACTGCCTGCGCTGCAAACACACAGACTGACTACAAATGCAGTCACGAGCCAATTAATTAGACTACCCGTGCAGTCAGGAGCCAATGTGCCGCCAATGGGAATAGTTTCAGTTCCCACTGAGCTGCGCCAATAGGTTAAGATGATCTGTGTCCCCCTAGGTATTAATCACGTGTCAACCATGTGATATGCGTAGCAGGCAGGCGGAAAGTCAGAAACCAAAAAAAAATGTAAAAAAAAATGTGTGCTGAAGCAGGGACACACCTACACACTGCTGCCGACACACTAGTGTGTCCCGACACACAGTTTGGAAAGCACTGCCCTAAAAGGTAGATGGGATTATATATATATATATATATATATATATATATATATATATATATATATATATATATATATATATATATATATATACACATACATACAATATAAAAAGTCTACACACCCCTGTTAAAATGTCAGGTTTCTGTGATGTAAATAAATGAGACAAAGATAAATCATTTCAGAACCTTTTCCACCTTTAATGTGACCTATAAACTGTACAACTCAATTGAAAAACAAAGTAAAATATTTTAGGAGGAGGTAAGTAAACAAAAAAAACTAAAATAATGTGGTTGCATAAGTCTTCTTATAACTGAAGATATAGCTGTGTTCAGAATTAAGCAATCACATTCAAAATCATGTTAAATAGGAGTCAGCACACACCTGCCATCATTTAAAGTGCCTCTGATTAACCCCAAATAAAAGTTCAGCTGTTCTAGTAGGTCTTTCCTGACATTTTCTTTATGAAAAGATGAGGAGAAAACTGGTCTGGGAGGCTGCCAAGAGGTCTACAGCAACATTAAAGGAGCTGCAGGAATATCTGGTAAGTACTGGCTGTGTGGTACATGTGACAACAGTCTCTAGTATTCTTCATATGTCTGGGCTATGGGGTAGAGTGGCAAGACGGAAGCCTTTTCTTACCAAGAAAAACATCCAAGCCTGGCTAAATTTTGCAAAAACATATCTGAAGTCTCCCAAAAGCATGTGGGAAAAGGTGTTCTGGTCTGATGAAACCAAGGTCAAACTTTTTGGCCATATTTTCAAAAGATATGTTTGGTGCAAAAACACTGCACATCACCAAAAGAACACCATACCCACAGTGAAGCATGGTGGTGGCTGCATCATGTTTTGGGGCTGTTTTTCGTCAGCTGGAACTGGGGACTTTGTCAAGGTAGAGGGAATTATGAACAGTTCCAAATACCAGACAATATTGGCACAAAGCCTTCAGGCTTCTGCTAGAAAGCTGAACATGAAGAGGAACTTCATCTTTCAGCAAGACAATGACCCAAAGCATACATCCAAATCAACAAAGGAATGGCTTCACCATAAGAAGAATAAAGTTTTGGAATGGCCCAGCCAGAGCCCAGACTTGAATCCGATCGAAAATCTGTGGGCTGATTTGAAGAGGGCTGTGCACAGGAGATGCCCTCACATTCTGACAGATTTGGAGTGTTTTTGCAAAGAAGAATGGGCAAAGTTTGCCAAGTCAAGATGTGCCATGCTGATAGACTCATACCCAAAAAGACTGAGTTCTGTAATAAAATCAAAAGATGCTTCAACAAAGTCTTAGTTTACGGGTGTGCACACTTATGAAACCATATTGTTTTTTATTTTTACTTCCCTCCACCTAAAAGTTTTCAGTTTGTTTTTCAATTGAGTTGTACAGTTTATAGGTCACATTAAAGGTGGAAAAAGTTCTGAAATTATTTATCTTTGTCTCATTTTTTTACATCACAGAAACCTGACATTTTAACAGGGGTGTGCAGACTTTTTATATCCACTGTGTGTGTATATATGTGTGTGTATATCTATATATATCTATAATATCTCATGGATAGGTAGACTCACGGCCCTCAAAATGTAATTCTTGCCCAAAGTAACATACCTCTTTAGGTGTATCCCAGTTAGAATCCCCAGATATTTACTCCACCAGCTTCAAAGCGAGTTTACTAAATACTTTTGGCAACACAAACCCCCCAGAGTGGCACACAAAACTCCCCTACATCGAGGTGGGATAGCCTCCCCCTCTATCTTCCGTTACTATGAAGGGGCAATGTTAACACACGTCTTACAATGGGGGGCAATAAAATCCCCCAGCAAATGGAAAGCTATAGAACAGGCTTCGTTACCACACCACACATATTTATCGGACTTAATTTGGGATCCCCCCACTCCCGTCGAACCTTGAACATTACCAACCCAATCTGTAAATGCCTTGCGATGTGGGATAAAATCAGACATTATCCTCACATCGCTCCACACCCCTCCCCGGTTACTTCTCTGACTGGCCTACTTCTGGGACTGCCCGATTCCCACCCCCAGAAGTGGACACAACTAGGAATAAAGGTAGTCTCAGACTGTTGGTCTTTCCCCTCGCAACCGCATTTCTATACTCTAGAAGAATTAAAAGCGGACTCTTCACTTCCCCAATATGACGTTTGAGCACACTAGACTGAAAAGTTTCTTTACCAGTTGGAGTTTTAAGCCTGAATTGTCTCGTCCTCGCACACTTTAGGAAACCATATGGCAACAGGGCAATAGACTATGCAAGCCTCTGTCTTTACATTACTCCCTTATAGGCAACACAGATAGTGAAAACAAACTACCTCATCTACTTAAATGGGAGCTATACCTTGACACTACCATTCCCCCGCAAATCTGGCAACTTACTCTAACCCTTACCAAAAAGGCCCTACATTGTGTCACATTATTAGAAATACCCAATGTTTACATGTTCTTTGCTTTTTTGCAAATTATAGGGCAATAAGTAGCACTTTGCTATTTCCAAACCATTTTTCTCTCTCAAAATTTGCGATAGTTACATTGGAACACTGATATCTGTCAGTAATCCCTGAAGAACCCTTGACGTGTGTATATGTGTGTGTGTGTATGTGTGTGTATATATATATATATATATATATGTATGTGTGTGTGTGTATATATGTATATGTGTGTGTGTGTGTGTGTATATATGTATATGTGTGTGTGTATATATGTATGTGTGTGTGTATATATGTATGTGTGTGTGTTTATATGTATGTGTGTGTGTATATATGTATATGTGTGTGTGTGTGTGTGTGTGTGTATATATGTATATGTGTGTGTGTATATGTGTGTGTGTATATATGTATATATGTATATGTATATATATATATATATATATATATATATATATATATATATATATATATATATATATATATATTAGGGTTGCACCGATACTAGTATCGGTACCGATACCAAGTATTTGCATGAGTACTTGTACTCGTGTAAATGCACCGATACTTAAACCGATACCTCCACTTCCTACCCATATGCTATCTTATGACGTTTTTTTCAAACTGCATGTTCTCATTTCATTTTAAGCTGGAGTGGAGACTAAACTAAAAATTGTTTACTATTGTTCTGCCAATACAAATTGTTGTTATTTGTATTATTGTAGGAGAGATCACTGTACCTCGTTCAGACAAACCCCTGAAGTACTGGGCAGTTAATAAACTGAGATTTCCAGCACTGGCTAAAATGGCCCAAAAATATCTTTCTGCCCCATGCAGTAGTGTGGAAACTGAAAGACTGTTCAATTTAGAGTTGAACCTCCTTACTGATAGTAAAAACAGACTAATAGCTGAACATGCAGAGATGCCTCTGTTCTGTTCCTTAAAAAGAACTTGCCACTAACTTTTTTTTTTTTTTAATTATTCTTATTGCTTGATTGCCTTTTTTACTGCTAGTTCTCATCTTGCACAATTATGTTCAAAACCTACTGTACTCTGAGGAACATCCATACCCTTAGATTATATAATTGCAGGAAGAGTACTCATAAGACAAATTAAGTTAATTCCAATGAACACTCATCCTGCAATTATAGGACTAGATTTAGATTACATTTGATTGGTAAGCTTTAGCAATGCTCTGTTCACATTTCCAATTCCATAGACTTTAATGGAGTAGGACATGTAATGAGATAATTGGTAAAGCTTGTCAGTCAAATGTAATCTAGCCCATAGTGTTGTTCCCCATGATTAAACAGTGCACTGTTCTATTTTTTTTACTGTATTGCACTTTTGGTTGGTTGTAATTTTATATTTGTTATTTATTGTTATTGTTAATATATGTTTTTGTAATATTTTTATTTATAAACATGTTCTGTGAACTTTGTGACAAATAAAACTCTTATTTCATAATGTCTTTTAAGTTACAGTCCTTCATAATTATAAAGAAGGAATCTTAAATAGTTTGTCTGTATTGTCCTTGGTAAACTGTCACATGACAGTAAAAAAAAGTATCGGTAATTGGTATCGGCGAGTATTTGAAAACAAGTATCGGTACTTGTACTCGGTCTTAAAAAAATGGTATTGGTGCAACCCTATATATATATATATATATATATATATTATTTTTTTTAGTATACAACACAAAGTATTGATCTAGGCCCATTTTGGTATATTTTATGCCACCATTTCACCGCCAAATCCGATCAAATAAATTTACTTTTTCACAAACTTTAGGTTTCTCACTGAAATTATTTACAAACAGCTTGTGCAGTTATGGTACATATGGTTGTAAGTGCTTCTCTGGGATCCCCTTTGTTCAGAAATAGCAGATATATAAGGCTTTGGCGTTTGCTTTTTGGTAATTAGAAGGCCGCTAAATGCTGCTGCACACCACACGTGTATTATGCCCAGCAGTGAAGGGGTTAATTAGGGAGCTTGTAGGGTTAATTTTAGCTTTAGTGTAGTAGACAACCCAAAGTATTGATCTAGGCCCATTTTGGTATATTTCATGCCACCATATGCGTTCCAATAAAATAAATTGTTTACTTTTTCACAAACTTTCGGTTTCTCACTGAAATTATTTACAAACAGCTTGTGCACTTATGGCACAAATGGTTGTAAGTGCTTCTCTGGGATCCCCTTTGTTCAGAAATAGCAGACATATATGGCTTTGGCATTACTTTTTGGTAATTAGAAGGCTGCTAAATGCTGCTGTGCACAACACTTGTATTATGCCCAGCAGTAAAGTGGTTACTTAGGTAGCTTGTAGGGTTAATTTTAGCTTTAGTGTAGAGATCAGCCTCCCATCTGACACATCCCACCCTCTGATCCCTTCCTGACCCCCCTCAAACTGCTCTTTTCCCTCCCCCAACTCACAATTGTCCCCGCCAGCTTAAGTACTGGCAGAAAGTCTGCCAGTACTAAAATAAAAGGCAATTAACCTTAATCTCATTCCTCTTGCATCTAAAGCCACCACCCCCCGTTCACTTTACGCACTTTGGAACTCTCACTCTGTTTGCAACAAGCTCACTTCTATCCATGACCTCATCTCCCACTCTCTCTTCTGATTCTCTCCTTTAGACACTGCTTCCTCTGCTGCACTGTCTCCACTTCTGCCACACTCCTAGGTCTGACAATAGACAATGAGGTGGTGTTGGTATTTTACTTTCCTCTAGTTGCACCTTTTTAACAAATACAGCCCTTCTCTTCCCTCACATTTTCTTAATTTGAAACATACTGTACATGATTCGCTTGTTCTCTACCCTCTCTTTACACGTTGCAGTCATATACCGCCCCCTGGCTCCGTAACTCTATTTCTAGATCACTTTGTCACCTGGCTACCTTACTTCCTTTCCTCGGATACCCCTCCCCTCATTCTCGTTGACTTCAACCTCCCTGTTGATAATCCCACTGCCTCCTCTGCAAAACAACTTCTGCAACTCGCTTCCTCTTTCGGCCTATCACAATGGACTGACTCTCCCACTCACAAAGATGGTCACTCCCTTGATCTGATTTTCAGCTATTGATGCACTATCTCAAACTTCACAAACTCACCTTTTCCTCTTTCTGACCACCTCCTCACTTGTAACATCACCTCCCTCCCTACAACTCTCCCTACTTCTACCCCTCACACTAAACTTCGCAGAAGTATCAAGTCATTAGATCAGCAACAGCTCGCTAGCTCTCTTGAACCTCTTCTCTCTTTCATCCCTTCCTTTTCCTGTCCTGATGAATCCATCTCCCACTATAACTCCACCCTTACATCAGTCCTTGATAATCTGGCCCCGTCTACCATAGCTCAGGAAACATACTCATCCTCAGCCCTGGCATACTCCTCTGACACGGTACCTATGCAGATGTTCCCGTACTGCTGAGCGACCCTGGATGAAATCTCAGAGTTCTGCTAACTTTCTTCACTATAAGTTAATCTTGAACTCCTACTATTCTGCCCTTAATCTATATAAGCAACATTACTTCTCTACTTATCTCTACTCTTTCTTCAAACCCAAAACGTCTGTTCTCCACATTCAATACTCCTCCACCCACCCCCACCTCACACCACAACTTTTCTCTCAGCTCAAGAGTTTGCCAGCTACTTCAACAACAAAATCGACTCCATCAGAAATGAAATCGGCTCTCAACATACTACCGGTCTCCCACCCCCTCAAAAGCTCACAATCATCCAAAACCCACATAGCCATAAATTTGAGCTCTTTTGCCCCTGTTACAGAGGAAGAAGTTTCTGCCCTATCCTCTCACCTCTCTACCTGTCCCCTCGACCCCCATCCCCCTCACAACTACTCCCCTCCCTCTCTTCTACCCTTACCCCTATACTCACACACATCTTCAACCTCTCCCTCAGCACTGGTGTAGTTCCCACATCTCTTAAACATGCATTAGTCACACCTATCCTCCAAAAAACCTCTCGATCCAACCTACCCATCCAACTACCGCCCTATTTCCCTACTCCCTCTTGCCTCAAAGCTTCTTGAAAAGCTAGTATATGCACATCTATCCCATTTCCTTACATTAACATCCCTCCTTGATCCACTGCAATATGGATTTTGCCCCCTTCACTCAACACCCTCTTTTGCTCCATACCCTCCAATCCTTCGGCATCTGCGACACAGCTCTCTCTTAGTTCTCTTACTATCTGTCTAATCGTACCTTAAGTGTAGCCCCCGTTACCTCTTTCTGTTGGGGTACCGCAAGACTCTGTCCTTGTTCCCCCTTCTCTTCTCAATCTACACGTCCTCTTTAAGTTCCTTAATAAAGTCCCACGAGTTTCATTATCATTTGTATGCCGGCGATACCCAAATCTACCTCTCTGCACCAGAACTATCTCCTTCCTTGCTAACCCGTGTCACTAACTGTCTCTCTCATATCTCATCTTGGATGTCCTCTGACTACCTCAAGCTAAATCTCTCTAAAACTGAGCTCCTTATTTTCTACCCTTCTTCCAAAATCTCCACCCTCCATGTCTCTAACTGTTGATAACTCAATTACCCCAACCTCACATGCCCGATGTCTTGGGGTCACACTTGACTCAGATCTTTCTTTCACTCCTCACATTCAGTCCTTGGCTAAAGCCTGCCACTTCCACCTTAAAAACAGCGCTCAAATTAGACATTTCCTTACACAAGGCACAACTAAGATTTTAATCCACTCTCTCATCCTTTCCGGCCTCGACTACTGCAACTCCATCCTCTCTGGTCTCCCTAGCTGCCGCCTAGCTCCTTTACAATCCATAATGGATGCCTCTACCAGGCTCATATTCATCTACCGCACCTCTCTGCCAATCCCTTCACTGGCTTCCTCTTGCCTCCAGGATTAAACACAAAATTTTCATTCTGACACACAAAGCCCTCAATTGCATTGCTCCCCCCTACATCTCAGACCTTTGTCTCCAGATACTCTCCCTCCCGTACCCTTCGCTCTGCTCATGATCTCCTACTCTCATTCTCTCTTGTTACCTCCTCACATTCCAGTTTACAAGATTTCTCCAGACTGGCTCACATCTTCTGGAACTCTGCCTTGCTCCACAAGACTCTCCCCTAGTTTTTAAAGCTTCAGGTGCTCCCTGAAGACTCTACTATTCAGGTACGCATACAACCTACACTAACCATCTTTATCTCCACTGCTATCCCCTTAAACCCTATAGCATGTAAGCCCTGAGCCCAGCTGTTTATAGTCCACCTTCATAAGAGCCGACTAAAACAGTGCAACTCTCGGCAGGACCCTCTACCCATTTGATCCCTGTAATTGTTTTTTATATACCACCTATGTTCATAGTGATGTTGAACCTGCTGGCGCTCTACAAATACCTGATAATAATATATTCTAATGACTGAGCTATTGTTTTTCCCCTCACTCCCTAACTGCCTACAGCCAGGAAGTCACTAACATGCCTGACTCACTGAAACTGCTCTAAGCTATATGAGGTCTGCGGAGAAACTGCTATTTCTCCAACATAGGTGTGTCCGGTCCACGGCGTCATCCTTACTTGTGGGATATTCTCCTCCCCAACAGGAAATGGCAAAGAGCCCAGCAAAGCTGGTCACATGATCCCTCCTAGGCTCCGCCTACCCCAGTCATTCTCTTTGCCGTTGTACAGGCAACATCTCCACGGAGATGGCTTAGAGTTTTTTAGTGTTTAACTGTAGTTTTTCATTATTCAATCAAGAGTTTGTTATTTTCAAATAGTGCTGGTACGTACTATTTACTCAGAAACAGAAAAGAGATGAAGAATTCTGTTTGTATGAGGAAAATGATTTTAGCAACCGTAACTAAAATCCATGGCTGTTCCACACAGGACTGTTGAGAGCATTAACTTCAGTTGGGGGAACAGTTTGCAGTCCTTTGCTGCTTGAGGTATGACACATTCTAACAAGACGATGTAATGCTGGAAGCTGTCATTTTCCCTATGGGATCCGGTAAGCCATGTTTATTACGATTGTAAATAAGGGCTTCACAAGGGCTTATTTAGACTGTAGACATTTTTTGGGCTAAATCGATTGATATTAACACTTATTTAGCCTTGAGGAATCATTTATTCTGGGTATTTTGATATAATAATATCGGCAGGCACTGTTTTAGACACCTTATTCTTTAGGGGCTTTCCCAAAGCATAGGCAGAGTCTCATTTTCGCGCCGGTGTTGCGCACTTGTTTTTGAGAGGCATGGCATGCAGTCGCATGTGAGAGGAGCTCTGATACTTATAAAAGACTTCTGAAGGCATCATTTGGTATCGTATTCCCCTTGGGTTTGGTTGGGTCTCAGCAAAGCAGATACCAGGGACTGTAAAGGGGTTAAAGCTTAAAACGGCTCCGGTTCCGTTATTTTAAGGGTTAAAGCTTCCAAAATTGGTGTGCAATATTTTCAAGGCTTTAAGACACTGTGGTGAAAGTTTGGTGAATTTTGAACAATTCCTTCATGTTTTTTCGCAATTGCAGTAATAAAGTGTGTTCAGTTTAAAATTTAAAGTGACAGTAACGGTTTTATTTCAAAACGTTTTTTGTACTTTCTTATCAAGTTTATGCCTGTTTAACATGTCTGAACTACCAGATAGACTGTGTTCTGAATGTGGGGAAGCCAGAATTCCTATTCATTTAAATAAATGTGATTTATGTGATAATGACAATGATGCCCAAGATGATTCCTCAAGTGAGGGGAGTAAGCATGGTACTGCATCATTCCCTCCTTCGTCTACACGAGTCTTGCCCACTCAGGAGGCCCCTAGTACATCTAGCGCGCCAATACTCCTTACTATGCAACAATTAACGGCTGTAATGGATAATTCTGTCAAAAACATTTTAGCCAAAATGAACCCTTGCCAGCGTAAGCGTGGATGCTCTGTTTTAGTTACTGAAGAGCATGACGACGCTGATATTAATATCTCTGAAGGGCCCCTAACCCAATCTGAGGGGGCCAGGGAGGTTTTGTCTGAGGGAGAAATTACTGATTTAGGGAACATTTCTCAGCAGGCTGAATCTGATGTGATTACTTTTAAATTTAAATTGGAACATCTCCGCATTTTGCTTAAGGAGGTATTATCCACTCTGGATGATTGTGAAAATTTGGTCATCCCAGAGAAACTATGTAAAATGGACAAGTTCCTAGAGGTGCCGGGGCTCCCAGAAGCTTTTCCTATACCCAAGCGGGTGGCGGACATTGTTAATAAAGAATGGGAAAGGCCCGGTATTCCTTTCGTCCCTCCCCCCATATTTAAAAAATTGTTTCCTATGGTCGACCCCAGAAAGGACTTATGGCAGTCAGTCCCCAAGGTCGAGGGAGCGGTTTCTACTTTAAACAAACGCACCACTATTCCCATAGAGGATAGTTGTGCTTTCAAAGATCCTATGGATAAAAAATTAGAAGGTTTGCTTAAAAAGATGTTTGTTCAGCAGGGTTACCTTCTACAACCCATTTCATGCATTGTCCCTGTCACTACAGCCGCATATTTCTGGTTTGATGAACTGATTAAGGTGCTCGATAGTGACTCTCCTCCTTATGAGGAGATTATGGACAGAGTCAATGCTCTCAAATTGGCTAATTCTTTCACTCTAGACGCCTCTTTGCAATTGGCTAAGTTAGCGGCTAAGAATTCTGGGTTTGCTATTGTGGCGCGCAGAGCGCTTTGGTTGAAATCTTGGTCGGCTGATGCGTCTTCCAAGAACAAGCTACTAAACATTCCTTTCAAGGGGAAAACGCTGTTTGGTCCTGACTTGAAAGAGATTATCTCTGATATCACTGGGGGCAAGGGCCATGCCCTTCCTCAGGATCGGCCTTTCAAGGCAAAAAATAGACCTAATTTTCGTCCATTTCGTAAAAACGGACCAGCCCAAGGTGCTGCGTCCTCTAAGCAAGAGGGTAATACTTCTCAGGCCAAGCCAGCTTGGAGACCAATGCAAGGCTGGAACAAGGGAAAGCAGGCAAAGAAACCTGCCACTGCTACCAAGACAGCATGAAATATCGGCCCCCGATCCGGGACCGGATCTGGTGGGGGGCAGACTCTCTCTCTTCGCTCAGGCTTGGGCAAGAGATGTTCTGGATCCTTGGGCGCTAGAAATAGTCTCCCAGGGTTATCTACTGGAATTCAAGGGACCTCCCCCAAGGGGAAGGTTCCACAGGTCTCAGTTGTCTTCAGACCACATAAAAAGACAGGCGTTCTTACATTGTGTAGAAGACCTGTTAAAAATGGGAGTGATTCATCCTGTTCCATTGAGAGAACAAGGGATGGGGTTCTACTCCAATCTGTTCATAGTTCCCAAAAAAGAGGGAACATTCAGACCAATCCTAGATCTCAAGATCTTAAACAAATTTCTCAAGGTCCCATCTTTCAAGATGGAAACCATTCGAACTATCCTTCCTTCCATCCAGGAAGGTCAATTCATGACCACGGTGGATTTAAAGGATGCGTATCTACATATTCCTATCCACAAGGAACATCATCGGTTCCTAAGGTTTGCATTCCTGGACAAACATTACCAGTTCGTGGCGCTTCCTTTCGGATTAGCCACTGCTCCAAGGATTTTCACAAAGGTACTAGGGTCCCTTCTAGCTGTGCTAAGACCAAGGGGCATTGCAGTAGTACCTTACCTGGACGACATTCTGATTCAAGCGTCGTCCCTCCCTCGAGCAAAGGCTCACACGGACATCGTCCTGGCCTTTCTCAGATCGCACGGCTGGAAAGTGAACGTGGAAAAGAGTTCTCTATCCCCGTCAACAAGGGTTCCCTTCTTGGGAACAATTATAGACTCCTCAGAAATGAGGATTTTTCTAACAGAGGCCAGAAAGACAAAGCTTCTGGACTCTTGTCGAATACTTCATTCCGTTCCTCTTCCTTCCGTAGCTCAGTGCATGGAAGTGATCGGGTTGATGGTAGCGGCAATGGACATAGTTCCTTTTGCGCGCATTCATCTAAGACCATTACAACTGTGCATGCTCAGTCAGTGGAATGGGGACTATACAGACTTGTCTCCAAAGATACAAGTAAATCAGAGGACCAGAGACTCACTCCGTTGGTGGCTGTCCCTGGACAACCTGTCACGAGGGATGACATTCCACAGACCAGAGTGGGTCATTGTCACGACCGACGCCAGTCTGATGGGCTGGGGCGCGGTCTGGGGATCCCTGAAAGCTCAGGGTCTTTGGTCTCGGGAAGAATCTCTTCTACCGATAAATATTCTGGAACTGAGAGCGATATTCAATGCTCTCAAGGCTTGGCCTCAGCTAGCGAGGACCAAGTTCATACGGTTTCAATCAGACAACATGACGACTGTTGCGTACATCAACCATCAGGGGGGAACAAGGAGTTCCCTAGCGATGGAAGAAGTGACCAAGATTATTCTATGGGCGGAGTCTCACTCCTGCCACCTGTCTGCTATCCACATCCCGGGAGTGGAAAATTGGGAAGCGGATTTTCTGAGTCGTCAGACATTGCATCCGGGGGAGTGGGAACTCCATCCGGAAATCTTTGCCCAAGTCACTCAACTTTGGGGCATTCCAGACATGGATCTGATGGCCTCTCGTCAGAACTTCAAAGTTCCTTGCTACGGGTCCAGATCCAGGGATCCCAAGGCGGCTCTAGTGGATGCACTAGTAGCACCTTGGACCTTCAAACTAGCTTATGTGTTCCCGCCGTTTCCTCTCATCCCCAGGCTGGTAGCCAGGATCAATCAGGAGAGGGCGTCGGTGATCTTGATAGCTCCTGCGTGGCCACGCAGGACTTGGTATGCAGATCTGGTGAATATGTCATCGGCTCCACCTTGGAAGCTACCTTTGAGACGAGACCTTCTTGTTCAGGGTCCGTTCGAACATCCGAATCTGGTTTCACTCCAGCTGACTGCTTGGAGATTGAACGCTTGATTTTATCGAAGCGAGGTTTCTCAGATTCTGTTATCGATACTCTTGTTCAGGCCAGAAAGCCTGTAACTAGAAAGATTTACCACAAAATTTGGAAAAAATATATCTGTTGGTGTGAATCTAAAGGATTCCCTTGGGACAAGGTGAAGATTCCTAGGATTCTATCCTTCCTTCAAGAAGGATTGGAAAAAGGATTATCGGCAAGTTCCCTGAAGGGACAGATTTCTGCCTTGTCGGTGTTACTTCACAAAAAACTGGCAGCTGTGCCAGATGTTCAAGCCTTTGTTCAGGCTCTGGTTAGAATCAAGCCTGTTTACAAACCTTTGACTCCTCCTTGGAGTCTCAATTTAGTTCTTTCAGTTCTTCAGGGGGTTCCGTTTGAACCCTTACATTCCGTTGATATTAAGTTATTATCTTGGAAAGTTTTGTTTTTAGTTGCAATTTCTTCTGCTAGAAGAGTTTCAGAATTATCTGCTCTGCAGTGTTCTCCTCCTTATCTGGTGTTCCATGCAGATAAGGTGGTTTTACGTACTAAACCTGGTTTTCTTCCGAAAGTTGTTTCTAACAAAAACATTAACCAGGAGATTATCGTACCTTCTCTGTGTCCGAAACCAGTTTCAAAGAAGGAACGCTTGTTGCACAATTTGGATGTTGTTCGCGCTCTAAAATTCTATTTAGATGCTACAAAGGATTTTAGACAAACATCTTCCCTGTTTGTTGTTTATTCAGGTAAAAGGAGAGGTCAAAAAGCAACTTCTACCTCTCTCTCTTTTTGGATTAAAAGCATCATCAGATTGGCTTACGAGACTGCCGGACGGCAGCCTCCCGAAAGAATCACGGCTCATTCCACTAGGGCTGTGGCTTCCACATGGGCCTTCAAGAACGAGGCTTCTGTTGATCAGATATGTAGGGCAGCGACTTGGTCTTCACTGCACACTTTTACCAAATTTTACAAGTTTGATACTTTTGCTTCTTCTGAGGCTATTTTTGGGAGAAAGGTTTTGCAAGCCGTGGTGCCTTCCATTTAGGTGACCTGATTTGCTCCCTCCCTTCATCCGTGTCCTAAAGCTTTGGTATTGGTTCCCACAAGTAAGGATGACGCCGTGGACCGGACACACCTATGTTGGAGAAAACAGAATTTATGTTTACCTGATAAATTTCTTTCTCCAACGGTGTGTCCGGTCCACGGCCCGCCCTGGTTTTTAAATCAGGTCTGATAATTTATTTTCTTTAACTACAGTCACCACGGTACCATGTGGTTTCTCCTATGCTATTATTCCTCCTTAACGTCGGTCGAATGACTGGGGTAGGCGGAGCCTAGGAGGGATCATGTGACCAGCTTTGCTGGGCTCTTTGCCATTTCCTGTTGGGGAGGAGAATATCCCACAAGTAAGGATGACGCCGTGGACCGGACACACCGTTGGAGAAAGAAATTTATCAGGTAAACATAAATTCTGTTTTTATTTGTAAAATAAGAACCATAAAATAGATACACATTACTGCCTAAAACTCTCCAGCTATGTCTGTCTCCCACCTCCTCTGGTAACACTGTGCAGCCCCTCACAGGACTAAACTTCTCACAGACATTTCTCTGAGAAACCATGTCATTCTAGTCGGGATCATATTTCACTGAGAAATGTGTGAGAAGTTTAGCTCTGTGTGTAGTCACCCAGTGCAGCAGAGGAGGCATAGCTGTCTGATTTTAGGCAAATTGGTTTCTACACACAGGGAACTAAACCCCTCACAAACTTCTCCGTGAAATATGATCCTGACTAAATTATTTAATTTGCTTCCTTCTCTTGTTATCCTTTTGCTGAAATGTTTATCTAGGTAAGCTCAGGAGCAGCAAAGAACCTAGGTTTTAGCTGCTGATTGGTGGCTGCATAAATATACCGATTGTCATTGGTTTACCCATGTGTTCAGTTAGAAACCAGTAGTGCATTGCTGCTCCTTCAACAAATGATACCACAAGAAGAAAACATTATAGATAATAGAAGTAAACTGGAAAGTTGTTTAAAATTGTACGTTCTACCTAAATCATGAGAGAAATTTTTTGGGTTACATGTCCCTTTAATTTTGGTATATAATGTCCCTTTAAGTCATTGATTGCTTTGTGTGGCTTTGGCAGTCAGTGAGTTATTTCACTGTTCCAATTCTTAAACAACTGACACACATTTTACTGACATAGCCATGTTAGATTTCCAGAGCTTTACTACTTATTGAAATTTTCTTATTTTATTTTTTGCATTCACACCTTATAAAAAATTCAGGCTCATATTTTGAATGAATTTGTCAAGCCCTGACATATGGGTGTGAAAGAATATATAACTGGGAAAAGTTCTTAATAGTCTGGTACAAATGGAAATTCCCAGCACACATGTACCAGAAGACCTGAAATATTGCTCTAAAAATTTACTACAGTCTTCATTTTTTTTTTTAAAGTTTTTATTGAGGTTAACATAAAAACGTACAGACAATATGTCATAAATTGACAGAGAAAAAAGTTACAGTGCCTGCACAATGAATATATAATATATATATATATATATATATATATATATATATATATATATATATATATATATATATATATAATATCCATTATAGAAGAGGACTGCACTCACTGGATTTGGTATATAAAATAAAATTTCTCCAACATAGGTGTGTCCGGTCCACGGCGTCATCCTTACTTGTGGGATATTCTCTTCCCCAACAGGAAATGGCAAAGAGCCCAGCAAAGCTGGTCACATGATCCCTCCTAGGCTCCGCCTTCCCCAGTCATTCTCTTTGCCGTTGCACAGGCAACATCTCCACGGAGATGGTTAAGAGTTTTTTGGTGTTTATATGTAGTTTTATTCTTCAATCAAGAGTTTGTTATTTTAAAATAGTGCTGGTATGTACTATTTACTCTGAAACAGAAAATAGATGAAGATTTCTGTTTGTAAGAGGAAGATGATTTTAGCAACCGTTACTAAAATCGATGGCTGTTTCCACACAGGACTGTTGAGATGAAGTAACTTCAGTTGGGGGAAACAGTGTGCAGACTTTGCTGCTTGAAGTATGACACATTTCTAACAAGACTTGGTAATGCTGGAAGCTGTCATTTTCCCTATGGGATCCGGTAAGCCATTTTCTTAATAAGAATATAGGGCTTCACATGGGCTTTAAAGACTGGTAGACATTTTTCTGGGCTAAAACGATTACTTTATAAGTATTTTTAATAGATTATAGCTTTGAGGAGTTATTTTAATCTTGGGAATTATGTTAAAAAAAACGGCAGGCACTGTATTGGACACCTTTTTCACTGGGGGCCTTTTCCAATCATAGGCAGAGCCTCATTTTCGCGCCACTAATGCGCAGTTGTTTTTGGGAAGCAAGGCATGCAGATGCATGTGTGAGGAGCTCAGATACAAAGAAAAAGCTTACTGAAGGCGTCATTTGGTATCGTATTCCCTCTGGGCTTGGTTGGGTCTCAGCAAAGCAGATACCAGGGACTGTATAGGGGTTAAATGTAAAAACGGCTCCGGTTCCGTTATTTTAAGAGTTAAAGCTTTCAAATTTGGTGTGCAATACTTTTAAGGCTTTAAGACACTGTGGTGAAATTTTGGTGAATTTAGAA
Organism: Bombina bombina; assembly: GCF_027579735.1. Taxonomy (NCBI): domain Eukaryota; kingdom Metazoa; phylum Chordata; class Amphibia; order Anura; family Bombinatoridae; genus Bombina; species Bombina bombina. The sequence continues at coordinate 628,118,411 of NC_069501.1, forward strand.
CAATTCCTTCATACTTTTTCACATATTCAGTAATAAAGTGTGTTCAGTTTAAAATTTAAAGTGACAGTAACGGTTTTATTTTAAAACGTTTTTTGTACTTTGTTATCAAGTTTATGCCTGTTTAACATGTCTGAACTATCAGATAGACGATGTTCTGTATGTGAGGAAGCCAAGGTTCCTTCTCATTTAAATAGATGTGATGTATGTGACAAACAATTTAGAGAAAATGATGCCACTGATAATGATGTTGCCCAAGATGATTCCTCAAGTGAGGGGAGTAAGCATGGTACTGCATCATCCCCTCCTGTGTCTACGCCAGTCTTGCCCACACAAGAGGCCCCTAGTACATCTAGTGCGCCAATACTTCTTACTATGTAACAATTAACGGCTGTAATGGATAATTCTATTAAAAACATTTTAGCCAAAATGCCCACTTATCAGCGAAAGCGCGACTGCTCTGTTTTAGATACTGAAGAGCATGAGGACGCTGATGATAATGGTTCTGACATGCCCTTACACCAGTCTGAAGGGGCCAGGGAGGTTTTGTCTGAGGGAGAAATTTCAGATTCAGGAAAAATTTCTCAACAAGCTGAACCTGATGTTATTACATTCAAATTTAAATTGGAACATCTCCGCGCTCTGCTTAAGGAGGTGTTATCTACTCTGGATGATTGTGACAATTTGGTCATTCCAGAGAAATTATGTAAGATGGACAAGTTTCTAGAGGTCCCGGTGCCCCCCGAAGCTTTTCCTATACCCAAGCGGGTGGCGGACATTGTAAATAAAGAATGGGAAAGGCCCGGCATACCTTTTGTCCCTCCCCCTATATTTAAGAAATTATTTCCTATAGTCGACCCCAGAAAGGACTTATGGCAGACAGTCCCCAAGGTCGAGGGGGCGGTTTCTACTCTAAACAAACGCACTACTATCCCTATAGAAGATAGTTGTGCTTTCAAAGATCCTATGGATAAAAAATTAGAGGGTTTGCTTAAAAAGATGTTTGTTCAGCAAGGTTACCTTCTACAACCAATTTCATGCATTGTTCCTGTCACTACAGCAGCGTGTTTCTGGTTCGATGAACTAGAAAAGTCGCTGAATAAAGACTCTTCTTATGAGGAGGTTATGGACAGAGTTCAAGCTCTTAAATTAGCTAACTCTTTTACTTTAGACGCCACTTTGCAATTAGCTAGATTAGCGGCGAAAAATTCAGGTTTTGCTATTGTGGCGCGCAGAGCGCTTTGGCTAAAGTCTTGGTCAGCGGATGCGTCCTCCAAGAACAAATTACTTAACATACCTTTCAAGGGGAAAACGCTGTTTGGCCCTGACTTGAAAGAGATTATTTCAGATATCACTGGGGGAAAGGGCCACGCCCTTCCTCAGGATAGGTCTTTTAAGGCTAAAAATAAACCAAATTTTTGTCCCTTTCGCAGAAACGGACCAGCCTCAAATTCTACAACCTCTAAGCAAGAGGGTAATACTTCTCAAACCAAGCCAGCCTGGAGGCCAATGCAAGGCTGGAACAAAGGTAAGCAGGCCAAGAAACCTGCCACTGCTACCAAGACAGCATGAGATGTTGGCCCCCGATCCGGGACCGGATCTGGTGGGGGGCAGACTTTCTCTCTTCGCTCAGGCTTGGGCAAGAGATGTTCTGGATCCTTGGGTGCTAGAAATAGTCTCCCAAGGTTATCTTCTGGAATTCAAGGAACTACCCCCAAGGGGAAGGTTCCACAGGTCTCAATTGTCTTCAGACCACATAAAAAGACAGGCATTCTTACATTGTGTAGAAGACCTGTTAAAAATGGGAGTGATTCATCCTGTTCCATTAGTAGAACAAGGGATGGGGTTCTACTCCAATCTGTTCATAGTTCCCAAAAAAGAGGGAACATTCAGACCAATCTTAGATCTCAAGATCTTAAACAAATTTCTCAGGGTTCCATCGTTCAAGATGGAAACCATTCGGACAATTCTTCCTACCATCCAGGAAGGTCAATTCATGACCACGGTGGATTTAAAGGATGCGTATCTACATATTCCTATCCACAAGGAACATCATCGGTTCCTAAGGTTCGCCTTTCTGGACAAGCATTACCAGTTCGTGGCACTTCCATTCGGATTAGCCACTGCTCCAAGAATTTTCACAAAGGTACTAGGGTCCCTTCTAGCGGTGCTAAGACCAAGGGGCATTGCAGTAGTACCTTACTTGGACGACATACTGATTCAAGCGTCGTCTCTGCCACAAGCAAAAGCTCATACGGACATTGTCCTAGCCTTTCTCAGATCTCACGGGTGGAAAGTGAACGTAGAAAAAAGTTCTCTATCCCCGTCAACAAGAGTTCCCTTCTTGGGAACAATAATAGACTCCTTAGAAATGAAGATTTTTCTGACAGAGGCCAGAAAATCAAAACTTCTAAGCTCTTGTCAAGTACTTCATTCTGTTCTTCTTCCTTCCATAGCGCAGTGCATGGAAGTAATAGGTTTGATGGTTGCGGCAATGGACATAGTTCCTTTTGCGCGAATTCATCTAAGACCATTACAACTGTGCATGCTCAGTCAGTGGAATGGGGATTATACAGACTTGTCTCCGACGATACAAGTAGATCAGAGGACCAGAGATTCACTCCGTTGGTGGCTGACCCTGGACAACCTGTCACAAGGGATGAGCTTCCGCAGACCAGAGTGGGTCATTGTCACGACCGACGCCAGTCTGGTGGGCTGGGGCGCGGTCTGGGAACCCCTGAAAGCTCAGGGCCTTTGGTCTCGGGAAGAATCTCTTCTCCCGATAAACATTCTGGAACTGAGAGCGATATTCAATGCTCTCAAGGCTTGGCCTCAGCTAGCAAAGGCCAAATTCATAAGGTTTCAATCAGACAACATGACGACTGTTGCATATATCAACCATCAGGGGGGAACAAGGAGTTCCCTTGCGATGGAAGAAGTGACCAAAATAATTCAATGGGCGGAGAATCACTCCTGCCACTTGTCTGCAATCCACATCCCAGGAGTGGAAAATTGGGAAGCGGATTTTCTGAGTCGTCAGACATTTCATCCGGGGGAGTGGGAACTCCATCCGGAAATCTTTGCCCAAATAACTCAATTATGGGGCATTCCAGACATGGATCTGATGGCGTCTCGTCAGAACTTCAAGGTTCCTTGCTACGGGTCCAGATCCAGGGATCCCAAGGCGACTCTAGTGGATGCACTAGTAGCGCCTTGGACCTTCAACCTAGCTTATGTGTTCCCACCGTTTCCTCTCATTCCCAGGCTAGTAGCCAGGATCAAACAAGAGAGGGTATCGGTGATCTTGATAGCTCCTGCGTGGCCACGCAGGACTTGGTATGCAGACCTGGTGAATATGTCATCGGCTCCACCATGGAGGCTACCTTTGAGACAGGACCTTCTTGTTCAAGGTCCGTTCGAACATCCGAATCTAGCCTCACTCCAACTGACTGCTTGGAGATTGAACGCTTGATTTTATCAAAGCGTGGGTTCTCAGATTCTGTCATTGATACTCTTATTCAGGCTAGAAAGCCTGTAACTAGAAAAATCTACCATAAAATATGGAAAAAATATATCTGTTGGTGCGAATCTAAAGGATTCCCATGGAACAAGATAAAGATTCCTAAGATTCTATCCTTTCTACAAGAGGGTTTGGAGAAAGGATTATCTGCAAGTTCTTTGAAGGGACAGATTTCTGCTTTATCTGTTTTACTTCACAAAAAGCTGGCGGCTGTGCCAGATGTTCAAGATTTTGTTCAGGCTCTGGTTAGAATCAGGCCTGTTTACAAATCTTTGACTCCTCCTTGGAGTCTCAATTTAGTTCTTTCAGTTCTTCAGGGGGTTCCGTTTGAACCCTTGCATTCTGAAGATATCAAGTTATTATCTTGGAAAGTTTTGTTTTTGGTTGCAATTTCTTCTGCAAGAAGAGTTTCAGAGTTATCTGCTCTGCAGTGTTCTCCTCCTTATCTGGTGTTCCATGCAGATAAGCTGGTTTTGCGTACTAAACCTGGTTTTCTTCCGAAAGTTGTTTCTAACAAAAATATTAACCAGGAGATAGTTGTGCCTTCTTTGTGTCCGAATCCAGTTTCAAAGAAGGAACGTTTGTTGCACAATTTGGATGTAGTTCGTGCTCTAAAATTCTATTTAGAGGCTACAAAGGATTTCAGACAAACATCTTCCTTGTTTGTTGTTTATTCTGGTAAAAGGAGAGGTCAAAAAGCAACTTCTACCTCTCTCTCTTTTTGGCTTAAAAGCATCATCCGATTGACTTATGAGACTGCCGGACGGCAGCCTCCTGAAAGAATCACAGCTCACTCCACTAGGGCTGTGGCTTCCACATGGGCCTTCAAGAACGAGGCTTCTGTTGATCAGATATGTAAGGCAGCGACTTGGTCTTCACTGCACACTTTTACCAAATTTTACAAATTTGATACTTTTGCTTCTTCGGAGGCTATTTTTGGGAGAAAGGTTTTGCAAGCCGTGGTGCCTTCCATCTAGGTGACCTGATTTGCTCCCTCCCATCATCCGTGTCCTAAAGCTTTGGTATTGGTTCCCACAAGTAAGGATGACGCCGTGGACCGGACACACCTATGTTGGAGAAAACAGAATTTATGCTTACCTGATAAATTACTTTCTCCAACGGTGTGTCCGGTCCACGGCCCGCCCTGGTTTTTTAATCAGGTCTGATGAATTATTTTCTCTAACTACAGTCACCACGGTATCATATGATTTCTCCTATGCATATTCCTCCTTTACGTCGGTCGAATGACTGGGGAAGGCGGAGCCTAGGAGGGATCATGTGACCAGCTTTGCTGGGCTCTTTGCCATTTCCTGTTGGGGAAGAGAATATCCCACAAGTAAGGATGACGCCGTGGACCGGACACACCGTTGGAGAAAGTAATTTATCAGGTAAGCATAAATTCTGTTTTTTTATTAAGGTGACGTTTCGGGGTACGCAGACCCCTTCCTCAGACCAGGCAACAGTGCAAATGAACAGTGTGCAATATAAAGCAACATAGTATGTTTTACTTAGAGATACTGATGCACTAATGTTTAAATGCTGATATACTGCCTAGGTCCTGCAACTATCTTTTGTTGAGCACTGTTTCCTATAGACTGCCTTTATCAATGTTAAGTTGTTTCTTTGTGGTAGCTATTTCAGTATGTCACACATCACATTGTAGGGGGACATTTTATTTCTTTGGGTGCACCTTGAGTGTTTTAGGTGCTACTCATATGTCATGTCATCTATTGTTTGAGAATAGTTTTAAGATACACTGATATGGTTTGCACAATTATACTGTTTTTAACTATCACATTAGTAAAGGTAGGAATATTGTTAATTAGGTGATTCACCTGTTGTCATGGTTACATAGGTTTTGGCGCAATTTCACTAATTGTTTGATGGGAGGGGCTATGTTGCTTTATATTGCACACTGTTCATTTGCACTGTTGCCTGGTCTGAGGAAGGGGTCTGCGTACCCCGAAACGTCACCTTAATAAATTTTTTTATTTTATATACCAAATCCAGTGAGTGCAGTCCTCTTCTATAATGGATTATTGATATACCTGACTTGGCACCCTGGTTGATGTCCCTATTGTAGGAGAAACAAGTTCTGCAATAGTCTTAGTTGTGCGCAACAACAATAACTGAAAGAAAACTGTGCATACAATGCCAAAAACATATAAAAACACACAGACTGTGGTAAAAAAAAAAGTGGCATCAATATAATAATATGCAGAACTAAATAGGTTAGACAAACCTAAAACCTCAGGTTTTTTCAAATTTACCAAAAGTTTTTTTTTGCTTTTTTTTCTTCCAAACAAGCTTTATTGTTTCAGGCATTTCAGAATACAAGAAGATCGACAACAAGAATAATTAGTACATTGGGAGAAAAAAGGTCCATACAATCCAGTATAATCCAATGGAGTATCCTAGGTCCAAACTGGTGGCCTAATGGTTAAAAACAAAAAAAAAAAAAAAAAAAAAAACTAGTCCCAATGGAAGTACATTTCTGAAGAGAAAAGGAAAGGTTATCCAAATTCTTGTGTCTTATCTGTAAGCTTGTTAGTATATCAAGCGTTTTAGAAAGATTTATCATGGACCTAAAGGTCCAAAGGGAGCTGAAGAAGGAGAAGAAAGAGAAGAAAAGTTCACTAAGGTAGGGAGGGGAGGGAAGGAAAAAAAAAAAGAAAGAAAGGGGGGGGGGGGAGATTCCAGTACCAACCCTATTCCCATGTGCAAATACACGTTCGTCCTGCGACCTAAATTGGTGTCCCCTTCCAACAGGCCATAATTTCATACATGACCAATTGGTTAGTCTTAGTGTAGTGCAGTCTCTCAAGAACCAGCAGATCATCCACCGCCTCCCGCCATTTATCTAGTGTCGGAATATTCTGTGTTTTCCATTTTTTTGGGATTAGTTTCTTTATCCCACGTAATCATGATCAGTAAGAGTGCCTGCTTATGTGGTTCATTGATTTTAGGAATGTGTAGGAAAAGCATAGTGTCAGGTGTGCAGGGGATGTTTCCGCTCAGCCTCTCTGAGATCTGTGAAAAGACCCCCGACCAAAAGTCGGCAATCTGTGGGCAGGCCCACCAAATATGAAGCAATGAACAGTGTTCCCCACACCCCTCCAGCACAGTGGGCTCACTCTGGGGTATAACCTATGTAGTTTGGTGGGCAAAAGGTACCAGCGGCTCACAAGTTTCAGATGTATCTCCTGCACATTTGCCGAGACCGAGGAATGTTTTGTCAGAGAAAATGATTTGAGCCATGCCTCTTTATCTATGTCTGCGCCTACATCCCCGTTCCAAGATCTAGTGTATGTAGGGAGAGGGCTGTCAGGTGCATTCATCAGTAATTTGTATATAATTGAGATTAATCGCTTTAACGGTTTGTTAGACAGGCATAGGTGTTCAAAAGGAGTGAGGTCCCTTCCAAAGCCTTCCCTGTGCTTGTGATGTGTTATGTAATGTACCAGTTGGTTGTATCTCAACCAGGAGGAAAAGATATCGCTGTTTACCTCTACCATCTGATGCTGTGTGTATTATTTTCCATGTTCTAGAATATTGTGTAAGCAGCCTGCCTTGAGGTTATATGACCTACCAGGACGAGTGCCCATTTTATAATATGGCAGTTCAGAGTTTTCAATGACTGGCAAAAGTGGTGAGGCTCTGGACAATATATGTGTGTTGGTAGCAACTACTTTGTCCCATTCATTTAGGATTTCTGAGGTAATTTGGTATCTACTTAGCAGCTTGGGGCGAAGTGACGATGGGAGCCATGCCAGAGTTCCCATGTTAAGGCCAAAAATGTGTCCATCTAATCGGACCCATGTTTTTTGTGTGTCATTATGAGACCATTCAACTATTCGTTGTAGTAGGATAGCCTGTCTATAGGCAGACAAGTCAGGAAATCCCAGACCGCCTCTATCCCTAGGTAGGTACATTGTTCTTCTAGGGACCCTTGGTTTAGAGCCCACCCAAACAAACTGTTCTAGAATTCTTTGTAATTGTGGTATGTATTCCCTCGGGAGTTAAATCGGCACTGTCTGCATTAGATAGAGAATGCGGGGGAGTATATTCATCTTGACCACTCCTATCTTACCTAGCCAAGTGAGAGGTTTGTTTTTCCAAGAGGACAAGTCTCTTGTGATTTCGTCTCGTAGTTTTACATAGTTGTCTTTGTATAAGTCTTGTGAATTAGGTGTGAGAACAATACCTAAGTATCTTAATTGTTTAGCGTTGACAGAGAGGTTATATTCTGTCTTAAGTTGTTGTATATGCTCAGGAGGTGCGTTTATATTAAGGAGTTCCGATTTATTAAGATTAAGGTGGAAATTAGATAGGTTGCCATAAGCTTTTATCTCGGAAAGGAGCTCAGGGACCGATGTGTCAATGTTCGTGAGGGTGTACAGAATGTCGTCTGCGTATAGCGCTTGTTTGTGTTCTGTTTCTCCAACTTTGATGCCCGCTATCTTAGTGTTGTTTCTTATCTTATGGGCCAATACCTGTATCGATATGGCGAATAGAAGGGGGGACAGTGGGCACCCCTGCCTGGTGTCATTTGTAATTTTAAAGGTCTCAGACAGTGTACCATTTACATGTACACAAGCACTAGGGGATGTGTATAGCGCAAACGCCATGTTTAGAAATTGGCTGCCAAAGTTTATTACCTCCATAACCCGGCGCAGGAAGAGCCAATCGACCCGGTCGAAGGCCTTCTCTGCGTCGGTGGAGAAAAGGGCCACCGCAACCTTCTCCACTCTAGCGAAGTTGAGCAGCTGCAACACTTTTGTAGTGTTGTCACGTGCCTCTTCCAGGCACGAAGCCCACTTGATCTGTTGAGATAAGATCGGGAAGGAAAATATTCAACCTTCTCGCAAGGATCTTGGCTAGAATTTTGATATCTGTATTTAGTAAAGATATCGGACTAGTCTTAGAGAGAGGCCTTAATACAGGCCGAAACGCGTTGACACAGACATACTGGTGAGCTTATTTCCTTATATTTTAAAGTGTAAAAACTTTATTGCACTATTGTTTGTTTTTGTTTTTTTCACAGGTTTGGACCTTTTTCTCTTTTTGTACTAGTTTTTTGTTTTTTGTTCTCTTGTTTTCATCAACTATATATATTTGATACTAAAACTTTGGAGTTTACAAATAGTTTGGATTTTATTTTTGGATCACAATTTGTATCTTATTTTTGTACTCATCTTTGGATCACATTGCATATAATTTTTCTATTTTTTTTTTTTATTGGTTTTGTCAACAAATAACCAGTTTCACAAAAGAAAAGAAATCACAAAAGTACGATCTGCGCACACAAAATCATAAAGTTCACAGCGTTTGATCTGTTATCCACAACACTGACCACAAAATCCAGGCATCTGATGCCTGAAGTGTGGGCTTCTGGAAATTGAGCTGCCTGGCAATTGTAGACCTTAATAGAGTTCTTTATTGTCCATATTCGCTCTCTGTAAGTGTTGGTCTTATCCTTGCCCAGGTATATCAGTTAAAGGGGAGCTATTACAAAGGATTGCAATTACATTGCTCTGAACCTACTATCATTTCTAAATTGAACCATAAGAAAGTATAAAGAGAAAATAAAGGGGGAGAGGGGGGGGGAGATAGGGAAAAGGGTGATATCCGACAGAGACATCCCTGAACTGTAGCTTGCAATAAGGTAGTGGAGCAATCGCAATCGACAGTGTATGAGGCAAAATATGCTCAGTAATGTGTTCATAGCCTCCCTATTCTAGTGGTGCATTTATCATGTGGGGAATCTTTTGTGTTTGCGTGTTAGTGATAGAATCCCAGTAGAATCGGACATCTGCATAAAATGCAGATTTACCTCTTTTAAAGTAGCCATATTCTTCACATGAAAGCATCTTGTCAGTATTATGTAACCAGCTATCCTGTGAAGGTATTAAAGAGGACTTCCAGTGTAGGGCGATCAGTGTTTTGGCGCTATTGAGTCCTATTCGTATCAATGTCTTTCTAATTTTACAGTGGAGTGGGGGGGGTCTCGTTTAGGAGGATCAATTTTGGGTTTAAAAGAAAGTCCGTCTCCGCTAGTTTCCCCAATATGGATTCTATTCCCTTCCAAAATGAGTGAAGTTTGGGGCATGACCACCACATATGTAATGTGGTGCCTCGCTCAGTGCAACCTCTCCAGCACGAGGGTGAGGAGGTAGGGTAAATGTTATTTAGCCTAACTGGTGTCAAGTACCAGCGCATAAGCACTTTGTAATTGAGTTCAATTACTTTAGGTGAGGTGGAGGAGATACGTGTGTTTCGATAAATTTGTAGCCATTGTTTAGCATCCATTTCTATGTCTAGTTCTTTATGCCATTTAGCTGCATATGGAGGGAGTGGAGGGGATTGTGCATTTTGGAGCATTCCTTTAGCAAGTGATAATGTACCTCTAGTAGTGCTCCCCATTAAGCACGTTTGCTCAAAAAGTGTCGGTAATCTAATAAGGTCTTCTTTATTGGGAGTAGTCTGTATAATGTGTTGTAATTGTGCATATTTTAGCCATGGGGCAAAGGAGCCAAATAAAATTGGTGAGAGTTCCTCCCTGGGTTTTAGTTTGCCTTGTGTAAGCAGGAGTGCCATGGGGACAGAGTCTAATAGTTCAGTAATTGGTGTGTCTTTTCTCCTGTTTTCGTATCCCCCCATCAGTTCTATGTTGGGAAAAATTGGGGTAAGAGGGGAAACAAGGGTGGACAGGGCCGGTGTAGTTTTAATTAAGTGATCCCATGTGCTAAATATGTGCCGGTAAAGTGTGGATGATTGGCAAGCAGGGGTGTGCCTGGCTTTAGGGAGCCAGCATAGGGGGCCTGGGTTAGGGGATTTAAGTAGCTGGGAGTCAATCGCCACCCATGCCTTAGAGTCCCTTCTACAGTGCCAATCCAGGATTCTCTGCAATACTGATGCGTGATAATATAAGTTTAACTCTGGTAGGCCCAGTCCCCCAGTTTGGAGGGATCTATACATTGTTCCTCGAGCTATCCTTGGGCGTGAACTTCCCCACACAAAAGTATTTATGGCTTTTTGAAGTTGTTGTATGAATGTCTTAGGAAGTGTGATTGGCATCACTTTTAATATATATAAGATTTTGGGGAGTATTGTCATTTTGATAGATTGTATCCTGCCCCACCACGACAGGGGTTTTTCCTTCCAGGAGGATAGGGAGTGTTGTATAGAGTGTAGGAGGGGCCGGTAATTTAGGGCAAACCATCTCGAGGAATTAGGGGATAGTATTATGCCTAAGTATTTTAGATGTGAATTTTGGATTTTAAATGGACATGATGGCATGAAAGCTGCGAAGGTACTGGCGGTCATTGAGATATTTAGGAGTTCGGACTTTGAATAATTGATATGGAAATGCGAGAATTTACTGAAATTATCAAATTCCAGGGTCAGGTTGGGCAGTGATATGTCAGGCAGGGTCAGTGTGACCAACACAGCTAGCTTATGGCAGTCTGAACCGATTGGGATGCCGTGTATTTCTGGATTTTTCCTGATATGACAAGCTAAGATCTCCATCGTAAGGACAAAAAGAATGGGTGATAGTGGACAACCCTGTCTAGTCCCATTATTTATGTTAAAACTGTGTGATAGGACCCCATTCGCGCGGACCTTTGCAGAGGGGCCATTATATAAATGGAAAATTCGTTTGATCATTAGTTCCCCAAACCCGAAGTGTTTTAGTGTACTATGCAGAAAAGGCCAGTTCAGCCTATCAAAAGCTTTCTCCGCATCAGTGGAGGCCAGGACGGCAGGGATCTGTTTTGTTTTAACGTATTCCATTAAATGGAGAACCCGAATCGTATTGTCTCTGGCCTCCCTGAGCGGCACGAAGCCGGCCTGGTCTACATGCACCAAAGTTGGAAGTATTTTACTGATCCGGTTTGCCAGTATCTTGGCGTATATTTTTATATCCCCATTTAATAGGGATATTGGGCGATAATTACTTGGTTCTGTGGGGGGTTTACCTGGTTTAGGTATAACCGATATATGGGCTTCCAGGAGGTTAGGGGAGAGCAGACCATCTTTATCGAGAGAATTGAAAAGATTAGTAAGGTGAGGGGCCAAAATGGATTGGAACTGTTTATAGTATGAGGCCGATAGGCCGTCTGGGCCGGGGCTTTTACGTAGTGGTGTACTATTTATGGCTGCAATGACCTCTTGGGGGGATATGGGGTCCTCCATTTGTTTCAAGATGTGGTCAGGTAGAGTTTGAATATTGGCCTTCTGTATGTAAGAATCTATTGCCCGTGATCCGAGGAGTATGGGGTCGCAGGGATATTGTAAAGGTTTTTGTAGTAATCTCTAAAGACCTTTGCGATTGTTTTACTGTCATGTGTGTATTCCCCTGGTGTGGCTGGCTGGCTGACAATTTGTGAATAAATTGGGTGTTCGTGCGAGTTTTAAGGGTTCTAGCCAATACTGGACCTGCCTTATTGCCTTCTATGAAATATAGTTTGTTTAAGTATATTGCCTTTCTCTGCGCTTCTCTGCTGAGCAATTCGTTTAATTTGTGTCTAGTCTTCGCTAATTGAGTTATATACTGTTCATTAGTTGGGGTTTGCATATGCAACCTCTCTATATCTCGGAATTGATGAATCAGCAAGTTGTATTGTTTATTATAGTTTTTCCTCATTATAGATTTCTGCTTCAAAAATTCCCCTCTAATTACTGCTTTGTGTGCTTCCCAGACTAGGGCAGGAGATGTATCTGGGATTGCATTGTGCAGGAAATAGTCTTTAAGTGAGCGCGTAATTTTATCTTTAATTAGTGGTTGCAGTAGCAGTGTCTCGTCTAGCCACCAATGTGGGTCAGTAAGGGGCTTGTCTGGTAGGGCCAAAGATAGCGTTACCATCGAATGGTCGGACCATGGGGTCGGTAAAATTTCCGTATGTTTCATTAGGGGTAAGCTCTTCTGGTCTATGAATATGTGGTCTATTCTGGAATATGACTTTTGGGGGTTTGAATAGAAAGTATATGTCTTTTGTGTGGGGTGTTGGACTCTCCAGGTATCTAAGAGTGTTGCACTGCATAGGACCCTTGAGATGACACTCAAAGAACTCTTGGGCATTGAGCTTTTTTTATTAGAACAATCTAGTGGCGGTTCCATAGCCACATTGCTATCTCCTGTCAGAATCAGTGTACCTTGTGTCACCTCTAGTAATGTTCTGATTAGCTTTTTGAAGAAACGAGCCTGGCCCGTGTTTGGTGCATAATATGTTGCAAAAGTGATTTGGCGGTTGTAGAGTGTGCCCACTAGGATCAAGAATCGTCCCTCATTGTCTGTGTGCTGCTGGGTGAGCTGAAAAGGGACACTATGTCTAAATAGTATACCCACTCCATTCCGTTTAGCAGGGGCTGAATTAAAGTATCCTACTGGGAATTGTTTAGAGGAGCATTTCGGTATCATATGCTTGCAAAAATGGGTTTTTGTAGGAAAATCACCTCTCCCTTATGTTTGTGAAACCAATTGAGGGCAATGGATTTTTTGGTGGGCGAATTTAGGCCTTTAACATTTTGGGAGATTAACAGAAGATCAGGGACCGCCATATGTGTTATGCATAATGATGTTTGCGTAATGTTGCTTGTATATCCTATAGAATGCTATGTTTAATGTGGAAGGGGTTACTACTGATTCAATGTAAGCGTGTACGAGTTGTATGTTATAGTACCTGAGCTTGGGTGTCTGTTGTTGGTACCTTTCAGTTTCGTCTCTGTCGGATAAAGGGTAGGAGGGAAAAGAGAAGTTGTACAGGGAATAGCAATCCCCTCTAGTACGAGGATCCGCTAGAAGAAATAAAGAATGTAAGTAAAACAAATAAAACATTAACAATAACACAGCATAACTAACAATATAACAACAATACTTAAAACAGTATTTCGAACAAGATGGGGGGATCATAGTAAATAAAGGAAGTTACCATGACGGAGCATTTCCATTTGGAGCTTAAATGTGTTATAGGGGGGGGCCTAGCTAGGGGATGGACAGGGCTTGGCCAGTTAGCATCAATCTATTTTGATGTAGTAATACAATTATATAAATTTAGGTATAAAACATTTTCTATACATGTTACCAGATATTTCTAGGTTTCTGGCATTTTATTATACCGGGTAATAAACATTTGTAAGGGTAACCAGTCTCTTAGCTCTTTATTTTCAGGTCGGTCCTTCTTGTCGGGCTGCTTTCTGGCTCCCCTGGTTAGTTTTCCTGGAGACTCTTGTCCAGGCAAGTCTCTGTTGCTTCGGTGCCAGTGATGGTATATTATCTCCTGACATTGGAGTGGGTGTCGAGCGTGTAGATGGAGGTGGAATTTTTAGGCTGTCACAAAATTGCTCGAGGTCGTCTGGGTGGCTATATGTGACAGTCTGAGAGTTATGCAGTACTTTAATGCAGAAAGGGAAACCCCATCTGTAGGGTATTTTTAAGTCTTGCAGGTGTGTAGTGAGGTATCTCGCCTCTCTGCGTTTGGAGAGTGTGATGTTACTCAGATCCGCATATATTTGTACTGTATCTCCTTCGAACAGGATTTGGCGGGTTTTCCGCGAGGCTGTCATTATTTTCTCCTTGTCTTTGAAGTTTTGAAATCGCAGGATTATGTCTCTAGGCGGCTTATCGTCTGCCGGTTTCGGGCGTAGTGCCCGGTGAGCTCTGTCTAGAGGGATGGTTGAAACGTCTTCCTGTAGTATGTGTTGGAACATCTGCTGCAGGTGTTTCTGGATTTGAGAGGTTGTAACTTTCTCTGAGATGCCTCTTATTCTTAGGTTCTGCCGTCTCCCTCTGTTATCCAAATCCTCAACTTGGTTTTGAAGTTGCTGTATCATGTCATCATGCACTTGAAGAGTACGGTTCTGGAGTTCTGTAGTATTTGAAAATTGTTCCAAATCCTCTTCTGTCTCTAAAACTCTATCCCCCAAGTCTGAGAGATCTTTCCTGACTTCAGATAGTCCTTCTTTAATAAGTTTTCCCACTTGGGTGAAAAAGGATGCAAAGTCTGCCTTAGTCGGCAAATTTTGTATGTCCGCTTTAGTGAGGAGAGCAGGAGAGTCCACGTCAGAGGTGGTTTGTTCAGTGTCTGTTGGATCAGCTGTAGCTGACATGGAGGATTCTAGAACTTTAAAGAAATTGGCCATTTTTGCATTGGAAGGTGCTAGGCTTTTAATATTTTTATCTGGCCTTGGTGTGCGTCTAGATGCCATTTCTGGCTTTGCAATATTAGTGAGTCTGGCGAGTTTCAATCTCCAAGCTTTAATTTAGCTTAGTCACTTTGCAGTGTAAAGGTAGCACAGAGTCTTCCAGTTCAGGATGGAGATATTTAGGAAATAAACAAATGTCCCATTTAGATGCGATGTAAAATGGTATCTTTACCAATTGTATGCTGTCAGTCTATGTCGATCTGTTTAAGCACAGCTATTAGTGAAGTAGCTTGTAAACTTCTAAGCTTGTGTACTTCTATAGATCGATGTCGTTTTAAGCTGTTTAATGTGGTTTCTGTTAGGGATTGCTCACATGTTCAAAGATAGTGCACCATAAGCAGCTGTTCGTCTCTGCACTTTGCTTTAAGTGTTGTCTAAAGGGCTGTAGTTGCAGGGAATGTAATGTTTCTGCCCCAGTAGCTAATGATAGTCTGTCCGGTAAGGCCTAAATAGGTTTTGCTATTGATTGTATTGCACGGCCGTTTCCAGGTGTTAAATTGTGCTGGCGACAGGGCTACAGGTCATTTTCCTCAGAGGGGGCAGTCGATAGGTTGATGTGTGATCGTTGGAGCACTAAGTGCTTCACTCTTACCCCTTGTAGCAATGGCGCGTGTACTGTCTTTTTACTTTAGCGTGGTGCGCAGTTAGGCCCGTTGTGCTCTGGGATCTGGTTCCGTCGCCAACCTTCTTAGTTTAGCGATCTGGGCATTGCATTCGGTGCTCCGGAACTTCGCTTGAGGCTAAGTTGCCTTTTCCAGTTTTATAGTGGCCTGGATGCCCCCTTAAAGTGCCGTGGAAAGAGCTCCTTTAACCGGAGCTAGAAATCATGCGGCCATCACAGACGCTGGCCGGCTCCGCCCCCCAATTTTTCTATTTTTTTCTCTGTTTTACCACTATTGGATTCTATGGATTGTTGATATATCACAGTTGGATCACATTTGGTCACTGTTTGAACTTTCACTTTGAACTACTCATATTTGGAACTATTTGTATTTTTGCATTTTTGTATTTTTGCATTTTTTGGATGTTTTAGAAGCTGGACATTGCTATTAATATTATTTGTATTCACAATTATTATTTTTTTTTCTCACTATTTTCAACTGTTTGGTACCTGTACACCATTTATATCATTTTAACTGTGTTGATATATATGCACTTGTATCTGTACTAGGCAAGGGATCTCCTACTTAGTTCATAGAGGATCCCCCACGGATTCTGCATTTGTTTTATCATTGTTTTATTTACAATATTGTTATATCATCATTTTAGATATACCATGGATCCATGTTAGCGATAGGTATTTTATTCTAATTCTATGTTTTAGACTTGTTCATGTTTGTATGCATTTTTCAAATTGTGAATCTTTTACTATAGATATAAGCTTTACTTCATTTTTAGCTTATTGAGCTATCTTAGCGCTCACTCCCTCCTTATATGTATTTTAATAAATTGGGAATCTTCTACTTTAGCTATTACTATTTTTAGCCTATTACGCTTTTTCAGCGCTCACTCCCTCCTTGTTTTACTTACAACATATACTGTATATGTATGCCACAGGTTACTGTCACTATATAAAAAGGATGTACCACACTGATATTCTAAACTCAAAATCACACATCTGGAAAATACAGCCTAGTTTAATTTAAATATTTCAGGTAAAGAGAGAAAATAACCCCTCAGAAAAGGGTGCCTCTATAAACCTTTATAGCGAGGAAGAGCAAATGCCATTGTAAAAAGTAGATTGTAGGCTTGCACATGGGCCTTCTATGCACTCCCTCAGAAAATAGGACATTAGATAGCAAAACATGCTGCATGAGGCATTAATATAAAAGTAGTCAAAGGAGACATTCATATTACCAAAGTTATATCAAATGATTTATAGCCGCATGTTGGCGTTCAATGTATACTCCCTAAAAAAATGTATTGCCCTAGAATCAACAATCAGAGAGATAGTGGATATAACAATGCTAAGATCAGCGATCAGGCTAAAGTGGCTAAGGTGGGGAGTGCCGGCAACTCCCGATATCTGGAGTAGCATCTGAAAGGCCAGCATCTATGGCTGGTAATGGATCATGTCCAGTACTCGTCTGCATATTATTTAGTTGCGTGCCAAGGTTTGCTTCCCAATCTTCTGCACTCAGCTCAGAATCTGACCTCTCTGTACCTTGGGGACTGATGATTGCTATAAGCAGGCCCAATCTGCTTATCATTTTTCGATCATAATCCTCAGAGGGTTAGCATGGCCATGTGGAGATCTGCCATGATAGTTATATAGGTTCCAGCCTATACATATTTTAGTTGAAAACGACAGTTCTGTAGATTAAAAACTATATAGATTTTAATTGAAAGGAGTGAAGCGTGTTATTCACTCAAACCTCGGTATCCCGATCTGGAGAGTTCAGCAGAATAAAGATACTTGCATCTCCCAATCCAGCAAATCTATCCCATGCAGTAAAATATCTTGCTTGATGGTTTTTGCAAGTTCAGATATAAGGCAGAATGTATATCACAATTGTAGCTCTCCCAGAATAGTGGCCATCTTCAACCGTGGCCTGGACAGTCTTCATTTCTCTTGTTAAGTGTATCCAGTCCACGGATCATCCATTACTTGTGGGATATTCTCCTTCCCAACAGGAAGTTGCAAGAGGATCACCCACAGCAGAGCTGCTATATAGCTCCTCCCCTCACTGCCATATCCAGTCATTCTCTTGCAACTCTCAACAAAGATGGACGTAGTAAGAGGAGAGTGGTGTATTATAGTTAGTTTTTTTAACTTCAATCAAAAGTTTGTTATTTTTAAATGGTACCGGAGTGTACTGTTTTATCCCAGGCAGCATTAGAAGAAGAATCTGCCTGTGATTTCTATGATCTTAGCAGAAGTAACTAAGATCCACTGCCGTTCTCACATATTCTGAGGAGTGAGGTAACTTCAGAGGGGGAATGGCGTGCAGGTTTTCCTGCAATAAGGTATGTGCAGTTAACATATTTCTAGGGATGGAATTTGCTAGAAAAATGCTGCTGACACCGGATTAATGTAAGTTAAACCTTAAATGCAGTGATAGCGACTGATATCAGGCTTATTAACAGAGATACATACTCTTATAAAAATGTAATATAAAACGTTTGCTGGCATGTTAATTGTTTTTATATATGTTTGGTGACAAAACTTATGGGGGCCTAGTTTTTTTCCACATGGCTGGCTTGATTTTTGCCTAGAAACAGTTTCCTGAGGCTTTCCACTGTTGTAATATGAGTGGGAGGGGCCTATTTTAGCGCTTTTCTGCGCAGCTAGAATTACAGACAGAGACACTCAGCTTCCTTCTGCATGATACAGGACATCTCTGAAGGGCTCAAAAGGCTTCAAAAGTCGTGTTTGAGGAGGGTAACAACCACAGTAGACCTGTGGCAGTTGTGACTGTGTTTAAAAACGTTTTTGTCATTTATTATTCCGTTTTTGGTATTAAGGGGTTAATCATCCATTTGCAAGTGGGTGCAATGCTCTGCTAACTTGTTACATACACTGTAAAAATTTCGTTAGTGTAACTGCCTTTTTTCACTGTTATTTCAAATTTTGTCAAAATTTGCTTCTCTTAAAGGCACAGTAACGTTTTTTTATATTGCTTGTTAACTTGGTTTAAAGTGTTTTCCAAGCTTGCTAGTCTCATTGCTAGTCTGTACAAACATGTCTGAAACAGAGGATACTTGTTCATTATGTTTAAAAGCCATGGTGGAGCCCCATAGGAGAATGTGTCATGAATAATACCCTGTCAGAGGTATTAGCCAGATTGCCTGAATTGAGAGGCAAGCGCGATAGCTCTGGGGTTAGACGAGATACAGAGCGCGTAGATGCTGTAAGAGCCATGTCTGATACTGCGTCACAATATGCAGAACCTGAGGATGGAGAGCTTCAGTCTGTGGGTGACGTCTCTGAATCGCGGAGACCTGATTCAGAGATTTCTAATTTTAAATTTAAGCTTGAGAACCTCCGTGTATTGCTTGGGGAGGTATTAGTGGCTCTGAATGACTGTGACACAATTGCAGTGCCAGAGAAATTGTGTAGGCTGGATAAATACTATGCAGTGCCGGTGAGTACTGATGTTTTTCCAATACCTAAAAGGCTTACAGAAATTATTAGTAAGGAGTGGGATAGACCCGGTGTGCCCTTTTCCCCACCTCCTATATTTAGAAAAATGTTTCCAATAGATGCCACTACACCGGACTTATGGCAGACAGTCCCTAAGGTGGAGGGAGCAGTTTCTATTTTAGCAAAGCGTACCACTATCCCGGTTGAGGACAGTTGTGCTTTTTCAGATCCAATGGATAAAAAATTAGAGGGTTACCTTAAGAAAATGTTTATTCAACAAGGTTTTATTTTACAGCCCCTTGCATGCATTGCGCCTGTCACTGCTGCGGCGGCGTTCTAGTTTGAGGCCCTGGAAGAGGCCATCCATGCAGCTCCATTGACTGAAATTATTGACAAGCTTAGAACACTTAAGCTAGCTAACTCATTTGTTTCTGATGCCATTGTTCATTTGACTAAACTAACGGCTAAGAATTCCGGATTCGCCATCCAGGCGCGTAGGGCGCTATGGCTCAAATCCTGGTCAGCTGATGTGACTTCAAAGTCTAAATTACTCAACATTCCTTTCAAGGGGCAGACCTTATTCGGGCCTGGTTTGAAAGAAATTATTGCTGACATTACTGGAGGTAAGGGTCATACCCTTCCTCAGGACAGGGCCAAATCAAAGGCCAAACAGTCTAATTTTCGTGCCTTTCGAAATTTCAAGGCATGTGCAGCATCAACTTCCTCCGCTTCAAAACAAGAGGGAACTTTTGCTCAATCCAAGCAGGCCTGGAAACCTAACCAGTCCTGGAACAAGGGCAAGCAGGCCAGAAAGCCTGCTGCTGCCTCTAAGACAGCATGAAGGAGCGGCCCCCTATCCGGGGTTTTATTCAAATCTGTTTGTGGTTCCCAAAAAAGAAGGAACCTTCAGACAAATTTTGGATCTAAAGATCCTAAACAAATTCCTCAGAGTTCCGTCATTCAAGATGGAAACTATTCGAACCATTT
This sequence comes from Bombina bombina, assembly GCF_027579735.1. NCBI lineage: Eukaryota > Metazoa > Chordata > Amphibia > Anura > Bombinatoridae > Bombina > Bombina bombina. Next base: position 628,138,204 of record NC_069501.1, read on the forward strand.
TACCCATGATCCAAGAGGGTCAGTACATGACCACAGTGGACTTAAAGGATGCCTACCTTCACATTCCGATTCACAAGAATCATCATCGGTTCCTGAGGTTTGCCTTTCTAGACAGGCATTACCAATTTGTAGCTCTTCCATTCGGGTTGGCTACAGCCCCGAGAATTTTTACAAAGGTTCTGGGCTCACTTCTGGCGGTCCTAAGACCACGAGGCATAGCGGTGGCTCCTTACCTGGACGACATCCTGATACAGGCATCAAGCTTTCAAATTGCCAAATCTCATACAGAGATAGTTCTGGCATTCCTGAGGTCGCATGGGTGGAAAGTGAACGAAGAAAAGAGTTCTCTATCTCCTCTCACAAGGGTTTCCTTCCTAGGGACTCTAATAGATTCTGTAGAAATGAAAATTTACCTGACGGAGTCCAGGTTATCAAAACTTCTAAATGCTTGCCGTGTTCTTCACTCCATTCCGCGCCCCACGGTGGCTCAGTGCATGGAAGTAATCGGCTTAATGGTAGCGGCGATGGACATAGTGCCATTTGCGCGCCTGCATCTCAGACCGCTGCAATTATGCATGCTCAGTCAGTGGAATGGGGATTACACAGATTTGTCCCCTCTACTAAATCTGGATCAGGAAACCAGAGATTCTCTACTCTGGTGGTTATCTCGGGTCAATCTGTCCAAGGGTATGACCTTCCGCAGACCAGATTGGAATATTGTAACAGATGCCAGCCTTCTAGGTTGGGGTGCAGTCTGGAACTTCATGGACTCAGGAGGAGAAACTCCTCCCAATAAATATTCTGGAGTTAAGAGCAATATTCAATGCTCTTCTAGCTTGGCCTCAGTTAGCAACACTGAGGTTCATCAGATTTCAGTCGGACAACATCACGACTGTGGCTTACATCAACCATCAAGGGGGAACCAGGAGTTCCCTAGCGATGTCAGAAGTCTCCAAGATAATTCGCTGGGCAGAGACTCACTCTTGCCACCTGTCAGCGATCCATATCCCAGGTGTAGAGAACTGGGAGGCGGATTTTCTAAGTCGTCAGACTTTTCATCCGGGGGAGTGGGAACTCCATCCGGAGGTGTTTGCTCAATTGGTTCTCCGTTGGGGCAAACCTGAATTGGATCTCATGGCGTCTCACCAGAACGCCAAGCTTCCTTGTTACGGATCCAGGTCCAGGGACCCAGAAGCGGCACTGATAGATGCTCTAGCAGCGCCTTGGTTCTTCAACCTGGCTTATGTGTTTCCACCATTTCCTCTGCTCCCTCGTCTGATTGCCAAAATCAAACAGGAAAGAGCATCAGTGATATTGATAGCGCCTGCGTGGCCACGCAGGACCTGGTATGCAGACCTAGTGGACATGTCATCCTTTCCACCATGGACTCTGCCTCTGAGACAAGACCTTCTAATACAAGGTCCTTTCAATCATCCAAATCTACTTTCTCTGAGACTGACTGCATGGAGATTGAACGCTTGATCCTATCAAAGCGTGGCTTCTCCGAGTCAGTAATTGATACCTTAATACAGGCACGAAAGCCTGTCACCAGGAAAATTTACCACAAGATATGGCGTAAATATCTTCATTGGTGTGAATCCAAGAATTACTCATGGAGTAGGGTTAGGATTCCTAGGATATTGTCCTTCCTCCAAGAGGGTTTGGACAAAGGATTATCAGCTAGTTCTTTAAAGGGACAGATTTTTACACAAGCGTCTGGCAGAAGTTCCAGACGTTCAGGCATTTTGTCAGGCTTTAGTTAGAATTAAGCCTGTGTTTAAACCTGTTGCTCCTCCATGGAGATTAAACTTGGTTCTTAAAGTTCTTCAAGGGGTTCCGTTTGAACCCCTTCATTCTATTGATATTAAACTTCTATCATAGAAGGTTCTTTTTCTGATGGCTATTTCCTCGGCTCGAAGAGTCTCGGAGTTATCTGCCTTACATTGTGATTCTCCTTATCTGATCTTTCATTCAGATAAAGTAGTTCTGCGTACAAAACCTGGGTTTTTACCTAAGGTGGTTTCTAACAAGAATATCAATCAAGAGATTGTTGTTCCATCATTATGTCCTAATCCTTCTTCAAAGAAGGAACGTCTTTTGCATAATCTAGACGTAGTCTGTGCCTTGAAGTTTTACTTACAGGCTACTAAAGATTTTCGTCAAACATCTAACCTGTTTGTTGTTTACTCTGGACAGAGGAGAGGTCAAAAGGCCTCGGCAACCTCCTCTTTCTTTTTGGCTTCGGAGTATAATCCGTTTAGCCTATGAGACTGCTGGACAGCAGCCTCCTGAAAGGATTACAGCTCACTCTACTAGAGCTGTGGCTTCCACCTGGGCCTTTAAAAATGAGGCCTCTGTTGAACAGATTTGCAAGGCTGCGACTTGGTCTTCGCTTCATACCTTTTCCAAATTTTCCAAATTTGATACTTTTGCTTCTTCGGAGGCTGTTTTTGGGAGAAAGGTTCTACAGGCAGTGGTTCCTTCTGTTTAAGTTCCTGCCTTGTCCCTCCCATCATCCGTGTACTTTAGCTTTGGTATTGGTATCCCACAAGTAATGGATGATCCGTGGACTGGATACACTTAACATGAGAAAACATAATTTATGCTTACCTGATAAATTTATTTCTCTTGTAGTGTATCCAGTCCACGGCCTGCCCTGTCCTTTTCAGGCAGGTCTAAATTTTAATTAAACTACAGTCACCACTGCACCCTATGGTTTTTCCATTCTTGGCTTGTTTCGGTCGAATGACTGGATATGGCAGTGAGGGGAGGAGCTATATAGCAGCTCTGCTGTGGGTGATCCTCTTGCAACTTCCTGTTGGGAAGGAGAATATCCCACAAGTAATGGATGATCCGTGGACTGGATACACTACAAGAGAAATAAATTTATCAGGTAAGCATAAATTATGTTTTTTTTTTACACCTGGATTTTATGTACAAAGCAGACTTATAGCACTATGGTACTATATATTCCCTATATTTATAGCAAAAGTCACCATAGAGGCTTTTATAAAAAATTGTATGAGTCTATTTAAATTCTCTGGGCTTCTCTGGGCTTTGGGCATGGCTTCTGTCCCTGCTAGTGTACCTGATAGTTATTGGTAGAAATGCTTAGATTTCTATGGATAGTGCAATGAACCATTCTGTTTCTTACAAATACATTTTCTTACAGGACATGGAGAACAGTTTCTTTCTTAATGTGAACAAACAGGTTTCCGGTGTATGTGAACAACTGGCTCGAGATCCCAACCTGCAGCAAGGCTACAACAGCATGGGATTCTCCCAGGGGGGTCAGTTTTTGTAAGTGGCAGCTTTACAGA